>NW_028270160.1:74326482-74631127 GCF_037043375.1 Chiloscyllium plagiosum | reverse complement strand
CTCAGTCAGTGATAGGGATTGACCTTCAGTCAGTGACAGGGATTGAGCCTCAGTCAATGACAGGGATTGATCCTCAGTCAGTGACAGGGATTGACCCTCAGCCAGTGACAGGTATTGAATCTCAATCAGTGACAGGGATTCAACCTTAGTTAGTGACAGGGATTGAATCCCAGTTAGTGACAGGGATTGAAACTCAGTCAGTGACAGGGATTGAATCTCAGTCAATGACAGGGATTGAATCTCAGTCAGTGACAGGGATTGAATCTCAGTCAGAGACAGGGATTGAATCTTAGTTAGCGTCAGGGATAGAATTTCCCTCAGTGACAGGGAATGAATCTCAGTCAGTGACAGGGATTGAATCTCTGTCAGTGACAGGGATTGACCCTCAGTCAGTGACATGGATTGAACCGCAGTCAGTGACAGGGACTGAACCTCAGTCAGTGACAGGGAATGATTCTCAGTCAGTGACAAGGATTGACCCTCAGTGAGTGACAGGGATTGATTTCAGTCAGTGACACGGATTGACCCTCTGTCTGTGACAGGGATGAATCTCAGTCAGTGACAGGGATTGAATCTCTGTCAGTGACAGGGATTGACCCTCAGTCAGTGACAGGGATTGAATCTCAGTCAGTGACAGGGATTGAACCGCAGTCAGCGACAGACACTGAACCTCAGTCAGTGACAGGGATTGAATCTCAGTCAGTGACAGGGATTAACCCTCAGTCAGTGACAGGGATTGAACCTAAATCAGTGACAGGGATTATGCTTCAGTCAGTTACAGGGATTGAATCTCAGTCACGGAGAGAGATTGAACCTCCGTCAGTGACAGGGATTGAGCATCAGTCAATGACAGGGATTGAACCGCAGTCAGTGACAGAGACTGAACCTCAGTCAGTGACAGGGATTGACCCTCAGTCAGTGACAGGGATTGAACCTCAGTCAGTGACAGGGATTGAGCCTCAGTCAGTGACAGGGATTGATCCTCAGTCAGTGACAAGGATTGAATCTCAGTCAGTGACAGGGATTGAATCTCTGTCAGTGACAGGGATTGACCCTCAGTCAGTGACAGGGATTGAACCTGAATCAGTGTCAGGGATTGATCTTCAGTCAGTGACAGGGATTGAATCTCAGTCAGTGAAAGGGATTGAAACTCAGTCAGTGAAAGGGATTGAAACTCAGTCAGTGACAGGGATTGATTCTCAGTCAGTGACACGGATTGACCTTCAGTCTGTGACAGGGATGAATCTCACTCAGTGACAGGGATTGAATCTCAGTCAGTGACAGGGATTGAGTCTCAGTCAGTGACAAGGATTGAACCTGAATCAGTGTCAGGGATTGAGCTTCAGTCAGTGACAGGGATTGAATCTCAGTCAGTGAAAGGAATTGAAACTCAGTCAGTGAAAGGGATTGAAACTCAGTCAGTGACAGGGATTGAGCATCAGTCAGTGACAGGGATTGACCCTCAGTCAGTGACAGGGATTGAGCTTCATTCAGTGACAGGGATTGAATCTCAGTCAGTGACAGGGATTGAACTTCAGTCAGTGACAGGAATTGGATCTCAGTCAGTGACAGGGATTGAACCTCAGTCAGTGACAGGGATTGAATCTCAGTCAGTGACAGGGATTGATTCTCAGTCAGGGACAGGGATTGAAGCTCAGTCAGTGACAGGGATTGACCCTTAGTCAGTGACAGGGAATGAATCTGAGTCAGTGACAGGGATTGAGCTTCAGTCAGTGACAGGGATTGATTTCAGTCAGTGACAGGGATTGAGCCTCAGTCAGTGACACGGATTGACATTCAGCCAGTGACAGGGATTGAATCTCAATCAGTGACAGGGATTGAGCTTCAATCAGTGACAGGGATTGAATCTCAGTCAGTGACAGGGATTGAGCATCAGTCAGTGAAAGGGAATGAATCTCAGTCAATGACAGGGATTGAATCTCAGTCGATGACAGGATTGAGTCTCGGTCAGTGACAGGGATTGAATCTCAGTCAGTGACAGGGATTCAACCATAGTTAGTGACAGGGATTGAATCACAGTCAGTGACAGGGATTGAATCTCAGTCAGTGACAGCGATTGAATCTCAGTCAATGACAGGGATTGAATCTCAGTCAGTGACAGGGATTGACCCTCAGTCAGTGACAGGGATTGAACCTAACTCAGTGACAGGGATTGAGCTTCAGACAGTGACAGGGAATGAATCTCAGTCAGTGACAGGGATTGAGCATCAGTCAGTGACAGGGATTGACCCTCAGTCAGTGACAGGGATTGAGCTTCATTCAGTGACAGGGATTGAATCTCAGTCAGTGACAGGGATTGAGACACACTCAGAGACAGGGATTGAATCTCAGTCAGTGACAGGGATTGAGCCTCATTCTGTGACAGGGATTGATCCACAGTCAGTGACACGGATTGACCCTCAGTCTGTGACAGGGATTGAATCTCAGTCAGTGACAGGGATTGAGCTTCAGTCAGTGACAGGGAATGAATCTCAGTCAGTGACAGGGATTGAAACTTAGTTAGTGACAGGGATTGAATCTCAGTCAGTGACAGGGATTGAACCGCAGTCAGTGACAGGGACTGAACCTCAGTCAGTGACAGGGAATGAATCTCAGTCAGTGACAGGGATTGACCCTCAGTCAGTGACAGGGATTGAACCTCAGTCAGTGACAGGGATTGATCCTCAGTCAGTGATAGGGATTGACCTTCAGTCAGTGACAGGGAATGAGCCTCAGTCAGTGACAGGGATTGATCCTCAGTCAGTGACACGGATTGAACCTCAGTCGGTGACAGGGTTGTATCTCAGTCAGTGACAGGGATTGAATCTCAGTCAGTGACAGGGATTGACCCTCAGCCAGTGACAGGTATTGAATCTCAATCAGTGACAGGGATTCAACCTTAGTTCGTGACAGGGATTGAATCCCAGTTAGTGACAGGGATTGAAACTCAGTCAGTGACAGGGATTGAATCTCAGTCAATGACAGGGATTGAATCTCAGTCAGTGACAGGGATTGAATCTCAATCAGAGACAGGGGTTGAATCTTAGTTAGCGACAGGGATTGAATTTCAGTCAGTGACAGGGAATGAATCTCAGTCAGTGACAGGGATTGAATCTCTGTCAGTGACATAGATTGACCCTCAGTCAGTGACAGGGATTGAATCTCAGTTAGTGACAGGGATTGACCCTCAGTCAGTGACAGGGATTGAACCGCAGTCAGTGACAGGGACTGAACCTCAGTCAGTGACAGGGAATGATTTTCAGTCAGTGACAAGGATTGACCTTCAGTGAGTGACAGGGATTGATTTCAGTCAGTGACACGGATTGACCCTCAGTCAATGACAGGGATTGAATCTCAGTCAGTGACAGGGATTGAATCTCAGTCAGAGACAGGGATTGAATCTTAGTTAGCGACAGGGATTGAATTTCAGTCAGTGACAGGGAATGAATCTCAGTCAGTGACAGGGATTGAATCTCTGTCAGTGACAGGGATTGACCCTCAGTCAGTGACAGGGATTGAATCTCAGTTAGTGACAGGGATTGACCCTCAGTCAGTGACATGGATTGAATCTCAGTCAGTGACAGGGACTGAACCTCAGTCAGTGACAGGGAATGATTCTCAGTCAGTGACAAGGATTGACCCTCAGTGAGTGACAGGGATTGATTTCAGTCAGTGACACGGATTGACCCTCTGTCTGTGACAGGGATGAATCTCAGTCAGTGACAGGGATTGAATCTCTGTCAGTGACAGGGATTGACCCTCAGTCAGTGACAGGGATTGAATCTCAGTCAGTGACAGGGATTGAACCGCAGTCAGCGACAGGGACTGAACCTCAGTCAGTGACAGGGATTGAATCTCAGTCAGTGACAGGGATTAACCCTCAGTCAGTTACAGGGATTGAACCTAAATCAGTGACAGGGATTATGCTTCAGTCAGTTACAGGGATTGAATCTCAGTCACGGAGAGAGATTGAACCTCCGTCAGTGACAGGGATTGAGCATCAGTCAATGACAGGGATTGAACCGCAGTCAGCGACAGAGACTGAACCTCAGTCAGTGACAGGGATTGACCCTCAGTCAGTGACAGGGATTGACCCTCAGTCAGTGACAGGGATTGAACCTCAGTCAGTGACAGGGATTGAGCCTCAGTCAGTGACAGGGATTGATCCTCAGTCAGTGACACGGATTGACCATCAGTCTGTGACAGGGATGAATCTCACTCAGTGACAGGGATTGAATCTCAGTCAGTGACAGGGATTGAATCTCTGTCAGTGACAGGGATTGACCCTCAGTCAGTGACAGGGATTGAACCTGAATCAGTGTCAGGGATTGAGCTTCAGTCAGTGACAGGGATTGAAACTCAGTCAGTGAAAGGGATTGAAACTCAGTCAGTGAAAGGGATTGAAACTCAGTCAGTGACAGGGATAGACCCTCAGTCAGTGACATGGATTGAACCGCAGTCAGTGACAGGGACTGAACCTCAGTCAGTGACAGGGAATGATTCTCAGTCAGTGACAAGGATTGACCCTCAGTGAGTGACAGGGATTGAGCTTCATTCAGTGACAGGGATTGAATCTCAGTCAGTGACAGGGATTGAACTTCAGTCAGTGACAGGAATTGGATCTCAGTCAGTGACAGGGATTGAACCTCAGTCAGTGACAGGGATTGAATCTCAGTCAGTGACAGGGATTGATTCTCAGTCAGTGACAGGGATTGACCCACAGTCAGTGACACGGATTGAAGCTCAGTCAGTGACAGGGATTGACCCTCAGTCAATGACAGGGTTTGAACCGCAGTCAGTGACTGAGACTGAACCTCAGTCAGTGACAGGGAATGAATCTGAGTCAGTGACAGGGATTGTGCCTCAGTCAGAGACACGGATTGACATTCAGCCAGTGACAGGGATTGAATCTCAATCAGTGACAGGGATTGAGCTTCAGTCAGTGACAGGGATTGAATCTCAGTCAGTGACAGGGATTGAGCATCAGTCAGTGAAAGGGAATGAATCTCAGTCAATGACAGGGATTGAATCTCAGTCGATGACAGGATTGAAACTCAGTCAGTGACAGGGATTGATTCTCAGTCAGTGACACGGATTGACCTTCAGTCTGTGACAGGGATGAATCTCACTCAGTGACAGGGATTGAATCTCAGTCAGTGACAGGGATTGAATCTCAGTCAGTGACAAGGATTGAACCTGAATCAGTGTCTGGGATTGAGCTTCAGTCAGTGACAGGGATTGAATCTCAGTCAGTGAAAGGGATTGAAACTCAGTCAGTGAAAGGGATTGAAACTCAGTCAGTGACAGGGATTGAGCATCAGTCAGTGACAGGGATTGACCCTCAGTCAGTGACAGGGATTGAGCTTCATTCAGTGACAGGGATTGAATCTCAGTCAGTGACAGGGATTGAACTTCAGTCAGTGACAGGAATTGGATCTCAGTCAGTGACAGGGATTGAACCTCAGTCAGTGACAGGGATTGAATCTCAGTCAGTGACAGGGATTGATTCTCAGTCAGTGACAGGGATTGAAGCTCAGTCAGTGACAGGGATTGACCCTCAGTCAGTGACAGGGAATGAATCTGAGTCAGTGACAGGGATTGAGCTTCAGTCAGTGACAGGGATTGATTTCAGTCAGTGACAGGGATTGAGCCTCAGTCAGTGACACGGATTGACATTCAGCCAGTGACAGGGATTGAAACTCAGTCAGTGACAGGGATTGAGCATCAGTCAGTGACAGGGATTGACCCTCAGTCAGTGACAGGGATTGAGCTTCATTCAGTGACAGGGATTGAATCTCAGTCAGTGACAGGGATTGAACTTCAGTCAGTGACAGGAATTGGATCTCAGTCAGTGACAGGGATTGAACCTCAGTCAGTGACAGGGATTGAATCTCAGTCAGTGACAGGGATTGATTCTCAGTCAGGGACAGGGATTGAAGCTCAGTCAGTGACAGGGATTGACCCTTAGTCAGTGACAGGGAATGAATCTGAGTCAGTGACAGGGATTGAGCTTCAGTCAGTGACAGGGATTGATTTCAGTCAGTGACAGGGATTGAGCCTCAGTCAGTGACACGGATTGACATTCAGCCAGTGACAGGGATTGAATCTCAATCAGTGACAGGGATTGAGCTTCAATCAGTGACAGGGATTGAATCTCAGTCAGTGACAGGGATTGAGCATCAGTCAGTGAAAGGGAATGAATCTCAGTCAATGACAGGGATTGAATCTCAGTCGATGACAGGATTGAGTCTCGGTCAGTGACAGGGATTGAATCTCAGTCAGTGACAGGGATTCAACCATAGTTAGTGACAGGGATTGAATCACAGTCAGTGACAGGGATTGAATCTCAGTCAGTGACAGCGATTGAATCTCAGTCAATGACAGGGATTGAATCTCAGTCAGTGACAGGGATTGACCCTCAGTCAGTGACAGGGATTGAACCTAACTCAGTGACAGGGATTGAGCTTCAGACAGTGACAGGGAATGAATCTCAGTCAGTGACAGGGATTGAGCATCAGTCAGTGACAGGGATTGACCCTCAGTCAGTGACAGGGATTGAGCTTCATTCAGTGACAGGGATTGAATCTCAGTCAGTGACAGGGATTGAGACACACTCAGAGACAGGGATTGAATCTCAGTCAGTGACAGGGATTGAGCTTCAGTCAGTGACAGGGAATGAATCTCAGTCAGTGACAGGGATTGAAACTTAGTTAGTGACAGGGATTGAATCTCAGTCAGTGACAGGGATTGAACCGCAGTCAGTGACAGGGACTGAACCTCAGTCAGTGACAGGGAATGAATCTCAGTCAGTGACAGGGATTGAACCTCAGTCAGTGACAGGGATTGATCCTCAGTCAGTGATAGGGATTGACCTTCAGTCAGTGACAGGGAATGAGCCTCAGTCAGTGACAGGGATTGATCCTCAGTCAGTGACACGGATTGAACCTCAGTCTGTGACAGGGTTGTATCTCAGTCAGTGACAGGGATTGAATCTCAGTCAGTGACAGGGATTGACCCTCAGCCAGTGACAGGTATTGAATCTCAATCAGTGACAGGGATTCAACCTTAGTTCGTGACAGGGATTGAATCCCAGTTAGTGACAGGGATTGAAACTCAGTCAGTGACAGGGATTGAATCTCAGTCTATGACAGGGATTGAATCTCAGTCAGTGACAGGGATTGAATCTCAATCAGAGACAGGGGTTGAATCTTAGTTAGCGACAGGGATTGAATTTCAGTCAGTGACAGGGAATGAATCTCAGTCAGTGACAGGGATTGAATCTCTGTCAGTGACATAGATTGACCCTCAGTCAGTGACAGGGATTGAATCTCAGTTAGTGACAGGGATTGACCCTCAGTCAGTGACAGGGATTGAACCGCAGTCAGTGACAGGGACTGAACCTCAGTCAGTGACAGGGAATGATTTTCAGTCAGTGACAAGGATTGACCCTCAGTGAGTGACAGGGATTGATTTCAGTCAGTGACACGGATTGACCCTCAGTCAATGACAGGGATTGAATCTCAGTCAGTGACAGGGATTGAATCTCAGTCAGAGACAGGGATTGAATCTTAGTTAGCGACAGGGATTGAATTTCAGTCAGTGACAGGGAATGAATCTCAGTCAGTGACAGGGATTGAATCTCTGTCAGTGACAGGGATTGACCCTCAGTCAGTGACAGGGATTGAATCTCAGTTAGTGACAGGGATTGACCCTCAGTCAGTGACATGGATTGAACCGCAGTCAGTGACAGGGACTGAACCTCAGTCAGTGACAGGGAATGATTCTCAGTCAGTGACAAGGATTGACCCTCAGTGAGTGACAGGGATTGATTTCAGTCAGTGACACGGATTGACCCTCTGTCTGTGACAGGGATGAATCTCAGTCAGTGACAGGGATTGAATCTCTGTCAGTGACAGGGATTGACCCTCAGTCAGTGACAGGGATTGAATCTCAGTCAGTGACAGGGATTGAACCGCAGTCAGCGACAGGGACTGAACCTCAGTCAGTGACAGGGATTGAATCTCAGTCAGTGACAGGGATTAACCCTCAGTCAGTGACAGGGATTGAACCTTAATCAGTGACACGGATTGACCATCAGTCTGTGACAGGGATGAATCTCACTCAGTGACAGGGATTGAATCTCTGTCAGTGACAGGGATTGACCCTCAGTCAGTGACAGGGATTGAACCTGAATCAGTGTCAGGGATTGAGCTTCAGTCAGTGACAGGGATTGAAACTCAGTCAGTGAAAGGGATTGAAACTCAGTCAGTGAAAGGGATTGAAACTCAGTCAGTGACAGGGATTGAATCTCAGTCAGTGACAGGGATTGAAACTTAGTTAGTGACAGGGATTGAATCTCAGTCAGTGACAGGGACTGAACCGCAGTCAGTGACAGGGATTGAATCTCAGTCTGAGACAGAGATTGAATCTTAGATAGCGACAGGGATAGAATTTCACTCAGTGACAGGGAATGAATCTCAGTCAATGACAGGGATTGAATCTCTGTCAGTGACAGGGATTGACCCTCAGTCAGTGACATGGATTGAACCGCAGTCAGTGACAGGGACTGAACCTCAGTCAGTGACAGGGATTGAATCTCAGTCAGTGAAAGGGATTGAAACTCAGTCAGTGAAAGGGATTGAAACTCAGTCAGTGACAGGGATTGACCATCAGTCTGTGACAGGGATGGAACTCAGTCAGTGACAGGGATTGAATCTCAGTCAGTGACAGGGATTCACCCTGAGACAGTGACAGGGATTGAATCTCAATCAGTGACAGGGATTTAGACACAGTCAGCGACAGGGATTGACCCTCAGTCAGTGACAGGGATTGAGCTTCATTCAGTGACAGGGATTGAATCTCAGTCAGTGACAGGGATTTAGACACAGTCAGAGACAGGGATTGAATCTCAGTCAGTGACAGGGATTGACCCTCAGTCAATGACAGGGATTGAATCTCAGTCAGTGACAGGGATTGATCCTCAGTCAGTCACAGGGACTGAACCTAAATCAGTGACAGGGATTGAGCTTAAGTCAGTGACCGGGATTGAATCTCAGTCAGTGACAGGGATTGACCCTCAGTCAGTGACAGGGATTGAGAATCAGTCAATGACAGGGATTGAATCTTGTCAGTGACAGGGATTGATCCTCAGTCAGTGACACGGATTGACCATCAGTCTGTGACAGGGATGGAACTCAGTCAGTGACAGGGATTGAATCTCACTCAGTGACAGGGATTCACCCTGAGACAGTGACAGGGATTGAATCTCAATCAGTGACAGGGATTGAGCTTAAGTCAGTGACAGGGATTGAATCTCAGTCAGTGACAGGGATTGACCCTCAGTCAGTGACAGGGATTGAGCATCAGTCAGTGACAGGGATTGACCCTCAGTCAGTGAAAGGGATTGAGCTTCATTCAGTGACAGGGATTGAATCTCAGTCAGTGACAGGGATTTAGACACATTTAGAGACAGGGATTGAATCTCAGTCAGTGACAGGGATTGACCCTCAGTCAATGACAGGGATTGAATCTCAGTCAGTGACAGGGATTGAATCTTAGATAGCGACAGGGATAGAATTTCACTCAGTGACAGGGAATGAATCTCAGTCAATGACAGGGATTGAATCTCTGTCAGTGACAGGGATTGACCCTCAGTCAGTGACATGGATTGAACCGCAGTCAGTGACAGGGACTGAACCTCAGTCAGTGACAGGGATTGAATCTCAGTCAGTGAAAGGGATTGAAACTCAGTCAGTGAAAGGGATTGAAACTCAGTCAGTGACAGGGATTGACCATCAGTCTGTGACAGGGATGGAACTCAGTCAGTGACAGGGATTGAATCTCAGTCAGTGACAGGGATTCACCCTGAGACAGTGACAGGGATTGAATCTCAATCAGTGACAGGGATTGAGCATCAGTCAGTGACAGGGATTGACCCTCAGTCAGTGACAGGGATTGAGCTTCATTCAGTGACAGGGATTGAATCTCAGTCAGTGACAGGGATTGAGACACACTCAGAGACAGGGATTGAATCTCAGTCAGTGACAGGGATTGACCCTCAGTCAATGACAGGGATTGAATCTCAGTCAGTGACAGGGATTGATCCTCAGTCAGTCACAGGGACTGAACCTAAATCAGTGACAGGGATTGAGCTTAAGTCAGTGACCGGGATTGAATCTCAGTCAGTGACAGGGATTGACCCTCAGTCAGTGACAGGGATTGAGAATCAGTCAATGACAGGGATTGAATCTTGTCAGTGACAGGGATTGATCCTCAGTCAGTGACACGGATTGACCATCAGTCTGTGACAGGGATGGAACTCAGTCAGTGACAGGGATTGAATCTCACTCAGTGACAGGGATTCACCCTGAGACAGTGACAGGGATTGAATCTCAATCAGTGACAGGGATTGAGCTTAAGTCAGTGACAGGGATTGAATCTCAGTCAGTGACAGGGATTGACCCTCAGTCAGTGACAGGGATTGAGCATCAGTCAGTGACAGGGATTGACCCTCAGTCAGTGAAAGGGATTGAGCTTCATTCAGTGACAGGGATTGAATCTCAGTCAGTGACAGGGATTTAGACACATTTAGAGACAGGGATTGAATCTCAGTCAGTGACAGGGATTGACCCTCAGTCAATGACAGGGATTGAATCTCAGTCAGTGACAGGGATTGAATCTTAGATAGCGACAGGGATAGAATTTCACTCAGTGACAGGGAATGAATCTCAGTCAATGACAGGGATTGAATCTCTGTCAGTGACAGGGATTGACCCTCAGTCAGGGACAGGGATTGAACCTAAATCAGTGTCAGGGATTGAGCTTCAGTCAGTGACAGGGATTGAATCTCATTCAGTGAAAGGGATTGAAACTCAGTCAGTGACAGGGATTGAGCATCAGTCAGTGACAGGGATTGAGCTTCATTCAGTGACAGGGATTGAATCTCAGTCAGTGAAAGAGATTGAGACTCAGTCAGTGACAGGGATTGAACCTTAATTAGTGACAGGGATTGAATCTCTGTCAGTGACAGGGATTGAACCTCAGTCAGTGAGAGGGATTGAACCTCATGCAGTGACAGGGATTCAATCTCAGTCAGTGACAGGGACTGAATCTCAGTCAATGACAGGGATTGAATCTCAGTCAGTGACAGGGATTGAATCTCAGTCAGTGACAGGGATTGACCCTCAGTCAGTGACAGGGATTGAACCTCAGTCAGTGACAGGGATTGAGCCTCAGTCAGTGACACGGATTGACCATCAGTCTGTGACAGGGTTGTATCTCAGTCAGTGACAGGGATTGAATCTCAGTCAGTGACAGGGATTGACCCTCAGCCAGTGACAGGTATTGAATCTCAATCAGTGACAGGGATTCAACCTTAGTTAGTGACAGGGATTGAATCTCAGTCAGTGACAGGGATTGACCCTCAGCCAGTGACAGGTATTGAATCTCAATCAGTGACAGGGATTCAACCTTATTTAGTGACAGGGATTGAATCCCAGTTAGTGACAGGGATTGAAACTCAGTCATTGACAGGGATTGAATCTCAGTCAATGACAGGGATTGAATCTCAGTCAGTGACAGGGATTGAATCTCAGTCAGAGACAGAGATTGAAACTTAGATAGCGACAGGGATTGAATTTCAGTCAGTGACAGGGAATGAATCTCAGTCAGTGACAGGGATTGAATCTCTGTCAGTGACATAGATTGACCCTCAGTCAGTGACAGGGATTGAATCTCAGCTAGTGACAGGGACTGAACCTCAGTCAGTGACAGGGAATGATTCTCAGTCAGTGACAAGGATTGACCCTCAGTGAGTGACAGGGATTGATTTCAGTCAGTGACACGGATTGACCCTCTGTCTGTGACAGGGATGAATCTCAGTCAGTGACAGGGATTGAACCGCAGTCAGCGACAGGGACTGAACCTCAGTCAGTGACAGGGATTAACCCTCAGTCAGTGACAGGGATTGAACCTAAATCAGTGACTGGGATTGTGCTTCAGTCAGTTACAGGGATTGAATCTCAGTCACTGAGAGAGATTGAACCTCCGTCAGTGACAGGGATTGAGCATCAGTCAATGACAGGGATTGAACCGCAGTCAGCGACAGAGACTGAACCTCAGTCAGTGACAGGGATTGACCCTCAGTCAGTGACAGGGATTGAGCTTCAGTCAGTGACAGGGATTGAATCTCAGTCAGTGAAAGGGATTGAAACTCAGTCAGTGACAGGGATTGAGCATCAGTCAGTGAAAGGGATTGAATCTCAGTCAATGACAGGGATTGAACCTCCGTCAGTGACAGGGATTGAGCATAAGTCAATGACAGGGATTGAACCGCAGTCAGCGACAGAGACTGAACCTCAGTCAGTGACAGGGATTGACCCTCAGTCAGTGACAGGGATTGACCCTCAGTCAGTGACAGGGATTGAATCTCAGTCAGTGACAGGGATTGAACCTCAGTCAGTGACAGGGATTGAGCCTCAGTCAGTGACAGGGATTGATCCTCAGTCAGTGACACGGATTGACCATCAGTCTGTGACAGGGATGGAACTCAGTCAGTGACAGGGATTGAATCTCAGTCAGTGACAGGGATTCACCCTGAGACAGTGACAGGGATTGAATCTCAATCAGTGACAGGGATTTAGACACAGTCAGAGACAGGGATTGACCCTCAGTCAGTGACAGGGATTGAGCTTCATTCAGTGACAGGGATTGAATCTCAGTCAGTGACAGGGATTTAGACACAGTCAGAGACAGGGATTGAATCTCAGTCAGTGACAGGGATTGACCCTCAGTCAATGACAGGGATTGAATCTCAGTCAGTGACAGGGATTGATCCTCAGTCAGTCACAGGGACTGAACCTAAATCAGTGTCAGGGATTGAGCTTCAGTCAGTGACAGGGATTGAATCTCAGTCAGTGAAAGGGATTGAAACTCAGTCAGTGAAAGGGATTGAAACTCAGTCAGTGACAGGGATTGAGCATCAGTCAGTGACAGGGAATGAATCTCAGTCAATGACAGGGATTGAATCTCAGTCAGTGACAGGGATTGACCCTCAGTCCGTGACAGGGATTGAACCTAAATCAGTGTCAGGGTTTGAGCTTCAGTCAGTGACAGGGATTGAATCTCAGTCAGTGAAAGGGATTGAAACTCAGTCAGTGAAAGGGATTGAAACTCAGTCAGTGACAGGGATTGAGCATCAGTCAGTGAAAGGGATTGAATCTCAGTCAATGACAGGGATTGAATCTCAGTCAATGACAGGATTGAGTCTCGGTCAGTGACAGGGAATGAATCTCAGTCAATGACAGGGATTGAATCTCTGTCAGTGACAGGGATTGACCCTCAGTCAGTGACATGGATTGAACCGCAGTCAGTGACATGGACTGAACCTCAGTCAGTGACAGGGAATGATTCTCAGTCAGTGACAAGGATTGACCCTCAGTGAGTGACAGGGATTGATTTCAGTCAGTGACACGGATTGACCCTCTGTCTGTGACAGGGATGAATCTCAGTCAGTGACAGGGATTGAATCTCTGTCAGTGACAGGGATTGACCCTCAGTCAGTGACACGGATTGAATCTCAGTCAGTGACAGGGATTGAACCGCAGTCAGCGACAGGGACTGAACCTCAGTCAGTGACAGGGATTGAATCTCAGTCAGTGAAAGGGATTGAAACTCAGTCAGTGAAAGGGATTGAAACTCAGTCAGTGACAGGGATTGACCATCAGTCTGTGACAGGGATGGAACTCAGTCAGTGACAGGGATTGAATCTCAGTCAGTGACAGGGATTCACCCTGAGACAGTGACAGGGATTGAATCTCAATCAGTGACAGGGATTGAGCTTCCTCAGTGACAGGGATTGAATCTCAGTCAGTGACAGGGATTGAATCTCAGTCAGTGACAGGGATTGATCCTCAGTCAGTCACAGGGACTGAACCTAAATCAGTGACAGGGATTGAGCTTAAGTCAGTGACCGGGATTGAATCTCAGTCAGTGACAGGGATTGACCCTCAGTCAGTGACAGGGATTGAGAATCAGTCAATGACAGGGATTGAATCTCTGTCAGTGACAGGGATTGATCCTCAGTCAGTGACACGGATTGACCATCAGTCTGTGACAGGGATGGAACTCAGTCAGTGACAGGGATTGAATCTCACTCAGTGACAGGGATTCACCCTGAGACAGTGACAGGGATTGAATCTCAATCAGTGACAGGGATTGAGTTTAAGTCAGTGACAGGGATTGAATCTCAGTCAGTGACAGGGATTGACCCTCAGTCAGTGACAGGGATTGAGCATCAGTCAGTGACAGGGATTGACCCTCAGTCAGTGACAGGGATTGAGCTTCAATCAGTGACAGGGATTGAATCTCAGTCAGTGACAGGGATTTAGACACAGTCAGAGACAGTGATTGAATCTCAGTCAGTGACAGGGATTGACCCTCAGTCAATGATAGGGATTGAATCTCAGTCAGTGACAGGGATTGATCCTCAGTCAGTCACAGGGACTGAACCTAAATCAGTGACAGGGATTGGGCTTAAGTCAGTGACCGGGATTGAATCTCAGTCAGTGACAGGGATTGACCCCCAGTCAGTGACAGGGATTGAGCATCAGTCAATGACAGGGATTGAATCTCTGTCAGTGACAGAGATTGATCCTCAGTCAGTGACACGGATTGACCATCAGTCTGTGACAGGGATGAATCTCAGTCAGTGACAGGGATTGAATCTCAGTCAGTGACAGGGATTGAATCTCAGTCAGTGACAAGGATTGAATCTTTGTCAGGGACAGCGATTGAATCTCTGTCAGTGACAGGGATTGACCCTCAGTCAGGGACAGGGATTGAACCTAAATCAGTGTCAGGGATTGAGCTTCAGTCAGTGACAGGGATTGAATCTCATTCAGTGAAAGGGATTGAAACTCAGTCAGTGACAGGGATTGAGCATCAGTCAGTGACAGGGATTGAGCTTCATTCAGTGACAGGTATTGAATCTCAGTCAGTGAAAGGGATTGAGACTCAGTCAGTGACAGGGATTGAACCTTAATTAGTGACAGGGATTGAATCTCTGTCAGTGACAGGGATTGGATCTCAGTCAGTGACAGGGATTGAACCTCAGTCAGTGAGAGGGATTGAACCTCATGCAGTGACAGGGATTCAATCTCAGTCAGTGACAGGGACTGAATCTCAGTCAATGACAGGGATTGAATCTCAGTCAGTGACAGGGATTGAATCTCAGTCAGTGACAGGGATTGATCCTCAGTCAGTGACAGGGATTGAACCTCAGTCAGTGACAGGGATTGAGCCTCAGTCAGTGACAGGGATTGAGCATCAGTCAGTGACAGGGATTGAGCTTCAGTCAGTGACAGGGAATGAATCTCAGTCAGTGACAGGGATTGAAACTTAGTTAGTGACAGGGATTGAATCTCAGTCAGTGACAGGGATTGAACCGCAGTCAGTGACACGGACTGAACCTCAGTCAGTGACAGGGAATGAATCTCAGTCAGTGACAGGGATTGACCCTCAGTCAGTGACAGGGATTGAACCTCAGTCAGTGACAGGGATTGATCCTCAGTCAGTGATAGGGATTGACCTTCAGTCAGTGACAGGGATTGAGCCTCAGTCAGTGACAGGGATTGATCCTCAGTCAGTGACACGGATTGAACCTCAGTCTGTGACAGGGTTGAATCTCAGTCAGTGACAGGGATTGAATCTCAGTCAGTGACAGGGATTGACCCTCAGCCAGTGACAGGTATTGAATCTCAATCAGTGACAGGGATTCAACCTTAGTTAGTGACAGGGATTGAATCCCAGTTAGTGACAGGGATTGAAACTCAGTCATTGACAGGGATTGAATCTCAGTCAATGACAGGGATTGAATCTCAGTCAGTGACAGGGATTGAATCTCAGTCGGAGACAGAGATTGAATCTTAGATAGCGACAGGGATTGAATTTCAGTCAGTGACAGGGAATGAATCTCAGTCAGTGACAGGGATTGAATCTCTGTCAGTGACATAGATTGACCCTCAGTCAGTGACAGGGATTGAATCTCAGTTAGTGACAGGGACTGAACCTCAGTCAGTGACAGGGAATGATTCTCAGTCAGTGACAAGGATTGACCCTCAGTGAGTGACAGGGATTGATTTCAGTCAGTGACACGGATTGACCCTCTGTCTGTGACAGGGATGAATCTCAGTCAGTGACAGGGATTGAACCGCAGTCAGCGACAGGGACTGAACCTCAGTCAGTGACAGGGATTGAATCTCAGTCAGTGACAGGGATTAACCCTCAGTCAGTGACAGGGATTGAACCTAAATCAGTGACTGGGATTGTGGTTCAGTCAGTTACAGGGATTGAATCTCAGTCACTGAGAGAGATTGAACCTCCGTCAGTGACAGGGATTGAGCCTCAGTCATTGACAGGGATTGATCCTCAGTCAGTGACAGGGATTGAGCCTCAGTCAGTGACAGGGATTGAACATCAGTCAGTGACAGGGATTGAACCTCAGTCTGTGACAGAGATTCAATCTCAGTCAGTGACAGGGATTGAACCTCAGTCAGTGACAGGGATTGAATCTCAGTCAGTGACAGGGATTGAGCCTCAGTCAGTGACAGGGATTGACCCTCAGCCAGTGACAGGGATTGAATCTCAGTCACGGAAAGGGGTTGACCCTCAGTCAGTGACAGGGATTGAATCTCTGTCAGTGACAGGGATAGACCCTCAGTCAGTGACAGGGATTGAACCTCAGTCAGTGACAGGGATTTACCCGAAGTCAGTGACAGTGATTGAATCTCAATCAGTGACAGGGATTGTCCCTCAGTCAGTGACAGGGTTTGATCCTCAGTCAGTGACAGGGATTGAATCTCAGTCAGTGACAGGGATTGACCCTCAGCCAGTGACAGCGAATGAATCTCAGTCAGTGACAGGGATTCAATCTCAGTCAGTGACAGGGATTGAATCTCAGTCAGTGACAGGGATTGACCCTCAGTCAGTGACAGGGATTGAACCACAGTCTGTGACAGAGATTCAATCTCAGTCAATGACAGGGATTGAACCTCAGTCAGTGACAGGGATTGAACCTCAGTCAGTGACAGGGATTGGACCTCAGTCAGTGACAGGGATTGACCCTCAGTCAGTGACAGGGATTGAACCTCAGTCAGTGACAGGGATTGACCCTCAGTCAATGACAGGCTTTGAACCTCAGTCAGTGACAGGGATTGATCCTCAGCCAGTGACAGGGATTGAATCTCAGTCACTGAATGGGATTGATCCTCAGTCAGTGACAGGGATTGAATCTCTGTCAGTGACAGTGATTGAACCTCAATCAATGACAGGGATTGACTCTCAGTCAGTGACAGGGATTGAATCTCAGTCAGTGACAGTGATTGAACCTCAGTCAGTGACTGGGATTGAATCTCAGTCAGTGACAGGGATTGACCCTCAGTCAGTGACAGAAATTGACCCTCTGCCAGTGACAGGGATTGAATCTCAGTCACTGAAAGGGATTGACCCTCAGTCAGTGACAGGGATTGTATCTCTGTCAGTGACAGGGATTGACCCTCAGTCAGTGACAGGGATTGAACCTCAGTCAGTGACAGGGATTGACCCGAAGTCAGTGACAGTGATTGAACCTCAGTCAGTGACAGGGATTGAGCCTCAGTCAGTGACAGGGATTGATCCTCAGTCAGTGACAGGGATTGAATCTCAGTCAGTGACAGGGATTGACCCTCAGTCAGTGACAGCGAATGAATCTCAGTCAGTGACAGGGATTCAATCTCAGTCAGTGACAGGGATTGAACCACAGTCTGTGACAGAGATTCAATCTCAGTCAATGACAGGGAATGAATCTCAGTCAGTGACAGGGATTGACCCTCAGTCAGTGACAGGGATTGGACCTCAGTCAGTGACAGGGATTGACCCTCAGTCAGTGACAGGGATTGAACCTCAGTCAGTGACAGGGATTGACCCTCAGTCAATGACAGGCATTGAACCTCAGTCAGTGACAGGGATTGATCCTCAGCCAGTGACAGGGATTGAATCTCAGTCACTGAATGGGATTGATCCTCAGTCAGTGACAGGGATTGAATCTCTGTCAGTGACAGGGATTGAACCTCAATCAATGACAGGGATTGACTCTCAGTCAGTGACAGGGATTGAATCTCAGTCAGTGACAGTGATTGAACCTCAGTCAGTGACTGGGATTGAATCTCAGTCAGTGACAGGGATTGACCCTCAGTCAGTGACAGAAATTGACCCTCTGCCAGTGACAGGGATTGAATCTCAGTCACTGAAAGGGATTGACCCTCAGTCAGTGACAGGGATTGTATCTCTGTCAGTGACAGGGATTGACCCTCAGTCAGTGACAGGGATTGAACCTCAGTCAGTGACAGGGATTGACCCGAAGTCAGTGACAGTGATTGAACCTCAGTCAGTGACAGGGATTGAGCCTCAGTCAGTGACAGGGATTGATCCTCAGTCAGTGACAGGGATTGAATCTCAGTCAGTGACAGGGATTGACCCTCAGTCAGTGACAGCGAATGAATCTCAGTCAGTGACAGGGATTCAATCTCAGTCAGTGACAGGGATTGAATCTCAGTCAGTGACAGGGATTGACCCTCAGTCAGTGACAGGGATTGAACCTATGTCAGTGACAGGGATTGAATCTCAGTCAGTGACAGCGATTGAACCTCAGTCAGTGACAGGGATTGAACCTCAGTCAGTGATAGGGATTGTCCCTCAGTCAGTGACTGGGATTGACTCTCAGTCAGTGACAGGGATTGACCCTCAAGTCAGTGACAGGGATTGAACCTCATTCAATGACAGGGATTGACTCTCAGTCAGTGACTGGGATTGAATCTCAGTCAGTGACAGGGATTGACCCTCAGTCAGTGACAGCGAATGAATCTCAGTCAGTGACAGGGATTGAATGCCAGTCAGTGACAGGGATTGACCCTCAGTCAGTGACAGCGAATGAATCTCAGTCAGTGACAGGGATTCAATCTCAGTCAGTGACAGGGATTGAATCTCAGTCAGTGACAGGGAGTGACCCTCAGTCAGTGACAGGGATAGTATCTCAGTCAGTGACAGGGATTGACCCTCAGTCAGTGACAGGGAATGAATCTTAGTCAGTGACAGGGATTGACCCTCAGTCAGTGACAGGGATTGAACCTCAGTCAGTGACAGGGATTGACCCTCAGTCAATGACAGGCATTGAACCTCAGTCAGTGACAGGGATTGATCCTCAGCCAGTGACAGGGATTGAATCTCAGTCACTGAATGGGATTGATCCTCAGTCAGTGACAGGGATTGAATCTCTGTCAGTGACAGGGATTGAACCTCAATCAATGACAGGGATTGACTCTCAGTCAGTGACAGGGATTGAATCTCAGTCAGTGACAGTGATTGAACCTCAGTCAGTGACTGGGATTGAATCTCAGTCAGTGACAGGGATTGACCCTCAGTCAGTGACAGAAATTGACCCTCTGCCAGTGACAGGGATTGAATCTCAGTCACTGAAAGGGATTGACCCTCAGTCAGTGACAGGGATTGTATCTCTGTCAGTGACAGGGATTGACCCTCAGTCAGTGACAGGGATTGAACCTCAGTCAGTGACAGGGATTGACCCGAAGTCAGTGACAGTGATTGAACCTCAGTCAGTGACAGGGATTGAGCCTCAGTCAGTGACAGGGATTGATCCTCAGTCAGTGACAGGGATTGAATCTCAGTCAGTGACAGGGATTGACCCTCAGTCAGTGACAGCGAATGAATCTCAGTCAGTGACAGGGATTCAATCTCAGTCAGTGACAGGGATTGAATCTCAGTCAGTGACAGGGATTGACCCTCAGTCAGTGACAGGGATTGAACCTATGTCAGTGACAGGGATTGAATCTCAGTCAGTGACAGCGATTGAACCTCAGTCAGTGACAGGGATTGAACCTCAGTCAGTGATAGGGATTGTCCCTCAGTCAGTGACTGGGATTGAACCTCAGTCAGTGACAGGGATTGACCCTCAAGTCAGTGACAGGGATTGAACCTCATTCAATGACAGGGATTGACTCTCAGTCAGTGACTGGGATTGAATCTCAGTCAGTGACAGGGATTGACCCTCAGTCAGTGACAGCGAATGAATCTCAGTCAGTGACAGGGATTGAATGCCAGTCAGTGACAGGGATTGACCCTCAGTCAGTGACAGCGAATGAATCTCAGTCAGTGACAGGGATTCAATCTCAGACAGTGACAGGGATTGAATCTCAGTCAGTGACAGGGAGTGACCCTCAGTCAGTGACAGGGATAGTATCTCAGTCAGTGACAGGGATTGACCCTCAGTCAGTGACAGGGAATGAATCTTAGTCAGTGACAGGGATTGACCCTCAGTCAGTAACAGGGATTGAATCTCAGTCAGTGACAGGGATTGACCCTCAGTCAGTGACAGGGAGTGACCCTCAGTCAGTGACAGGGACTGAATGTCACTCAGAGAAAGGGATTGAACCTGTCAGTGACAGGGATTGAATCTCACATCAGTGACAGGGATTGAGCCTCAGTCATTGACAGGGATTGAGCCTCAGTCAGTGACAGGGATTGACCCTCAGTCAGTGACAGGGATTGAACCTCAGTCAGTGACAGGGATTGAACCTCAGTCAGTGATAGGGATTGTCCCTCAGTCAGTGACTGGGATTGAACCTCAGTCAGTGACAGGGATTGACCCTCAAGTCAGTGACAGGGATTGAACCTCATTCAATGACAGGGATTGACTCTCAGTCAGTGACTGGGATTGAATCTCAGTCAGTGACAGGGATTGACCCTCAGTCAGTGACAGCGAATGAATCTCAGTCAGTGACAGGGATTGAATGCCAGTCAGTGACAGGGATTGACCCTCAGTCAGTGACAGCGAATGAATCTCAGTCAGTGACAGGGATTCAATCTCAGACAGTGACAGGGATTGAATCTCAGTCAGTGACAGGGAGTGACCCTCAGTCAGTGACAGGGATAGTATCTCAGTCAGTGACAGGGATTGACCCTCAGTCAGTGACAGGGAATGAATCTTAGTCAGTGACAGGGATTGACCCTCAGTCAGTAACAGGGTTTGAATCTCAGTCAGTGACAGGGATTGACCCTCAGTCAGTGACAGGGAGTGACCCTCAGTCAGTGACAGGGACTGAATGTCACTCAGAGAAAGGGATTGAACCTGTCAGTGACAGGGATTGAATCTCACATCAGTGACAGGGATTGAGCCTCAGTCATTGACAGGGATTGAGCCTCAGTCAGTGACAGGGATTGACCCTCAGTCAGTGACAGGGATTGAACTTCAGTCAGTGACAGGGATTGAGCCTCAGTCATTGACAGGGATTGACCCTCAGTCAGTGACAGGGATTGAACCTCAGTCAGTGACAGGGATTGACCCTCAGTCAATGACAGGCATTGAACCTCAGTCAGTGACAGGGATTGATCCTCAGTCAGTGACAGGGATTGACCCTCAGCCAGTGACAGGGATTGAATCTCAGTCACTGTAAGGGATTGACCCTCAGTCAGTGACAGGGATTGAATCTCTGTCAGTGACAGGGATTGAGCCTCAGTCAGTGACAGGGATTGAATCTCAGTCAATGACAGGGATTGAATCTCAGTCAGTGACACGGATTGACCCTCAGTCAGTGACAGGGATTGAATCTCAGTCAGTGACAGGAATTGACCCTCAGTCAGTGACAGGAATTGAATCTCAGTCAGTGACAGGGATTGAATCTCTGTCAGTGACAGGGATTGACCCTCAGTTCATGACAGGAATTGAATCTCAGTCAGTGACAGGGATTGACCCTCAATTAGTGACAGGGATTGGATCTCAGTTAGTGACAGGGATTGAATCTCAGTCAGTGACAGGGATTGACCCTCAGTCAGTGACAGAAATTGAATCTCAGTCAGTGACAGGGATTGAATCTCAGTCAGTGACAGGGATTGAATCTCAGTCAGTGACAGGGATTGACCCTCAGTTCATGACAGGAATTGAATCTCAGTCAGTGACAGGGATTGACCCTCTATTAGTGACAGGCATTGGATCTCAGTTAGTGACAGGGATTGACCCTCAGTCAGTGACAGGGATTGACCCTCAGTCAGTGACTGGGATTGAACCCATGCTGTTGACAACACTGTGCATTTCAAAACAGTTGGCCGCTAACCAACACACTCTCACAGTGAGAATGGAATCAGAAATTGGCATTCCCATCCAACTGGGAAATGGAGGTGTGGCTGGACTACTGCTCAAAGATTAAAGTGGAGATGCTGGTGAACAAAAAGAGGCTGTTGTGGTTTTAGCCCCCGGCAGGTTAAACCGTGAGAACAATTTGACTGGACGGAGGGTAACCACCATCAGGACTGTTACCCCCTGAGAAATGAGCAGGTACCAAACATAGCCGACAGTTTGAAAAATGTATTCCAAGAACGTTTCATTTTCACAAGTGGAATCCTTCTTATCTGTAATAGAATAGGCCATTCTGAGTGAGACCACAGGTTGGCATTTACTCAGTCTGGGAAGAAAGTTTCAGTTTCATGTGTTATTTAACCAAAGTCAATATCAAAATGAAGGGAGATTTCATCACCTTCTTCATCTCTTCCCTGAATTTGGTTTTGGGTCGCTGCATAATTACATGTGTTTGTGCAGAAACTCAAATACATTAGAATGTCCCCAGTATCAGTGGCGATGTATGTTGGAGCTGTATAAGCACCTCGGTCATGTACTGTCACTGTCATTTTACTGGTTAAAAAGTTAATGATGGCTGTAAGCCACAAAAGGACAAAACTGCCTGATAGACTGAACAGTAAAACTATGGATTTCCTTCTGAGTTTCATCTCTGTGTCAGTGCTGTTCTCATTGCTGAGGTCCCACAATCCCCTGCAGACTCTGCTGTCCACTAAAATACACCGGATTGTTAAAGAGTTAAACAGTAATCTCAAACAAAAAGGCAGCCATGCAACTGAAATTCATTTCACCCAGGAGGCTGCCTCACCTGCAGTTAATGTGTAAAAGGTCACATTGGAGCGACAGCCTCAGGCAACGTTGTAAATTATTCAGCCAGGGTCATATGGAAACCAGCAGGATGTGTTCTGTAAAGCAATCAGGGCAGGGAATGCTGTCATCATCAGAGCAGCAGTTCGCACTGTCCAATAGTCTGCTTTAAATATCTGACAACAGATAGTTACAAAACGGTCAATTGTAAAGAAGACAGTCAACAAGACTGACATATCCAATGTGGCAGGAATAAAACACAGGATGACTTTACAAACTGCAGCGTAGGACAGAAATGAATCTGGAATGTGATATCTCAAAACGTGATACAACACCAAAAAACAGGACCAGGAAATCTGCAGTTGCCATGGAGAAAATGTACACCGAGATACGTTTGGAATGTCTACACTTTCCATTGGAGAGAATGATGATGGTCAGTAGGTTTGTTGTAAGAAGGAGAGAGAAGAGATAGCAAGGAGGACCTTCATATAAAATAAAATCACTGAAATGTTTGGGGTGTATTGGGTTGTGATATTCCATAGAGTTCACCACAGATTTGTTTTCACACGACAGATCAATGTTCCTGACAATTTGTCTGAGGAAAAGAAATCTTTGAAGATTTAATACATTTGTCCTTTCAACAAACTTTACTTCCTATATATTAGATATAACTTCTTGATAATTGCTGAATATTTGTAGATTCCAGTAAAATGTTCAGTTTAATCACAAACATTACATTAAAGTCTTCCAACTTGATTTTCTTTGCTGATCCTCATCCTAGGGGAGCTGCTCAGTAAATGAGGACTATTCCCGAAATCTCTTCCAGGAACACCATGACGTTCACTGTCCATGAAGAAAATGCATTGCCTTACTGGAAATGCCAAAGGCTGCAATAACAGGGGAATGAATGTTCTTTATCTGGAAAGTGTTCCCCCTGTTCTTTTATGAAGAATGAGCAAATTCCTTCAAGTTTTCTGGTTCCAAGTGAAAACATCTGAGATCCTTAATTTCAGCCCCTTTATAGATCCGGCCATGTCCCTGAGAGGAAATGAGGGGGTGGAAGGTGACATCACCAGAACAGCTGAAGATGGAGTCACAGGGAGAATGGAATGGAATCCTTACAGGAGTCAGGATGTGAGGAAGTGTATTCCAGGTAACTGTGGGAGTCCGTGTGTTTGGAATGGATATTGACGTACAGCCTTTCCCCAGAAATGGAAACAGAGAGGCCAAGGAAGGGAAAAGTCAGAAATGTGGTCTTGAGGGAAAGACAGAAATTGGAAATAAATTAATATATTTTTCCTCTAATTCTGGCGAGAGCAGGAATAGCAGCAATTGCATCACCAACAGGTTGGAGAAAGAGCTAAATAGGACTCGACTAAGAACTATTCCACCTTCCCCACAAAGACACAGATACACTGCGACCCGTGCAGGTAGCCAGAAGTAACCCTTTGACTTGGAGAAAGTGAGGCCAGTGAAAGGGAAACGGTTCCAAATGAGCTGAGCCTGGCGGATGGGAACGGTGGGGGATGGGACTCTTTCTGAGGCAGAAGCAGAGAACCTTCAGACCATCCTGATCGGAGATGGATGGGCCGAGGGATCATACACCGCTCTCCCACCCCCCACCCCCATGGTGAACAGGAGGCAGCTCGGGCCAAAGGGAAACAAACCCAGCAATTGGCAAACTCACTTCAAACCCCAGCACTATCGAATATGTAAGTACTGCTTCAAGCCCCAACACTATCGGATATGTGGATCACTGGGGTATGTTTCGCAGTAAGGATACATGATACAAGAGGGACGGGTTGCACCTTAATAGGTGGGGGACCAGCATTCTGGCAGGCAGGTTTGCCACTACAACCCAGATGTGTTTAAACTCAGTAGTGGGGGGGGGGGGGGGGGGGGGGAGGGGGAGGGGACAAACTGGAAATTCAAGAAGGAAGTTAAAGGGAAAGTGAGAATAACAGAAGTTCAGAAAGACAACAGAATCAACGGAGCAGAAAACTCAAGAAGGGATCATACAGTATGGTCAAGTGAAATAGGAAGGGTGAGGGGAGTAACAAATTAAAACTATTATATATGAATGCACGAAGCATAAGAAATAAGGTGGAAGAGTTTGAGACTCAGTTGGAAATTGGCAGGTACGATGTTATGGGGATAGCTGAGATGTGGCTTCAAGAGGCCAGGGCCTGGGAAATGAATATTCAAGGCTATATGTGCTATCGAGAGGTCAGACTAATGGGCAGAGGGGGTGGGGTGGCCCCATTAGTGAGGAATGATATTCAGCCCCTTGCGAGGGGGGGTATAGAATAAGGAGTTGTAGAGTCAGTCTGGATAGAGCTGAGAAATTGTCAGGGTAGAAACACCCTAATGGGAGTTAGCTGCAGGCCCCCAAACAGTAGTCTGGATGTAGGGTGCAAGTTGAATAAGGAGTTGAAATTGGCCTGTTGCAAAGTTATGTGGGGGATTTCGACATGCAGGTAATCTGGGAGAATCAGGATGGTACTGGACACCAAGAAAGGGAGCTTGTGGAGTGCCTCCAAGATAGATTCTTAAAACAGCTTGTAGTGGAGCCTACCAGGGAGAAGGCAATTCTGGATCTGGTGTTGTGCAACAAACTGGATTTGATCAGGGACCTCAAAGTAAAGGAGCCATTAGGAGCTAGTGACCATAATATGATAAGTTTTAATCTGCAATTTGAGAAGGAGAAGGGAGAATCGGAAGTGTCAGTATTGCAGTTGAACAAAGGGAACTATGGAGCTCTTAGGGAGGAGCTTAATGGTTCAATACCCTAGCAGGGATAGCAGTGGAACAACAATGGCAGGTATTTCTGGATATAATGCAGGAGGTGCAGGATCAGTTCATTCCAAAGAGGAAGAAAGATCTGACAGGAGGCAGGGGCGGCCGTGGCTGATGAGGGAAGTTAAGGACTGGAAAAAAAAATAAAAGAAATGAAATGTAGCACAGCAAAGATGAGAGGGAAGCCGGAGGACCGGGAAGCTTTTAAAGAGCAACAGAGGATAACTAAAAAGGCAATAGGCAGAGAGAAAATGAGGTCCAAAGGCAAACTGGCCAAAAATATAAAGGAGAATAGTAAAAGCTTTTTTAGATATGTGACAAGAAAAACAAAGGTTAAAACTAAAATTGGGCCTTTGAAGACAGAAACAGGCGAATTTATTTTGGGAAACAAGGAAATAGCAGAAGAGTTGAATAGGTACTTTGGATCTGTCTTCACTGGGAAGACACAAGCAATCTCCCAGATGTAATAGTGGCTGAAGGACCTGCGGTAATGGATGAACTGAAGGGAATTTATATTCGACAGGAAATGGTGTTGGATAGACTGTTAGGTGTGAAGACTGTTCAGTCCCTGGGACCTGATGGTCTTAAGCAGCTGGCTCTAGAAATCATGGATGCGTTGGTAACCATTTTCTAATGTTCTATAGATTCAGGATCAGTTCCTGCGAATTGGAGGGTGGCTAATGTTGTCCCACTTTTCAAGAAAGGAGGGAGAGAGAAAACAGGGAATTATAGACCAGATAGCCTGACATCAAGGGTGGGAAAGATGCTTATAAAAGATGACTCATTTGGATAGCAGTAAGAGGAGAGGTCAGAGTCAGCATGGATTTACAAAGGGGAAATCATGCTTGACTAATCTTCTGGAATATTTTGAGGATGGAACAATGAAGATTGACTGGTACAATAAGTCATAGTTTGAAGATATTAGGAGGAAGGTATAAAGGAAACATCAGAGGTAGGTTCTTTACACAGAGAGTTGTGAATGCATGGGATGTGTTGCCAGCTGTGGTGGTGGAAGCAGAGTCATTGGGGACACTTAAATGACTGCTGGGCATGCACATGGATAGCAATGAGTTGAGGGGTGCATAGGTTAAGGTACTATCTTTGACATTAGGATTAAATCTTGGCACAACATCCTGGGCGAAAGGGCCTGTTCTATGCTGTACTTTCCTATGTTCTATGTTCTTAAATGGACAAGGGAGAGCCAGTGGATGTCATGTACCTGGGCTTTCAGAAACCTTTGATAAAGTCCCACATAGGAGATTAGTGAGCAAAATTAGGCTACACGGTATTGGGGGCAAAATACTGATTTGGACTGAAAATTGGCTGGCTGACAGGAAGCAAAGAGTAGTGATAAACAGGTCCCTTTTTGAATGGCAGGCGGTGAGGTGACCAGTGGGGTGCCACAAGGTTCAGTGCTGGGACCACAGCTGTTTACAATAAACATTAATTATGTAGATGAAGGTATTAAATGTAATATTAGCAAATTTGCTGATGACACAAAACTGGGTGGCAAGCTGAGTTGTGAGGAGGATGTTATGAGAATACAGGGTGACTTGGACAGGTGGATGGATGCTTGGCAGATGTAGTTTAACGTGGATAAATGTGTGGTTATTCACTTTGGTGGCAAGAACAGGAAGGCAGATTACTATCTAACTGGAGTCAAGTTAGGTAAAGGGGATGTACAACGAGATCTAGGTGTTCTTGTGCATCAGGAGAAAATGAGGACTGCAGATGCTGGAGATCAGAGCTTAAAAATGTGTTGCTAGAAAAGCGCAGCAGGTCAGGCAGCATGAAGGGCTTTTGCCCGAAACGTCAATTCTCCTGCTCCTTTGATGCTGCCTGACCTGCTTTTCCAGCAACACATTTTTAAGTTGTTGTACATCAGTCAATGAAAGCAAGCATGCAGGTACAGCAGGCAGTGAAGAAAGCTAATGGCATACTGGCCTTCATAACAAGAGGAATTGAGTATCGGAGCAAAGAAGTCCTTCTGCAGCTGTACAGGGCCCTGGTGAGACCACACCTGGAATATTGTGTGCAGTTTTGATCTCCAAGTTTGAGGAAGGACATTCTGGCTATTGAGGGAGTGCAGTGTAGGTTCACGAGGTCAATTCCTGGAATGGCGGGACTATCATATGTTGAAAAATTGGAGAGACTGGGCTTTTATACACGAGTTGAGACGGTTGAGAAGGGATCTGATTGAGAAGTATAAGATTATTAAAGGATTGGACACTCTGGAGGCAGGAAGCAAGTTTCTGCTGATGGGTGTGTCCAGATCCAGAGGACACAGTTTAAAAATAAGGAGTAGGCCATTGAGAACAGAGTTGAGGAGAAACCTCTTCACCCAGAGAGTGGTGGATATATAGAATGTTCTTCCCCAGAAGGCAGTGGAGGCCAAGTCTCCAGATACTTTCAAGAAAGAGATGGGTAGAGCTAATCAAGGAAAGCAGAGGGAACTTGTGCCTGGAATCGGAGGAGGTAGGGGAAGTCCTTTATCAATCATTATTCATGAGGGTAAGGGACCTTGGCATTTGTGAGGACAGCGTGAAATAGGCTGATCTACTCAAACAGGCTGATGTTAAGAAGGAGGATATGCTGAAAATTTTGAAAAACATAAGGATAGATAAATCCCTAGGGTCAGATGGAATATACACTGGGATACAAAGGAAATGAGGGAAGAGATTGCTGCATCCTTGATGATTATCTTTGTGTCCTCACTGTTCACTGGAGTAGTGCCAAATGATTAAAGCATGGCAAATGTTATTCCCTTGTTCAAGAAAGGGAATAGGGATAATCCTGGGAATTACAAACCAATCAGTCTTAAGTTTGTGGTGAGAAAGTCAATGGAGAGGATTCTGAGGGACAGGATTTTGATTACTTGGAAAACTGAACCTTGATTAGAGATAGTCAGCATGGCTTTGTGTGGGGCAGGTCATGCCTCACAAACTTTAATGAATTCTTTGAGGATGTGACAAAACACATTGCTGAAGTAAGAGCAATGAATGTGGTGTCATTAGATTTTTGCAAGGCATTTGATAAGGTACCCCATGGTAGGCTCATTCAGAAAGTAAGCAGGTATGGGATACAGGGAAACATGGCTGTCTGAATACAGAATTGACTGACCCATAGCAGACAGAGGGTGGTAGTAGATGTAAAGTATTCAGTTCAGTGACCAGTGGTGTTCCTCGGGGATCGGTTCTGGGACCTCTGCTCTTTGTGATTTTTATAAATGACCTGGATGAGGAATGGGAAGGGTGGGATACTAAGTTTGCCGATTGCATGAATGTTGGTGGAGTGGTAAATAGTGTGGAGGACTGCTGTAGGTTGCAACAGGACATTGACAGGATGCAGAACTGGGCTAATAAGTGTCAGATGTAGTTCAGCCTGGAAAAGTGTGGAATGAATAATTTTTGGAAGGTTGAATTTAAATGCAGAATACAGCGTTAAAGGCAAGACTCTTGGCAGTGTGGAGGAACAGAGGGATCTTGTCCATAGATCCCTCAAAGTTGCCACCCAAGTTGATAGGGCTGTTAAGAAGGTGTAGGGTGTGTTGGCTTTCATGAGCAGGACAATTGAGTTTCAGAGCCATGAGGTTATGCAGCAGCTCCATAGAGTCCTAGTTCGACCACAGTTGAAATTTTGTGTTCAGTTCTGGTCGCCTCATTATAGGAAGGATGTGGAAACTTCAGAGCTGGGGCAGAGGAGAATTTGGACTGTTGGACTATTACCTATTGTGTGATTTTTAATTTTGTCCACCTCAGACCAACACCAGCTCCTCCAAATCACTCTGGTTGAGATCACCATGAAAATCCTACCTTCCCAACCACCCCCTCCCCCCCCCTCCCCCCCCCCCCCCCTCTCCCTGAGGCACGGTGACACTCAGGTTAAACACACATCCAGTCATGTCTCTGAGAGATCAGCCCTATGGTCTAATGGGACTATAGTGACTTTACTGAAGGAATATATATCAAAATCAGGATGGTGAGTGGCTTGAAGGGAACATGCAGGTTGTGGTGTTCTCATGCATCTATTACCTGTTTCTTTAGGAAGGGAGTGGTCATAGATGTTGAAGATGCTGTCAACAGAGCACTGTTGGTGGATGGAATGAATGTTTGTAGAATGTGGTGCCAAAAAAACTGGTTACTTCATTGTAAAAGAGAAAATGTTAGAGAAACTCAGCAGGGTTGGTGGAACCTTAAAAAGAGAAAGACAATTAATGTTTCTAGTCCGACATGACTCCTGATCAGCACTGTTCTGAAGAAGAGTTATATTGGACCCAAAAGGTTAACTCTATATTTCTCTCCACAGGTGTTGCCAGATTTGCTGAATTTCTCCAGCACTTTCTGATTTCATTTCAGGTTTTGAGTGTCTGCAACATTGTGCTTTTATAGGCTGCTTGGTCATGCTGGAATCCCATTTCTTGAGGGATCTTGGAGATATTTCCATCCAGGCAAGTGGGGAGTATTCCATCACACTCCTGACGTGTGCCTTGGAGATGGTGTAGAGGCTTTTGGAGCCATGAGGTACATCCCTCACTGCAGTGTTCCTGCCCCTGAGCTGCTCTTGTAGCCACAGTACTTACATTGTAAAACCCATTTCATTTTCAGCTCAATGGGAACTCCCAGCTTGTTGATTGTGGGGGATTCAGCAACAGCAAAGCCTTGAATGTCAAAGGCATTATTTCTGTGATTTCTTCTTGTAGGCAGTAGCTGTTTCACATTTGTGTGGCACGATGTTAATTGTCATTTGTCAGCCCAGGCCTGGAACATAAAACATAGAACATGACAGCGCAGTACAGGCCCTTCAGCTCTCGATGTTGTGCCGAGCTGTGAATCCAATCTGAAGCCCATTGAACCTGCACTATTCCATTATCATCCATGTGTTTATCCAATGACCTTAATGTTGGCAAGTCTACTACTGTTGCAGGCAGGGCGTTCCATGTCCTTACTATTCTCTGAGTAAGGAAACTACCTCTGACATCGGTCCTTTATCTATCACCCCTCAATTTAAAGCTCTGTCCCCTTGTGCTAGCCATCTCCATCCAGGGAAAAAAGCTCTCACTGTCCTCCGATATAATCCTCTGATCATCTTGTGTGTCTCTTTTAAGTCACCTCTTAACCCTCTCTCCAACAAAAACAGCCTCAAGTCCCTGAACCTTTCCTCATAAGACCAGCTCCATACCAAGCAACATCCTGGGAAAGCTTGTCTGCATCCTTTCCAATGCTTCCATATCCTTCCCATAATACGGCGACTGGAACTGTACGCAACACTTCAAGTGCGGCCTCACCAGAGTTTTGTACAGCTGCAACATGGCTGCATGGCTCCGAATCTCAATCCCTCTCCCAATAAAAGCTAAGGCACTGTACACCTTCTTAACAACCCTGTGAGCCTGGCTGGCAACTTTCAGGAATCTATGCACATGGACACAGAGATCTCTCTGCTCATCCATACTACCAAGAATCTTCCCATTAATCCAGTACTCTGTGTTCCTGTTGTTTCTTCCAAAGTGAATCACCTCGCACTTTTCCGTATTAAACTCCATTTGCCACCTCTCAGCGAACACTTTACCAACAATCAAAGTAAGGCTCACTGGTCGAGAATTACAGGGTTGTCTCTACTCTCCTTCTCGAACAAGGGGACATTTACTATCCTCCAGCCTTCTGGCACTATTCCTGTAGACAATGACAAAATAAAGATCAAAGCCAAATGCACTGCAATCTCCTCCCTGGCTTTCCAGAGAGTCCTAGGATAAATCCCATCTGGCCCAGGGGAAATATCTTTTTTCACATTTTCCAGAATTGCTAATAGTTTCTCCTTATGAACCTCAATCCCTTCTAGTCTAATAGTTTGTACCTCAGTATTCTCCTTAACAACATTGTCTTTTTCCTGTGTGAATGCTGATGAAAAATATTCATTTACTGCCTCTCCCACTTCCTCGGACTCCACGCACAACTTCCCGTTACTGTCCTTGACTGGTCCTAATCTTACTCCAGTATTTTTTTGTTCCTGACATCCCTCTGGAAAGCTTTCCGGTTGGTTCGTTCCCACCTGCCAAAGCCTTCTCGTGTGCCCTCCTGGCTCTTCTTAGCTTTCTCTTTAGATCTTTCCTGGCTAATTTGTAAATCTCAAGCACCCCAACTGAGCCTTCACATCTCATCTTAAGCGTTCTTCTTGTTCTGGACAAGAGATACAACTTCTTTAGTAAACCACAGTTCCCTTCCCTCCCTGTCTGACATGTACATATTTATCAAGGACATACAGTCGCTGTTCCTTGAACAAGCTCCACATTTCAATTGTGCCCATTCCCTGCAGTTTCCTTCCCATCCTATGCATCTTAACTCTTGCCGAATCAGATCATAATTGCCTTTCCCCCAACTATATCTCTTGCCCTGCAGGATATACTTTTCCATTTCCATTACTGAAGTGAATGTAACCGAATTATGGTCACTATCACCAAAGTCTGGATTAGTGTTGCTGGAAGAGCACAGCAGTTCAGGCAGCATCTGAGGAGCAGTAAAATCAACGTTTCGGGCAAAAGCCCTTCATCAGGAATACAGGCAGAGAGCCTTAAGGGTGGAGAGATAAGTGAGAGGAGGGTGGGGGTGGGGAGAAAGTAGCATAGAGTACAATAGGTGATTGGGGAAGGGGATGAAGGTGGAAAAGAAGATAGGCAGGTAGGACAAGTCTTGGGGACAGTGCTGAGCTGCAAGTTTGGAACTGGGGTGAGGTGGGGGAAGGGGAAATGAGGAAACTGTTGAAGTCCACATTGATGCCCTGGGGTTGAAGTGTTCCGAGGTGGAAGATGAGGCGTTCTTCCTCCAGGCATCTGGTGGTGAGGGAACGGCGGTGAAGGAGGCAGAGTGGGAGGGAGAGTTGAAATGTTGGGCCACAGGGCGGTTGATTGGTGCGGGTGTCCCTGGGTGTCCGTAAAGCGCTCTGCCAGGAGGTGTCCAGTCTCCCAAATGTAGGGGAGACCGCATCGGGAGCAACGGATACAATAAATGATATTGATGGATGTGCAGGTAAAACTTTGATGGATGTGGAAGGGGCCTTGGATGGAGGTGAGGGAGGAGGTGTGGGCACAGGGTTTTGCAATTCCTGCTGTGGTAGGGGAAGGTGCCAGGATGGGAGAGTGGGTTGAAGCGGGGCGTAGACTTGACCAGATAGTCACAGAGGGAACGGTCTTTGTAGAAGGTGGGGAGGAAAATATATCCGTGCTGGTAGGGTCTGTTTGGAGGTGGCGGAAATGATTTGGTTTATGCGGAGGTTGGAAGGGTGGAAGGTGAGCACTAGGGGCATTCTTTCCTTGTTATGGTTGGAGGGGTGGGGTCTGAGGGCGGAGGTGCGGGATGTGGACGAGATGCATTGGAGGGCATCTTTAACCACGTGGGAAGGGAAATTGCGGTCTCTAAAGAAGGAGGCCATCTGGTGTGTTCTATGGTGGAACTGGTCCTCCTGGGAGCAGATACGGCGGAGGCAGAGGAATTGGAAATATGGGATGGCATTTTGCAAGCGGTAGGGTGGGAAGAGGTGTAATCCAGGTAGCTGTGGGAGTTGGTGGGTTTGTAAAAAATGTCGGTATCAAGTCGGTCGTCATTAATGGAGATGGAGAGGTCCAGGAAGGGAGGGAGGTGTTAGAGATGGTCCAGGTAAATTTAAGGTCAGGGTGGAATGTGTTGGTGAAGTTGATAAATTGCTCAACCTCCTCGCAGGAGCACGAGGTGGTGCCATGCAATTATCAATGTAGCGGAGGAAGAGGTGGGGAGTGGTGCCGGTGTAATTACGGAAGATCGACTGTTCTACGTAGCCAACAAAGAGACAGGCATAGCTGGGGCCCATACGGGTGCCCATGGCTACCCCTTTGGTCTGTAGGAAGTGGGAGGATTCGAAGGAGAAATTGTTAAGGGTGAGGACCAGTTCAGCCAAACGAATGAGAGTGTCGGTGGAAGGGTACTGTTGGGGATGTCAGGCGAGGAAGAGACAGAGGGCTTGGAGCCCCTGGTCCTGGCGGATGGAGGTGTAGAGGGATTGGATATCTATGGTGAAGATGAGGCATTGGGGGCTGGGGAAATGGAAGTCTTGGAGGAGGTGGAGGGCGTGGGTGGTGTCTCGAACGTATGTGGGGAGTTCCTGGACTAGGGGGGATAGGACAGTGTCGAGGTAGGTAGAAATGAGTTCAGTGGGGCAGGAGCATGCTGAGACAATGGGTCGGCCAGGGTGGTCAGGCTTGTGGATCTTGGGAAGGAGGTAGAACTGGGCAGTGCGGGATTCCCGGACTGAGGTTGGAAGCTGTGGGTGTGTGATCTCCTGAGGTGATGAGGTTCTGTATGGTCTGGGAGATGATGATTTGGTGATGGGGGGTGGGCTCATGGTCGAGGGGGCGGGAGGAGGAGGTGTCTTCAAGTTGGCTTCAGCCGTGTAGAGGTCAGTGAGCCAGACTACCACTGCACCCCCTTTATCCACTGGCTTAATGGTGAGGTCAGGATCAGAGCAGAGGGAGTGGAAGGCTGCGCGTTGTGAGGGTGAGAGGTTGGAATGGGGGAGGGGGATAGACAGGTGGTTAATGTCTCGGTGCCAGTTGGAAATGAAGAGGTCGAGGGCGGGTAATAGGCCAGCACGGGGTGTCCAGGTGGATGCAGTGTGTTGGAGGTGGGTGAAGGGGTCCTCGGAAGGTGGGCGGGAGTCCTGATTGTAAAGGTAAGCTCGGAGGCAGAGGCGGCGGAAGAAGTGTTCGACGTCTCGGCGTGTATTAAGTTCATTGATGCGTGGGTGGAGGGGGATAAAGGTGAGTCCTTTGTTGAGGACTGATCGTTTGTCCTCAGTGAGGGGAGGTCTGGAGGGATGGTGAAAACTTGGCAAGGCTAGGAGCTGGGACCCGGTGTGGGTGTGGAGCTGGGAGTGGGGGTGGAGCCTGTAACTGGAGTGGGTGTGGTGTTGAGGGGAATGGGGGTAGAGTCATGAGCAGGGGTAGTGTTCTCCTCAGGATTCTGGGGGGTGGGGATGGTGACAGTGGGATCTGTGGTGCGCGTGTCAGCTGAATGCAGGTTAGTGGCGTTGGTGGGGGCGGAAGTGGTAGCGACCACGACTGGGCGGGGGGGGGGTGTGGAAGTCACTGAGCCTCGAACCTCTCACCCTCACAACGTGCTGCCCTCCACTCTCTCTGCTCCAATCCCGACTTTACCATCAAGCCAGCGGATAAAGGCGGTGCAGTGGTAGTCTGAAGCCAAACGCCAACTCGAGGACACCTCTTCCTACCGCCCCCTCGACCATGACTCCACCGCCCCATCACCAAACCATCATCTCCCAGACCATACAGAACCTCATCACCTCAGGAGATCTCCCAACCACAGCTTCCAACCTCATAGTCCGGGAACCCTGCACTGCCCGGTTCTACCTCCTTCCCAAGATCCACAAGCCTGATCACGCTGGCCGACCCATTGTCTCAGCATGCTCCTGCCCCACTGAACTCATTTCTACTTACCTCGACACTGTCCTATCCCCCCTAGTCCAGGAACTCCCCACATACATTCGAGAGACCACGCGTGCCTTCCACCTCCTCCAAGACTTCCATTTCCCCGGCCCCAAAGCCTCATCTTCACCATGGATAGCCAATCCCGCTACACCTCCATCCGCCAGGAACAGGGCCACCAAGCCCTCCGTTTCTTCCTCTCCCAACGTCCCCAACTGTACCCTTCCACCGACACTCTCATTCATTTAGCTGAACTGGTCCTCATCCGTAACAATTTCTCCTTTGAATCCTCCCACTTCCTACAGACCAAAGGGGTAGCCATGGGCACCCGTATGGGCCCCAGCTATGCCTGTCTCTTTGTTGGCTACGTAGAGCAGTCCATCTTCCGTAATTACACCGGCACCACTCCCCATCTCTTCCACCGCGACAATGATGACTGCATTGGTGTCACCTCGTGCTCCCGCGAGGAGGTTGAGCAATTCATCAACTTCACCAACACATTCCACCCTGACCTTAAATTTACCTGGACCATCTCTGACACCTCCCTCCCCTTCCTGGATCTCTCCATCTCCATTAATGACGACCGACTTGATACCGACATTTTTTACAAACCCACCAACTCCCACAGCTACCTGGATTACACCTCTTCCCACCCTAGCTCCTGCAAAAATGCCATCCCCGTATTCCCAATTCCTCCGCCTCCGCCGTATCTGCTCCCAAGAGGACCAGTTCCACCACAGAACACACCAGATGGCCTCCTTCTTTAGAGACCGCAATTTCCCTTCCCACGTGGTTAAAGATGCCCTCCAATGCATCTCATCCGTATCCTGCACCTCCACCCTCAGACCCACCCCTCCAACCATAACAAGGATAGAACACCCCTGGTGCTCACCTTCCACCCTACCAACCTCTGCATAAACCAAATCATCCGCCGACATTTCCGCCACCTCCAAACAGATCCCACCACCAGGGATATAGTTCCCTCCCCACCCCTTTCCGCCTTCTGAAAAGACCATTCCCTCCGTGACTACCTGGTCAGATCCACACCACGCTTCAACCCAGCCTCCCATCCTGGCACCTTCCCCTGCCACCGCAGGAATTGCAAAACCTGCGCCCACATCTCCTCCCTCACCTCCATCCAAGACCCTAAAGGAGTCTTCCACATCCATCAAAGTTTTACTTGCACATCCACCAATATCATTTATTGTATCTGTTGCTCCCGATGCGGTCTCCTTTACACTGGGGAGACTGGACGCCTCCTAGCGGAGCGCTTTAGGGAACATCTCTGGGACACACGCACCAATCAACCACATTGTCCTGTGGCCCAACATTTCAACTCTCCCTCCCACTCTGTCGAGGACATGGAGGTCCTGGGCCTCCTTCACCACCGCTCCCTCACCACCAGACGCCTGGAGGAAGAACGCCTCATCTTCCACCTCAGAACACTTCAATCCCAGGGCATCAATGTGGACTTCAACAGTTTCCTCATTTCCCCTTCCCTTACCTCACCCCAGTTCCAAACTTCAGCACTGTCCCCATGACTTGCACTACCTGCCTATCTTCTTTTCCACCTATCCACTCCACCCTCCTCCCCGACCTATCACCTTCATCCCCTCCATGCTTCAGGCTCTCTGCTTGTATTCCTGATGAAGGGCTTTTCCCCGAAACGTCGATTTTACTGCTCCTTGGATGCTGCCTGAACTGCTGTGCTCTTCCAGCACCACTAATCCAGAATCTGGTTTCCTGCATCTACAGTCATTGTTTTTACCTACTATCACCAAAGTGCTCACCTACCTCTAAATCTATCACCTTGCCCAGTTCATTAGCCAGTACCAAATCCAATTGTCCTTGCCACAAGCTATAGCATTTCCAGTCACAATTTGGAAAGTGAAAGACCTCATAACAATTACCCTGTTACTTTCTCTCCTATCTAGAATAATTCTTGCAATCCTTTACTCTACATCTCTGGAACTTTTTGGAAGCCTATACAAAACTCCCAACAGGGGAAACCTCTCCTTTCCTGTTTCTAAACTGTGCCTGTTCTACCTCAGATGGGTCCTCACCTTTCTGCCACCTGTAATACTGTCCTTGACTAACAATGCCACACCTCCCCCTCTTTTACTACCTTCTCTGTTCATACTGAAACATCTAAACCCCGGAACCTGCAACATCATTCCTGTCCCTGCTCTCTGCAGTCTCTGAAATGGCCAGAACATCGAAGTCTTAGGTACCAACCCATGCTGCAAGTTCACCCACCTTATTCCGGATGCTCCTGGCATTGAAGTAGACACACTTCAAACCACCTTCTTGCCTGCCGCTGCACTCCTGTGACCTTTAAACCTTATTTTTGACCTCACTACTCTCAACCTTCTGTACACTGGAGCTACAATTCAGGTTCCCATCTTTTGCTGAATTAGCTTCACCATTCCTGAAGAGCATAAACATATTGCCCCCCAAGAATATTGGTACCTCTCTGGTTCAGGTGTCAACCATCCTGTTTGTAGAGGACCCATCTACCCCAGAATGAGCCCCAATTATCCAGGTATCTGAAACTGTCCCTCCTGCACCATTCCTGTAGCCATGTGTTCAACTGCTCTCTCTCCCTATTCCTCATCTCGCTAGCAAGTGACATGGGTAGCAATCCTAAATTTCTGCCTTAAATCCCTAGCCCTTTTCCTAACTATGTAGTTGGTGCCTATGTGGAACATGACTTGGGGCTACACCCCTCCCCCTTAAGGATACCAAAAACACGATCAGAAACGTCATGAACACTGGCACCTGGGAGGCAACATAACAACCGTGAGTCTCTCTCGTTCCCACAGAACCTTCTATCTGTCCCCCTAACTATGGAGTCCCCAATGACTAATGTTCTGCTCCTCTTCCCCCTTCCCGTCTGAGCACCAGGGACATACTCTGTGCCTGAGATCTGTACCCCATGGCTTACCCCTGGTAAGTCGCTACCCCGCAACAGTATCCAGAACAGTATACTTGTTATTGAGGGGAACGGCCACAGGGGGTCCCTGCACTGTCTGCCAGTTCCCTTTCCGTCCCCTGACTGTAATCCATCTACCTTTCCCCTGTACCTGAGGTGTGACTACCTCCCTGTAACTCCTCTCAATTACTCCCTCAGCCTTCCGAATGATCCGAAGTTCATCCAGCTCTGTGGCCAGCTCCCTAATGCCGTTTCCAAGGAGCTGAAGTTGCCCGGATCTTGCTGCAGAGCTACATGGAGTGCTTCAGTATCTGAGGAGCAAAGAATGCTGCTGTACATTGTGTGAGTATTAGCGAACCCTCGGACCCATGACATTCTGCCTGAGGGAAGGTCAGTTATACAGGCACTAAAGATAGTTCGGGCTCGGACACAATCTTGAGGACCTCCTGCTGTGAGGGCCTGGAGCTTAGATGGCTGACCTCCACCAACCGCACCAATTGCTGTGGGCCTGGAGTCACATGTAGCCCAGACAAGACAAGGACAGCCCTAATCCCTAAAGGGCATTAGAGAACCAGATGGGTTTTAACAACAATTGACAAGGATTTAATGGCCAGCATTAGAGTCATAATTCCACAGTCGTAATTCAGAAACATCATGAACCCTGGCACCTGGGAGGCAACACATCAACTGTTCCACATCATAATTCTGCCATCTGTCATTGATAGGATTTGATGCAAGTCCACGATAATAGTTGGGAAGTATCTCAATATGAGTCAAATCAATGGCTGGCCTCCTGGCTGATTTAGAATCCAACTTGTTATTTCTGTCCCAATTACAAAATAAAAGTTGACGTTTATTATGTCTCATTGAGTGTAATATTATTTTGTCTCTATTTGGTCCCTTGAAAATCAGAATTCAGACAGACTGAGTGTGGGCTGTCAACAACATGAACTTGAATCCTATCTGAACAGTGTGACATCACCCCATTTGAGATTGAATAATGAATTGGCTCAGTAGAAAGTTTAAATGAACTATAGATGAGCAGAGTGAGTTGGTTTTCCATGGAAAGGAAGGCATTACATGATTGTGTGTGGTGTGTGAGTGTGTGTGTGTGTGTGAGAGAGAGAGAGAGAGAATCATAGAGATGTACAACACAGGAACAGCCCCTTTGTTCCATTTCAGCCAGGTATCCTAAATTAATCTTGTCCCATTTGCCAGCACTTGGCCAATATCCCTCTAAACCCTCATTGTTCACATACCCATCCAGATGTCTTTTAAATGTAATTGTACCAGCCTCCACCACTTCCTCTGTTTATTCCATACACGCACCACCCTCTGCATGGCAAAATTGCCCCTTAGGTCCCTTTTAAATTTCTCCCCCACCCAGGGAAAAGTCCTTGTCTATTTATCCTATCCATGCCCCTCCATATAAACCTCTATAAACCTCAACCTCCAACGGTCCAGGAAAAACAACCTCAGCCTTTTCAGCCTCTCCCTACAGCTCAAATCCTCCAACACTTGTAAATCTTTTCGGAACCCTTTCAAGTTTCACAACATCCTTCCGGTAGGAGGGAGACCAGATTTGCACACAGTATTCCAAAAGTGGCCCCTAAACAATGTCCTGTAACAGGACCTCCCAATTACTTTACTCAATTCACTGACCAATAAAGGAAAGTATACCAAACGCCTTCTTCACTATCCTATCGACCTGCGACTCCACTATAAAGGAACTATGAACCTGCACTCCAAGGTCTCTTTGTTCAGCAACACTCCCCAAGATTTGCCATTAGTGTATAAGTCCTGCTCTGATTTGCCTTTCCAAAATGCAGCACCTCACATTTATCTAAATTACACTCCATCTGCCACTCCTTGGCCCATTGGCCCATCTGAACATGATCCTGTGTATTCTGAGGTAACCTCCATTTTGATGTCATCTGAAAATCTCCGAACTATACCTCCTATGTTCACATCTAAATCATTTGTATAAATGATGAAAAGAAATGGACCCAGCACCAATTCTTGTGGCACATCACTGATCAAAGGCCTCCAGTGTGTAAAGCAACCCTCCACCACTCCCCTCTGTCTTCTACCTTTTGAGCCAATACTGTATCCAAGTGGCTGGTTTTCCCTGAATTCCATGAGGTCTAATCTTGCTAACCAGCCAGCCATGAGGAACCATGTTGAACGCCTTACTGAAGTTCATGTAGATCACACCCACTACTCTGCCCTCATCAATCTTCTTCATAAGCACGAAGTCATGCTGACTATCCCTAAACAATCCTTGTCTTTCCAAATATATTCCCTCCAACAACCTGCCCGCCATCGATGTCAGGCTCACCGGTCTATAGTTCCCTGGCTTTTCCTTACCATCTTTCTTAAATAGTGCCACGACATTAGCCAACCCTCAGTCTTCCAGCACTTCACCTTTGACTATCAATGACACAAATGTCTCAGCAAGGAGCCCAGCAATCACTTCCCGACTTTCCCACAGAGTTTGAGGGTACACCTGATCACATCCTGGGCATTTAGCCACTTTTATGCATTTTAAGTCCAGCGCCTCCTCCTCTGTAATATGAATATTTTTAAGATGTCACTATTTCTTTCCCCACATTGTATTATCTTTATGTCCTTCTCCACAATAAACATTGATGCGAAATATTCATTTAGTATCTCCCCAATCTCCTGTGGTTTTAAACATAGGCTGCCTTGCTGATCTTTGAGGGGCCCTATTCTCTCCCCAATTACCCTTTTGTCCTTAATGTATTTATAAAATCCCTTTGGATTCTCCCTCATTTATTTGCCAGTGTTACCTCATGTCCCCTTTCAGATCTCCTGATTTCCCTTTTAAGTATACTCCTACTGCATTTGTGCTCTTCTCATGGTACACTCACTCTCTGCTGTCTGTAACTGGCATATGCTTCCTTCTTTTCCTTAACCAAAACCTCAATTTCTCCCGTCATCCAGCATTCCCTACACCTACCAGCCGTGCCTTTCACCCTAACAGGAATACATTCTCTCTGGACTCTCAATATCTCATTTTTGAAGGCTTCCCATTGTCCAGCCCTGTGTAGCTTTGAGTGAGAGTTTAGCGATACAGACTCGATGGAGCGAAGGGCCATCTCTGTCCTGGATGATGCCATCATTCTATGGTATTTTTGTCTTTACTTTGAGAAAATGTGACCGAGTGGAAGTTCCAGCTGTTGGTGTATCAGCTTCAGGTTCTGTATTAGAGTGCTCATTCGCAGAGAATTTTCTGAAATCAGTTGGATAACTGAATTAACAAGGAAAGCAGTGGGATAACAGTGATCAGTACAACAGCTCTCAAAAAGATGTATAACATGAGGTATTGAATGACTGAATAACCTCAGCAGAATGAAGGTCATCACTGAAAAGAAAATCAAAAGGTATTTAGATATTTATGGGATTGATAGCGAGTGAAATATTGCAAGTATTGTTGCTTGAAATCAAATGGAAATGAATGTTTGATACCTAACAGGATCCGATTAATCCAGTCTTTGGGGTATTCAAATCTCGACGCAAATCTCAATGCTATCACATCATTAAAATAAACCTGCTGTCGTAACTTGTTTGTTCAAAATGATATTAAAATTTTGAAGATATAATCACTGTTTCCCAGTGGAGATACCACACAATATAAAACAAAGTCTCTGGAACTGTAGATACCACACAATATAAAACAAAGTCTCTGGAACTGTGTCAGCTCCATGTCCGAGAGAATTCTCCAATTTCAACAGATTGCCAGCATCAGGAAGGGAAAGGTTGTGTCACAAACAACAAAATGCATCTTCTCAGGGAAAGGATTGAGAGAGTGTATGAGACCATTCTGGCTGTCGTTGGCATTCCTGGTAAGTTGTGTAACAACTTAACTTATATAAACCTCGGCATTGAATCATCCCCATTTCTCCCGACAGCTGATAGCTATTATATTCCCATTTAGCAAAGCAAATACTGAAGCCAGTTGATAGTGTCCTCACTTACTGAGTTAAAGTTTGTAGTTCGGAGGCTCCTCAGTAATGTTTGTTTCCCTATACTGTGCAGAGTGGGTTTACATTGAGGCCACAGTGTTTACCAAGACTGTTTAACAAGACTTTAACAAGACTTCCTCTCTCTGTGGTAGTTCACAGCCTGATATGGGTTTTGTAACAACCCACCTCTCAGTGACACCTGGTGTTTCCCATTCCTTGATGGAAAGGGATTGTGTTGGTGGATCTTGCTCAGGCAGCTCGCTCCAAATGGGAGCCCAGATACAGCAGGGCAATGGGTGGGTTCAGCAGATCATTAGGAATGAGGAGACTATGGTGTCTGCAGATAGAGTGCTGTGCTAGAAAAGGCACAGCAGGACAGGCAGCAGTAGGAAACAACTGCTGTCGAGCCATATACGACACCTTGGGTATATGACCACGTTTATATGAGTAATCTGCTGCTCATGTTCTTCCCTATGTCCTTTAAAAGTTCAATGATTCATTGAGAGAGATTCTTTAAACTTCATATAACATGGAACAACAATTATCTTTGTGTCATCACTTACAGTCTGGGCTCAGGCACAGAGAATGTTTCATTAATAACTTCAAATCTATTTTTTCCTTTCTCTTACAGTTAGTCTCGTGGTGATTGTAATCTTAGCTTGGGGCAAATGTGGTCTTTCTACGTGCAGCACTCGCTATCTTGTGGCCATGACAATGTCAGATCGACTGTTCATTGTTTTTTATATCATCCTTCACCGATTTCGACAGTATTATTATCCACTGTGTTTCCTGCAAATCACTCCTGTTTGTGGTGTTATCTATGCCCTCAACCGCTTGAACATTGATTGTTCTGCGTGGTTCACCATTGCTTTTTCCTTTGATCGATTTATCGCCATTTGTTTACATGAGATGAAAACTAAGTATTGCACAGGGAAAACTGCAACCAGGGTTCTAGCAACAATCTGCATCTTCTTTTGTTTAAAGAATATTCCCAACTCCTTTGTGTATTACCCTGGAAAGATTATCAAGAATGTTCCATGGTACTGTTATACCAGGTCTAGTTATTATAATGACCCTCGGTGGATAGGTTTTAGATATTTTGAGACTTTTTTAACACCAATGTTCCCATTCACTTTTATTCTCTTTATCAACATTCTGACTGTCAGACATATCTTCGAGGCCATTAAGGTGCGGAAGGAACTGAGAAGTCAGAGAAAAACAGAGAATGATCCAGAGGTAGAGAACAGGAAGAATTCTGTGATTGTACTCTTTGCCATATCTGCCAGCTTCATACTTCTCTGGTTGTTGCATATTTTATATTTCTTTAATGCTGGTTATTCCTTGGATTATGTTTCTTTTGGTCTCTTTGTTTAGATTGGATATATGCTGAGGAATTTAAGTTGCTGCACAAATGCCCTTATTTATGTGGTGACACAGAAACATTTCAGAGACCAGTTAAAGTATGCCATGACATATCCAGTTAGAACAATAATTCAATTGGTGAATCAATCCAAGAAACTGAGAGCAAACATTAGGTGCAGCAGATAATGGAACGAGGAGTCCACATGAGGAATGGACTGAAAGGAGAAGGAGGAGCAGCAACATGATAACACTCCTTTCCTAATGAACAAATGACTCCATCTGAGGAGCAAAATGAAAGAGACTGGAGATGTAAAGCCAGTGTAAAGTGCTGTTAGTAATCAGCAACAATGAGTAGAAAGTGGGACAACGGAAGCAAAACCAAATATACATAAAAGCTACATTTATCCCAAGTAATCCGTTCTCAGTGAGTGAAGAGGTTAGAAAAATAAATGATGTGGAGGAAGGTGTAATCGTTCACTGCAGGCCAGAGAGGGAAATGCAACGACAGGCTCCTGTCCACTCTTCCTCACTGAATTCTCTGAGCTACACATCTGGGCAAATGAAAACACACGAGAAGTTTCCTGTCAGAAAGAGGAAAGAACATACTGTAAGGATTCTGTGTCTTTTGATTGCACATTTATTTTCAACAATAATTGACTGTTTCCATTCAGTTCATTGCTTCGATTACTGGCAATCACAAATTAAGATTTTCACATTGATCAGTAGGAAACCATAAAAACAAAGGGAATTTGATCAGTTTGAAAATACATTTGGCTTTCATTCCAAGACAATACAGTGCAAAGTAGGAGTAGACAAAGGCAGACTGGATGAAACTGTTTACCTGCTGCACACCTCCTCCCTCCCTTCCTCCCCACTGTGATCCCACTGAGATGACTCTGGCTGTGCTCCATCCCTGGTGGGGGGGGGTATGCCCTAGGTGGAGAGAGCTGGGAGCTGACTGAATGAGCTGGGAATTGGGCAGTGAGGGGGCTTTGAGTGAGAGACTTGGGGATGTTTCAAACAGGTTCTGGCAGCCATTGTCTCTTTCACTGTGGGCACTGAGCAGGGGGTGAGTATCGGTGTGTTTCTGTCTGTTTCTGGGTGACTGTGGGTGTGGGGAGTGTTGAACCTCAGTCCCAGTTTTGATCCTTTAACTTCACCCCCTTCCTGAACCAATCCCTCCTAAACAAGGCCCTGGAGCAGAGTCTGTTCCAAATGGAGAGAGGGAGAGAGCTCGGGCCAACTGATATGGTGAATATCACCTCTTTAATGTGGCCATATCTTTCCTTATCACCTGTTTTATCTCTCTGATTTTTCCTCTTTCTTCTCTCTCAGTCTTTCGCTTTGTCTCTATCTCTCACTCTCTGTCTATATCATTCTACATCTCCCTCTCCCTCTCAACCTTTCTCTCTCACACTATCTTTCTTTCTCTCTCTCTCTCTTACTGACAGCCTATTCTTTTGTATTTTTCTCTCCTGCCTATTCTTTCTACCTTTATCTATGTTCTTTCTCACTCTTTTGCTCTTTCTTCTTCTCTCATTTTCCCTCTTTCTTTCCTTCTCTTCCTTTTCTTCCCTATTTCTGTCTTTCAATCCTGAAACAGCACCCTTCCCTTCAATTTTGGACACCCTCCCCCTCCCCCTCCAACAGCACATTTAGCCCCTGTCCCCCTCCATGACCCCTGTCCATTTGCCTTTCCCTATGCTGCTTCATCTTCACTGAACTGCCCCTCTGTAGTTTCTCTGTTTCACACCCACTGCATATAAAAGCCCCTTGGTATCTCCATCCATCAACAATACCCTTCCCCCTGCTGTGTCCCAGGTCCTCGTCTGGAGGACAAAGTGAGCGTGTGAAGAGAGTAACGTATCTTTTGACTGCGTACCATAATGTCATGGAGTCATAGAGTCATGCAGCACAGAGACAGACCCTTTGGACCAACCCGGCCACACCGACCATGTTCCAAAACTAAACTATTCCCAACTGCTTGCACTTGGCCTATATCCCTCTAAACCTTTCCTATTCATGATCATATCCAAATGTATTTTAAACACTGTAACTGTACCTGCATCCACCACTTCCTCTGGTAGTGCATTCCACACATGAACTACTAAAAATGTTGCCCCTCATGTCCTTTTTCAATCTTTCTCCTCTCACCTTAAAAATATACCCCTCAGGTTTGAACTCCCCATCCGAATGAAAAGACCCCTGTCATTCACCTTATCTATGCCCCTCGTAATTTTATAAACATCAACAAGTTTACCCCTCACCCTCCAATGCAACAGCCCATTGTTATATCTCAAACTGATGTGCAGGTCTGGGGAATTGGCCATGCTAAATTGCCCATAGTGTTAGGTACATTAGTCAGAAATGGGTCTGGGTGTGTTACTCTTCAGAGGGTCAGTACAGACTTGCTGGGCCGAAGGGCCTGTTTCCATACTGTAGGAAGTCTAAGAGAGGGAATCTAACCCTCCATTCCTGGCAACATCTTGGTAAATCTTTACTGAACCCTCTCCAGTTTAATAATATCCTTCCTATAACAGGGCGATGAGAGTTGCACAGATTAATCCAGAAGAGGCCTCATCACTGTCCTGTACAAGTTCAATATAATGTTAGAACTCCGATACGCAAAGGTCTGAGCGATGAAGGCAAGCATGCTAAACACCTTCTTAACTACCCTGTCTAACTGGGATGCAAATTTCAAAGAAGTATGTCCCTGACCCTGAGGTCTCTCTGCTCTCCCACACTACCCAGGGCCCGACCATGAAGTCTTCGAGGAGAAAGTGAGGTCTGCAGACGCTGGAGATCAAAGCTGAAACTTTATTGCTGGAACAGCACAGCAGGTCAGGCAGCATCTAGGGAACAGAAGATTCGACGTTTCGGGCACATGCCCTTCTGAAGTCCTGACCTTGTTTGTATTACCAAAATGCAATACCTCACGTTTATCCAAATTAAACTCCATCTGCTACTCCTCAGCCCATTGACCCAATTGATCAAGATCTCTTTGTGATCTTGGGTCACATTCTTCACTGTCTATTTTACCATTTTGGTGTCATCCACAAACTTACTAACCATTGCCTCCTACATTCCCACCCAAATCCTTTGAATAAATGACTAACAGAAGTGGAGCCAGTACCGCTCCCTGTGGGACACCGCTGGTCACAGGCCTCCAGTCTGAAAAACAATGATCCACCATCACCTGCTGTCTACCACCATCAAGCCAATTACATATCCAATTGACAAGCCCACCCTGAATCCCATGTGATCTAACTTTACTAATCTGTCTCCCATGCAGAGCCTTGTCAAAGGCTTTACTAAAGTCCAAGCAAACAACATCTAACACTATGTCCTCATCAATCATTTTGGTTACTTCTAAAAACAAACCCAATCAAGTGTGTGAGACATGACTTTCCTCACACTAATCTATACTGACTATCTCTAATCAATCCTTTCCTCTCCACCCTGTGTAAATCCTACCTTTCAGGATCATCTCGAAAAACGTCAGACTCGCAGGTCAATAGTTCCCAGCCTTCTCCTCACATCCCTTCTTAAACATATTAACCACACTCCAGTCCTCCAGTTCTTCATATGTGTTTTTAGATGATACAAATATTTCTGGTCAGGCCCCTGCAATCTTCTCTCTAACTTCCCACAACGTCCTGGGACACACTTGATCAGGTCCTGGAGGTTTATTTATCTTTATGTTTTTTAGGATCTCCAGCACTTCCTCTTCTGTTTTCTGTGAACTGTTCTCAAAACATCAATATTTATATCCCTGATTTCTCCAGCCTCCATTTCTTTCTCAACAGTCAAAACTGATTCAAAATATTCATTTATATCTCTCCCATCTCTTGAGATTCAACACAAAGACAACCTCGTTGGTCTTAAAGGGATCTTATTCTCTCTCCAGTTGCTCTCTCACTCTTAATATATTCATAGAATCTTTGGATTATCTTTACCTTACCTGCCAAGACTATCTCCTGTAACCTCGTTGCCTTCCTCATTTCCTTCTGAAGGATGTCCCTACACTCTTTATACTCTTCAAGACATTCAGTTGATCCTAATTGTCTCTCTAATAGATGATCATTTTTTATTCTTGACTTTAATTTCAACATCTTTATTCATCCAGTGTTCCCTAACCTTACCAGCCTTGCCTTTCACACTAACAGGAACAGAATGTTTCTGAACTCTTGTTGTCACACTTTGGAAGGCCTCCCACTTGTCAGTCCTCCTTTTCCCTGCGATTAGTCTACTCCAATCAACTTTTGAAAGATCTTGTTTCATATCCTGAAAATATGCCTATTCCAATTCAGAACTTTAACTTTTATAGAAGACTTATCCTTTTCCATAACTATTTTAAAATTATTTGTATTGTGATCTCAGGTCCAAATGTGTTCCCTGACTAACACGTGGAAGTAGGTACTATCGATGCTGGAGATTAGAGTTAAGATTAAAGTGGTGCTGGAAAAGCACAGCAGGTCAAGCAGCATCCGAGGAGCAGGAAAATCAATGCTTCGGGCAAAAATCCTTCATTGGAAATTTTGGGCAAAAGCTCTTCATCAGAAGGGCTTTTGCCCAAAATTCCTGATGAAGGGCTTTTGCCCGAAGCATTAATTTTCCTGCTCCTCGGATGCTGCCTGATCTGCTGTGCTTTTCCAGCACCACTCTAATCTTCCCTAACACATCAGTCACTTAACCTGCCTTATTTCTCAAGAGAAGTTCAAGTTTTGATCCGTCTCTCGTGGGAACATTTATAGAACATAGAACAGTTCAGCACAGAACAGGCCCTTCAGCCCACGATGTTGTGCCGACCATAGATCCTCATGTACGCACCCTCAAATTTCTGTGACTATATGCATGTCCAGGAGTCTCTTAAATGTCCCCAATTTTTTACTTCCACAACTGCTGCTGGCAACGCATTCCATGCTCTCACAACTCTCTATGTAAAGAACCCGCCTCTGACATCCCCTCTATACTTTCCTCCAACCAGCTTAAAACTATGACACCTCATGTTATATATTTCTGCCCTGGGAAATAGTCTCTGGCTATCGACTCTATCTATGCCTCTCATTATCTTGTATACCTCAATTCGGTCTCCTCTCCTCCTCCTTTTCTCCAATGAAAAAAGTCCGAGCTCAGTCAACCTATCTTCATAAGATAAGCCCTCCAGTCCAGGCAGCATCCTGGTAAACCTCTTCTGAACCCACTCCAAAGCATCCACATCTTTCTTATAATGGGGCGACCAGAACTGGACGCAGTATTCCAAGTGCAGTCTAACCAAAGTTTTATAGAGCTGCAACAAGATCTCATGACTCTTAAACTCAATCCCCCTGTTAATGAAAGCCAAGATGCCATATGCTTTCTTAACAACCCTGCCCACTTGGGTGCCATTTTAGGGGATCTATGTACCTGCATCCCAAGATCCCTCTGTTCCTCCACACTGCCAAGAATCTTATCCTTAATCCTGTACTCAGCTTTCAAATTCGACCTTCCAAAAGGCATCACCTCGTATTTATCCAGGTTGAACTCCATCTGCCACTTCTCAGCCCATCTCTACATCCTGTCAATGTCCTGCTGCAGCCTACAACAGCCCTCGAAACTGTCAACGACACCTCCAACCTTTGTGTCATCTGAAAACTTGCTGACCTATCCTTCAATCCCCTCATCCAAGTCATTAATGAAAATTATAAACAATAGACGCCCAAGGACAGAGTCCTGTGGAACACCACTCACCACAGACTTCCAGGCAGAATATTTTTCTTCTACTACCACTCGCTGTCTTCTGTTGGCCAGCCAATTTTGTATCCAGACAGCTAAGTTCCCCTGAATCCCATTCCTCCTGACCTTCTGAATGAGCCTACCATGGGGAACCTTATCAAATGCCTTGCTGAAGTCCATATACACCACATCCACAGCTCGACCCTCATCAACTTTTCTAGTCACATCCTCAAATAACTCGATAAGGTTGTGAGGCATGACCTGCCCCTCACAAAGCCGTGTTGACTGCATTTAATCAAGCCATGCTCTTCCAGATGGTCATAAATCCTATCCCTCAGAATCCTTTCTAACACCTTGCAGACGACAGACGTGAGACTTACTGGTCTGTAATTGCCGGGGATTTCCCTATTTCCTTTCTTGAAGAGAGGAATTACATTTGCCTCTCTCCAGTCCTCAGGTACGACTCCAGTGGAGAGCGAGGATGAAAAGATCTTCACAAGTGGCGAAGCAATTGCATTTCTTGTTTCCCAAAGCAGCCGAGGACAAACCTGGTCCAGGCCTGGCGACTTGTCAATCTTAATGTTTGACAAAATTTTCAGCACATCAGTTTCCTCTATCTCTATCCATTCCAGCATGCACACCTGCTCTTCAAAGGTTTCATTCACTACAAAGTTTGTTTCTTTCATAAAGACAGAAGCAAAAAACTCATTTAGGGCTTCCCCTACCTCCTCAGACTCCACACACAAATTCCCTATGCTATCCCTGATCGGCCCTACTCTTTCTTTGACCATTCTCTTATTCCTCACATAAGTGTAAAATGCACTTGTGTTTTCCCTAATCCGTTCTGTCAAGCCTTTCTCGTGCCCCCTCCTGGCTCTCCTCAGACCATTTTTAAGCTCCTTTTTAAGTGAGGGCCTGCCCATAATCCTGTAGAGCAGCGCTTGACCCTAGCTTCCTCCACCTTATGTAAGCTACCTTTTTCCTTTTAACGAGAAGCTCCACCGCTCTCATCATCCAAGGTTCCTTTATCTTACCACTTCTTGCCTGTCTCAGAGGGACATATTTATTTTCTTGTAATTGAACAAATTCTTCGCCATCAAATCCTTTAATAGTATGGCAGTTTGAGACAATGTTTGGAAAATTAAAATCCCCTTCTATTACAACCTTATTATCTTAGCTATATTTGAAGTCTCTTGAAATATTTGCTTCTCAATTGCCCTCTGACTATTGGGGCATTGATAGTAAAATCCCATCAAGGTGATCATCCCTTTCTTATTTCTAATTTGAACCCTTATATTTTCACTAAATGATCCCTCAGAAATACCTTCTCTAATTACAGGAGTAATATTTTCCTTAATCAAAAATGCCAGTCCTTCTCCCACCTTGCCTCTTTCTGTCCTTCCTGTACCATCTAAAATCCAGAACACTGAGCTGCCAGACTTTTCCATTCCTCAGCCATGTTTCTGTGATAGCGATGACATCCCAGGCCCATGTTCCCTTACAGGCCCTGAGTTCATCAGCCTTATCCCTGAGACCTCTTGCATTGAAATAAATGCAGTTTAATTGTTCAGTGTTCCTTTGTTCTCTGACTTGTTCTTGACTGTCTTTTCTAAAGAACGTGCTGTTTTCTGATTCAGAATCATTGTCATCTTTCTTTCTATTTTCACTGTTGTTCAGAAAGCCCACACCCCACCTCTCTCAAATCTTACAATCTCCTGAAATAGAACGAGCAAATCTCCCCACCAGAATATTGGTCTAGTTCAGGTGAAACCCATCCTTTTAAACAGGTCTTTTTTGTCCCAGAAGAGATCCCAATGTTCCAAGAAAGTGACTCCCTGCACATTGCAGCACCTCGTCAACCATTGATTTATCTGCCCTGTCCTTTTATTCCTTCCCTCATTAGAACTTGGCACCAGAAGTAAACCAGAGATTACTTTTTTTTATATTCTGTCTTTTTTAACCTTCTACCTAACCAGTTATACTCACTGATTAGATTAGATTCCCTCCAGAGTGGAAACAGGCCCTTTAGCCCAACAAGTCCATAACCGACCCTCCAAAGAGTAATCTACCCAGACCATTTCCCTCTGACTAATGCACCGAACATTATGGGCAATTTAGCATGGCCCAGTGGGTGGCATGGTGGTTAGCACTGCTGCCTCACAGCGCCAGAGACCCTGGTTCAATTCCCGCCTCAGGCGACTAACTGTGTGGAGTTTGCACATTCTCCCTGTGTCTGTGTGGGTTTTCTCCGTGTGCTCCGGTTTCCTCTCACAATCCAGACTAATCAAATATCTATCTCTAATCTCAACATTCATCATGTCCCTCTCCTCAGTGAATACTGATGCAAAATAATCATTCAGAATCTAACCCATTCTCTCAGATTTGACACACAGCTTTCCTTCATTATCCTTTAGTTACCCGCTTGCTTCTTACATAAGAATAAAAGGCTTTGGGATTGTCCTTAATTCTGCTTGCTAAAGCTATTTCATGACTCCTTTTGGCCCACTTGATTCATCATTTAAGACAGGTTCTACTCTTCCAATATTCCTCCAGGGCCTGTTCTCTTCTTAGCTGCCTTGACCTTATATACGCTTCCCTTTTCCTCTTGGTTAGTCGTATAATTTCTCCTGTCAGCCACAGTTCACGAATGTTGCCTTTCCTATCCTTTGCTTTCATGCCTACCCTGCACTAACTTTAAGCTATCTTTGAAAGCCTCCCACATATCAAATGTGGACTTCCTTTCGAATAGCTGTGTCAAATCCACATTTCCCAGCTCCTCCCTAATTTTGATATAACTGGCCTTGACCCAGTTTAATACTCTTCCTTTAGGACCACTCTCATCTTTGTCTACAAGTATTCTAAAACTTACAGAATTGTGGTCACTGTTTCCAAAGAAATCCCCCACCGCAATTTCTACCACCTGGCCTTGCTCATTCTCCAACACCAAGTGCAATATGGCCCCTTTCCTCATCGGCCTATTGACATACTGCTCTAAAAACTTCTCCTGGACACTTCTTACAAGTTATGCCCCATCCAGACCTCTGACACTACGTGTATCCCAGTCGATGTTGGGAAAATTAAAATCTCCCGTCACCACTACTCTGTTGCCTCTACATCATTCCAAAATCTGTTTACCTATTCATTCTTCTACCTCACGCTCACTGTTGGGAGGCCTGTAATACAGTCCCAACAATGTAACTGCACCTTTATTTCTCAGCTCCACTCATAATGCCTCGCTACTCAAGCCCTCCATAGTGTCCTTTCGCACAGCCGTGCTATCATCCCTGACCAGCAATGCAACTCATCTCCCCCTTTTACTTCCCTCCCTGTCCTGTCTGAAGCGTCTATATCCTGGACGGATAGTGAAGGGGCTGGAGGGAGATAAGGAGGTAAGGAGGGTGTAGGTGCTGGAAGGAAATTAGAGATAACGAGGGGTATTGGAGCTGGAGGGGTTTACAGAGGTAGGGAGTGGTATAGGGGTTGGAGGCTGTTGGAGAGATATGGAATAATGTTGATAGTCAAGATGGCTTCTCATACAGGGAGGGATATAACTGCTGGATGGTGACACAGAGAGAGGAGGGGATGGCGGGGCTGGAACAGATTACTGGGATAGGGACAGATACAGTGTCTGGAGAATATTACAAAGATAGGGATGAGTTTTGTTGGATGGTGGAATTGAAAGAGATAGGGAGGTTTGTAGTTTCGCAAGGACATTAGAGAGATGAGGGGTGTACAGATAGAGCAGGTTTACAGATATAGGGAGGCTTGTTGTGGCTAAAGGAGGTAACAGAGATGGGAGGGTTGTAGGTGCTCTGGGAGATGGCAGAACTGGGGAGGTATGCAGGGGCTGGAGCATGTTACAAAGTAGGGAAGAGTTTAGGGGCTAGCAGAATTTACAGAGATAGGGAGGTTTATAGAGATTAACGGAAGTGACAGAGATGGAAGGATTCTAGGTGCTATAGGAGGTTACAGAGATAGGGAGGGGTGCTGGGGCTGAGGGACGTTATAGTGAGGGTTTCAGTAACTCCCTGTTTGATCGCAGTGAGGCCTCTTGAACTGGACAGGTCAAAGTGTGACCTCACTGTGTACATCACAGAGAGAGCTCAGACATCACAAGTGGTTTGCAAACTGGCTTCATCGGAGACATGAGGCTGCTCCAGGAAACACTGACCGTGTCTCTGGCTGATCTGTCTGAGAGTGAATGTGATCAGCAAGAAGATCAAAACAGCTTCACTTCACAGAGACCACATTATATTGCATAAATCCCATTAGCGAGGTGATCAGACAGAAGGTGGTGAGGTTTGAAAGGTCCCTGAAAAAAACTTTCTCTTGAGGTTTTGGTGGAGATAGGGGAAGACAGGACAAGCTGTTTGGTCGATGGGAGGAATGAATCCAGTTGGTGGCTGGAAGGGAGAGGTGAGGGGTGGAAGGGAGTTGGGGATAGGAAAGGGGGTTACTTGAAATTGGACAACTCAATGTTGAGTACTCCGTGTTGCAGGCTGCCCAGACGGAAGATGAGGTGTTATTCCTCCAATTTGTAGTTTAATTTGTTGTGGCAGTAGAGGAAGCCAAGGATGGTCATGTCAGAAAGGAAGTGGGAAGGGGAATTAAAATGGACTGTGACTGGAGGTCCGGTCGGCCTCTGTGGGCCTGGCTGAGATGCTTGGCAAACCATTTGGTCTCCCAGATGTAGACAACTCCACACTTGGAGCACTGGATACAGTAAACTAGGTTGAAGGAGAGGCAGGTGAACCTCTGTCTCACCAATAATGCAAAATCTACCAGCACACCACCCCCTTCACCTCCATCCAGTGTCCCAAACAGTCCTTACAGATGAGACAATTTCAAATAGCCCCCTTTCCCATCCCAGCTCCTCCCTGCTCCCTTCCATTCCTCTCATCGACCCTTCCTCCCAGCCACCAACCGGATTCATTCCTCCCAGTGACCAATCAGGTCATATCCTCTACCTGTCTTCACCTATCCCCACCAACACCCTGCCCCTGCCACCCCCTTTATCTGCAGCTCCCCACAAACCCACCCCAAGTCCTGATGAATAGTTATCCCCAAAATATTGCCTTCTCCACCTCCTGATGCTGCCTGGCTTGCTGTGTTCTTCCAACCTCCTGCTTGTCTCCCTTGGAATTCAACATCTGCAGTTTTCTTTGTCTCTGAGCAAGGAAATGGTCAGCGTGTGGAATGTGGGATTCTGGGAGGTTCGAAGTGTCAGAGATAAACATATCTCCTGGAAACGTGACAGTGTGCATAAACTAGAGTTCTTTTTTCGAGAATGGGAGTAACTGTAGGCCATCCACGGGGCTGAGGATGAGGGGGATAACACATTTACGGAGGTGGGTACATCACAGTTATTGTGTATGGGTAAATAAGGAAAACGTGACAGCCAGGTATCTCAGGAGTCCCCTGAGATGATCGAGATCAGACATCATTTTCCTGCTTTGGAAGCTTGTGATGGAAAGAACTCATCGGAGGAACGCAGACAGAGTCACGTCAGCTGGACAGGGTGGTAGGAAGAGTGGGTACACAGTACTGATAATGGGTTCGTTAGTTAGGGGAACAGAGTGGAGTTTCTACAGTTATAAACATACCTTCAGCATGCGATGATAACCTCCTTGCTACCAGGGTCAAGGAAATCACAGAATAGCTGCAGGAAATTCTGCTGCAGGAGGATCAAACGACAGAGGTATTGCTCCATGTTGGTGACAAAGACCTCGGTGGGAATGCGGAGATGTGGTCCATGAAACAGATTTGAGGCAGCAAGGAATGAGATTGAAAAGCAGGATGTGGAACACAGTATTCTCAGAATCACTGCCAGTCCCATGTGTTGATCAGAATCCGAGCAGAATAATTGGATGGTTGAACATGTGTCTGGAAAACGGGTTCAGAACGTCAGGCAGCATGTTTCAAGGCATTAGGACCAGCTCTGGAGCAGGCGAGAACTCAACAAGATGGACAGTTTACATCTTGGTAGGACTGGAATGAACATCCATACAATTCCTCCAAATAGGTTTGTGAGTGCTGTTGGGGAGGTGATAGTCGAGATGAGAAATGGCTTGGGAATGTAAGTGGCATCTTGGCTTCAAGGGAAGGCTGCATTCATATTCTGTCCCTCCCCGATCAGTTTCTTGGTCATGTGCTGCTGGATCCTAAATTGCTCCCAATCATCAGACTTACTATTGTTTCTGGAATTGTTATCAGCCATTTCATTTCACTTTCTGCAACAAAACCTGTAATTTTTTTTCAAACCATCATACCAGCTGGTAACATTTGCAGCATAGCAGAACATCGAACACTTTCATATTCAGTTTATGCAACAAGACTCACACAATCCGAAAAAAAAAATGAAATCAGTGGAAGAACATGGAACATTTTGAATACACGAGTGAGAATTTAAAATCGAGAATTTGGAGGACAATATGCCTGTGTTGGTTCTTGCAATCACAGGATGATCAGGGAATATTGGGATTTGCTGGGATACGCAAAGCAGGAGGGAGGAAGACATTTGGACAAAGTAAAGGTATGGAGTTTATAATCTGGTCTCCAGCCGATATGGTGCTTGTTACAAAGGTCCGAAAAAATGACTGTTTCACCAAATATGAACTGAGGCAGGGATATAGGAGCTGTTTTGCAGATGGAAACAATTCGTCATGATGATGTAAATATCATTTTGAATTTATCACACCCTTCAATACGAAGCCACAAGCGAACAGGGTTCATCCAGAGTCAGTTCACAGTGAGCTCCATGGAGACAGTGAGAGCCACAAAACATTTTCATGGAAGTACGAGATGTCGCCTCATTTTCCATATCCGACCCCATTCCCAAGCTTCGGATCACATCTGCCACCAAGCCCTCTAATTGGGCCTTGGAGTTTCCCAACGACTTTCCCAAAGACTGTGTAAAGAAATGAATAATGAAATGGAGTGATATCAGTCTCAGAGCAGGGCAGACAGTGTGGAAATGGGCAAAGTAAATTATCGATGAAAATATGTTTGTAATGAAAAGGCAGTTTTTTTTGCTGTTTACACATCACATTCTTTAGTCTTTCTTACAGGAACTTTTGTTTTTCACTTTTTCCAGATGTATATATCAGAGACTTCAGTGCGGAAGAATGAGCAGGAGCCAGTCATTGGTTTTTCCACTCTGGCCTGCAGTGAACAGTAATAATTCCCTCAGGTCATGTTTTTTATCAGTGTCTGGTTCACACACTGAGAATGGATTGCTTCAGATGACTGCCCTCTTTTGGTTGCTTCGGATGAATTTTCTTTTGTGCATATTTAATTCCTTTTTTGGTTTTGCTTTTGTTGTTCCACTTTTTACTAATTGTTGCTCATTGCTGACAGCACTTTACACTGGCTTTACACCTCCAATCTCATTCACTTTGCCCCTCAGATGGAGTCATTCCTTGCCCATTAGGAAAGGAGTGTTATCATGTTGCTGCTCCTCCTTCTCCTTTGGGTCCATTCCTCACGTGGACTCCTCATTCCGTTCTCTGCTGCACCTAATGTTGACTCCCAGCTACATGCATTTATTCATCAATTAAATTATTTTTATAAGTGGATATTTCACTGCATACTTTAACTGGTCTCTGAGACTATTCTGCATCACCACATAAATAAATGCATTTATGCAGCAACTTAAGTCTCGCAGCATAAATGTGATTAGTTCAAAGAGATAAAAATCATCCAAATAATAACCAACATTGAAGAAATACAAAATATACACCAACCAGAGAAGTATGAAGCTGGCAGATACGGCAAAGAGTAAAGTCACAGATTTCTTTCTGCTCTCTATCTCGGGGTCATTCTCTATTTTTCTTTGACTCCTCAGTCCCTTACATGCCTTAACTGCCTGAAAAATGTCTCTCGTACTTCCATAAAAATGTTTTGTGGCTCTCACTGTCTCCACGGAGCTCACTGTGAACTGACTCTGGATTAACCCTGTTTGCTTGTGGCTTCGAATTGAGGGGTGTGATAAATTCAAAATGATATTTACATCATTATGAAGAGTTGCTTCCATCTGCAAAATAGCTCCTAAACCCCTGCCTCAGTTCATATTTGGTGAAACAGTCATTTTTTCGGTTGTTATATCTGGACCTTTGTAACAAGCACCATATCGGCTGGAGACCAGATTATAAACTCCATACCTTTACTTTGTCCAAATGTCTTCCTCCCTCTGCTTTGCGTATCCCAGCAAATTCCAATATTCCCTGATCAATCTGTGATTGCAAGAACCAACACAGATATACTATCTCCAAATTCTTAATTTTAAATTCTCACTCATGTATTCAGGATGTTCAGAAAGAGAATAAAAGTGAATGGGAGAAGTGGTGTTAAAACTGTTTCAATATATCGATAACTCAGCCAATGAGCATCATTATAATATCTGTAGGTGGTGTAACAGTACCGTGGAACATTGTTAATGATCATTTCGGCTTCAAATCGAAAATAGTTGGGAATATTCTTTAAAGAAAGGAAAATTCAGATTATTGCTAGAACCCTCATTACAGTTTTCTCTGTGCAATACTGAGATGTCATCTGATGAATATAAATGGCAACAAATCAATAAAAAAAAAAGCGACAGTGAACCAGACAGAACAATCAATGGTCAAGCGGCTCAGGGCATAGATGGCGCTACAAACAAGAGTCATGTCCAGAAGGCACCATGGATAATAATAGTAAGTAAACTTAGAAAGCATGATATCAAAAGTAACGTACAGTAGATCAGACACTGCCATGGTTACCAGATAGCGAGCGGTGCATGTCGAAAGACCACACTTGCCCTCAGATAAGATTAGAATTGCTGCTCGACTAACTGTAAGAGAGAGAAAGGAAAAAAAGAGACAAAGTTACTGATCAAATATTCTCTATGCATGATGGATTTTAGCACAAAGATAATTGTTGCTCTGTGTCTTATCATCTGAACCATTATAGTAACACCTCTCAAATCAAACAATTGCCCTTCTAGAGACACATAGGGAAATGCATCAGCAGCAAATCACCCCCAGAAACAAGTTAATATACTCAATATTTTTTGGTGGAATCAGAAGTTGTTTCTTCTCTTTCATAGGTTACTCTGACTGGCAGGAGTTTCTCATAAGACCACAACATCCACAAGAAGACACCTGGGATCAATAAAGTAGAGAATGGGAGACACCTGACATGGACATTAACTGCAAAATGTTTGCATTCAGTTTTGGAGTCTCCACAGCTCAGATTGCCTCCAGAATTTTATATCCACACTTTATGAAGGACAGTACAAGATATAGAATCACGGCACAGTAACCAGAAACCAGTGAATGATTGGACATTGAGTCACTCCCTCATGTACAGGACTGAACATACTGACAATCAGAACTTTGAAGGTATTCAGCAGTGAATCCAACCACCATGTCCCAGGTTAGATTGCACCAAAATTAAAAGAAGTGCCTTTTTTAAAAAAATCTGTACAGTGTGGAAACAAATCCTTCAGCCCAACAAGTCCACACCAACTCTCTGGAGAGCGTCCCACTCAAACACCTGCCTCCCAATCCCAGTAATGCTGTGTTTCCCATGGCCAATCCACCGACCCTGCACATTTTTGGACTGTGTAACGAGACCAGAGCACCCAAATGAAACTGATACAGACCCAGGGAGAATGTGTAATCAACACATAGTCACCAGAAGCTGGGATTGAACCTGTCTTCCTGGTGCTGCAAGACAGCAGTGCTAATCACTGAGCCACCATGTCGCCCAACTTCCAATATTTGTGATGGAATTCCGCCAGATGTTCAAGCCTGTAAACCATAGTCTTCACACAAATAAAATCTGACTCCATTGCATCTTTCCAGTTTAGAAATCAGACACTTTATCTGGGATTAAGCAAAGCTTCTTGCCTGATGTCCAGGTTCATGCACCCAAACTCCTCTCCTAGTCCCTCTCCCTGTGAATGGAAACCCCCCTCCCAGATTTGGAGCACACACTAGGGCTAGGAGTCTTCACGGTTTAACCAGCATTCTCTGTGGAGATCACCAGAATTGTACCACAATTTTGTTCTAGGGGAGCAAACATAGACTAGCCTTTATTGTCACATATACTCAATGAGTACAGTGAGGAGTTTATACCTCACCAATTACAGTACCGACTGAGATACAAAAGTAAAAGTTCAGGACAGCAGACCACGCTGGCAGCTAGTTTTCAGTCCGCATCAGTGACACACAATGCCAGGAAGCTGCTATGCAAGGAGGCTGCTACGCCAGACTAGGACGTTGCCATGTCGCCCCGGGAGGCTGCTGCACCAGGCGGGGAGGTCACTGTACTGTAAGGTCACTGTACCAGGTCAGGAGGATGCCACACTAAGAGGCTACTGCGCCAGGATGGGAGGGTGGCACGCCACGCTGGAAGGCTACTGCGCTAGGCTGGGAGGCCCTTGCAACAGGCCAGGAGGATGCCACGCCTCACCGGAACGCTGCTATGGGAACATTAAGGCTGCCCACAACATGCCAGGAAGCTGTTGTGCCAGGCCAGGAGACCGTGAGAGAAGGCTGCTGTGCCAGTCCAGGAGTCGTGACCAAAGGGCGCAAATCATCTCTGCAGGCAATGACTCGTGCTCCCTAGAGGACGGGAGTGGTTGCCAGAGGCCGGGAATCGTCTCTGCAGGCAAGGAATCATTGCTCACCAGTGGCCAGGAAGGAAAGGAGCAGGAAAAGAGAAAGAAGAACACGTGGAGCGGATGTGTTCTGGCTGGAACATCCTATTCCGCTGCCTTCTTGGAGCTTGGTATCAGGGACTGCTGCTGTGGATCCAGTCCAATGTCAAAGATTAAGGGAGATGATGGCGTTTTGGTCTTGTGAGACAATGAGTTCTGAGATCAAGGGGAGCTGGGTTCGATATCCACAATGGCAGACGGTGAATTCAATACAAATCTAGACTTAACAGTCTAATGGTGACCACTAAACTGTTGTCAGTTGTCAGGAAAAAAAGAATCTCATCTCCTTCACAAATTTCTTTCAGAGAAGGAAAGCTTTCATTCTAACATGAACTGGGCTACATGCGACTACAGTGTGTCGGAAATATGCCATTAAGAGGGATTTATTTTGTCCTGTTTCTCTTGAAGAGAGCTATTGTCAACTAATGGTGAGGTGTCTGCTCCTTGGAAAGCAGAGTAAATAGCTTTGATATTTTTTAAATTTACACAACAACATCCTGAGTGGATGGAGTTAGGCTCACAAACTCCCAGGGTTTTAGTTTCTGCTTTCTGTTGTTGAACTTCGTGTTTTGGAGTTGAAACTGGTCAATACAGCTCTCTCTCTGCTGCTACAGAAAATCTTGAGGGCTCTCTCAGTTGTTGAAAGGGTTCTTTCAGTATTTTATTCTGCCACGTTAGAATGAGAAGACCGCAATGAGAATCACACTGTTTTGCTGAATTTGCTTTCGCCAAGAATGTGTTTATGGATGAGTTAAAATACAAATTACTTTGTCTCTGGCCAATAATATAAAATAGAATGCATCTGCAAATACAATTCTGCAAATGCAAATTCACCTCATTGACTTATGTGTGTGTGTGAGAGAGAGAGAGAGTGTGTGTGTGTGTTGGGGGTTGGGGGAGAGGGACAGAGTGTAAGTGTGTGCATGCTGAGTGGAGTGTGTAGAGATGGAGTGGTCGATAGCCACATTTGATACCCATGAGGATGGCCTCAATGGGATCTGGGGTTCATGTTACACCACAGTTGACTCCAATACACTATATACACACATATACTCACACATACACATACATTCTTATATGCACATACACTCACATTGACCCTTTCACATACATATTCTCTCTCTCAGCTACACACACATACAATCCCCACTTGCACTCCCTCTCACAGGCTTATACTCCGTCACACTCACAGTCTATCAAGCATGCACACACGCTCGCATACACACACACTCTCCCTTACACACACACATGCATACACATGCATGCACATACACACACGCTCCTTTCTCCCTCACATGCACACACACAAACATTTAAGCCAATGGGCTGAATTTGCATTTGCAGAATTGTATTTGTAGATACAATCTATTTTGCTCAAAAAGCACACAATCTGCAGGCAGTGAATGCAGGCAGTTAATCCATGTAACATTTTATAAGTTCCTACGTTGGAACTAGAACCAGTCTGACTCAAGGATGGAATAGATACAGTCTCTAACCTCACACACTTAATGCGTTGTCTGAGCAGCGATGTCACTTTTTTTTGTAAAACCTTAAGTTATCTTGGGAATATGACTTGAAAGAAATTCTGGGATTTATATATTAATGAATTAAAACCCGCAACCCATTCTAAAAGAAAGACTTAACAGCAATCTAGATTTCTTCAGTTGCATGACACTTGATCTTGTGCTCTCAATTCTGTGTCTTTTGAACCTGCCCCATGAGCTACCTAATGAAGGAGAGGTGTTCCGAAAGCTACTACAGGTACACAATCCTTTATCTGAACCCTCAGGACCAGTTGGTTTTTGGAATTCGGAAGTTTTTGCATTTCAAAATAAGTGTCTGTTTAATCGTGAAATTTTAAAAAATTGAACTGAACAGCAGTCTCATTGGTGGGTATTACAGGCCCTGAGACAGAATTGACACCTGCCAGTGCTGGGTCATGCCCCCATGTCACATCTGAGCGATGTGGGTTGAGTGGGTGTGGAGTTAGGTTAACTGTTTGCATGCCAAACAACTTTGTGAATGAGAAAAAACTTCACAAAAGGAATTTTGGATTTGGGAGCTTTTCGGATTTCAGGATTTTGAATAAAGGATTGACTACCTGTACTTCTAAATAAACCTGTTGAACTATAAAAGCAAATTACTGCGGATGCTGGAATCTGAAACCAAAAGAGAAAATGCTGGAAAATCTCAGCAGGTCTAGCAGCATAGTCCATTCAGTCAATTTGTATTCTTAGTAAGTCAAGTGCCTCATCTGGCGAGTCATCATCCAGAGGAGCAGCATCTGATAGATACTAGATTTCAGCATGGAAGTTTGGGCATGGAGGTACTGGGGTAGGCAAGGGTCGATTAACCAGATTCCTCTTTTGCTTAGGCAAAATACAATATAAGGTCTGCTTCAGACAATGTACATTCCTAAGATGAGACAAAGGACTATCAATACGTTCCATATGATCCACCCAGATAGCGACCATAGCCAGCAACTAACACTCCATCCAGATGAATCGGATAACGATGGGGCAGGTACCTTCCCTATGTCTTGACCCAATTTATTGATAATATCTGTGTTGTCCAAATGTTTTTCGAGAAATCATCGAAGTAGGTGCCACGTTGCGGGCCAATGACTGAATAAGCACCTCCTTTAGCAAGGAGGAAATCTAGCACGAGCTGATTTTGAAGCATCATCATCCGGATCTCCTGTAACTGTTTGTTCAACAGCTTCAGAGCATGGGCAGTCGAGTTGGCAAGTTTTTCTATGTCATATGCCAGGTCACTTATCTGATCTAGGGCCACCTCAACACACCAGCCAGGAATAAGACCTCCCAGCAACCTGGACCACCAGGCTTGTTGATGGAAGAATTTGTGTAAGTTTTGTTTGTCCTTTACTTTTTATTCCGTACTGATTCACATGTTGGTGGGTGTTCCATTCATCATCTATTTCAGACATTTCATGGTGGAGGGTAAAATGTGGTAACGTGTGTACTACGGCACAACTTCCGTACCAGTCATTGGGTAAATATGAGTAGGCTTTGTTTTCACATAGTCAATGAAGGCGAAAAGGAGTTCCAAGGGTGTGCTTCTGTGAGTGAATGAGGAGTCCACTCAGAGCGAGAGCTGAATCTTATAAACAGTGAGTGCTACCAAATGTTATGTTCAGTTGTCCAAGAGTATTAACGGATGGAGAACAGGGGTATGATCAGTGTCTTTGATAATATTTTTACATAGTTTTTGTTTCACTTGCCCCATATTGAGGGTACCAGAAGGTCTTTCAGAGCACCATTTTAACAGCAGACCAACGTTAATATTGAATCCTTTAGGTTTGTACACTTTATACGGTGACGCGCTTCTTCTACCGAATGGGTGTTTCCATCACAAATGAGGGACTGCATAAGTGGATGAGTCCTAATTACACACTGTACATCAGAATGATAGAAGAGTGAGTAGATAACACATGGATCAGGAGGTTTAGCTTAAATAAAGAAACCATTAGTAACAGGAGGAGGATTTGGAGTGCATAGTATTTTTGGTCTTGGTTCATCTTTCCAGCTTGACTTGTCAATTACTGTAGTTACTGAATACAGGAAATGTGTAAAGGTATTGCTGTCGGTGGCGTTAGGTTGGATAGGAGAGGATTCCATTGAGAAGGTGTAGATGGTCAGTCTCATTTTGGTACTGTGTGCTCAACATTGTAATCTGTACAGTTCAGTTTGAGGGGAATAGACAAACATTTCAAGTAATGGTTTTTGGTTTTCAGAGCGGATGAGGTTATGGAATTATGCCATCTCATGATGATTGGCATAGAACTGTTGTGAGGATGACAATAAGGTCGAGAGTGATATTTACTTACACAATGCGAGTAGTTTAAATGAGTTTCAGCTGGTTGGCTGCATTCAAAACTTCCCATGGTTTTAGTACAGGTTTCACTTATACAGTTACACTGGAGTTTAGCCGGTCTGAGATATCACAGATGGATTGGTTACAGCTGGGCGCATGTACTTGGGTTGGGTTTTCATCAGATGCCTATATCAGTACTAATACTAGGACTGTGAGGAAGATACAAGCTTGCAATGTCCTTCGTCACCCATGTTGAACGTCCTTCTACCTTTACTGTAGTTTCAGTTGTCAGAAGAATTTCATAAGGATCTTTCCAGTAGAGGCCCAATTTTTCATGATTGAAGTCTTTCAGTAGTAGGTAGTCACAAGGGTTAATGTCTTTAAACGTTGGGGCTTTTTCTTCTTTCTTCCCTGGTGTCTGATAGGCTTCTTTGACCTGTTGATGATAAGACTGCAATGCTTTGGTTAGCTTAATCAGGTACCTGTGCATCTTTTCTGTCATGGCATGCACATCAACAGGGTGTTGGGCAGTTAATGGTGCAGACCAGCAAGTCCTCAAAAGTTTTCCATATATTAGTTCAGCCGCTAAGAATCCCGTCTTTTTCTGCATAATGGTTGGCATATTTAAAAGGGTAAATGGGAGTACTTGCAGCTAATTAAGACCGGTTTAGAGTCATAGAGATGTCAAGCATGGAAACAGACCGTTCGGTCCAACCCATCCATGCCGAACAGATATCCCAACCCAATCTAGTCCCACCTGCTAGCACCCAGCCCATATCCCTTCAAACACTTCCTATTCATATACCCATCCAAATGCCTCGTAAATGTTGCAATTGCACCAGCCTCCACCACATACTCTGGCAGCTCATTCCATACACGTACCACCCTCTGCATGAAAACGTTGCCCCTTAGGTCTCTTTTGTATCTTTCCCCTCTCACCCTAAACCTATGCCCTCTAGTTCTGGACTCCTCGGCCTCAGGGAAAGGCTTTGTCTATTTATCCTATCCATGCCCCTCATAATTTTGTAAACCTCTACAAGGTCACCCGTCAGCTTCCGACATTCCAGGGAAAACATCCGCAGCCTGTTCAGCCTCTCCTTGTAGCTCAGATCCTCCAACCCTGGCAATATCCTTGTAAATCTTTTCTGAACCCTTTCAAGTTTCACAACATCTTTCCGATAGGAAGGAGACCAGAATTGCACGCAATATTCCAACAGTGGCTTATCCAATGTCCTGTACAGCCACAACATGACCTCCCAACCGTTGTACTCAATACTCTGACCAATAAAGGAAAGCATACCAAATGCCTTCTTCACTATCCTATCTACCTGTGACTCCACTTTCAAGGAGCTATGAACCTGCACTCCAAGGTCTCTTTGTTCAGCAACACTCCCTAGGATCTTACCATTAAGTGTATAAGTCCTGCTAAGATTTGCTTTCCCAAAATGCAGCACCTCGCATTTATCTGAATTAAACTCCATCTGCCACTTCTCAGCCCATTGGCCCATCTGGTCCAGATCCTGTTGTAATCTGAGCTAACCTTCTTCGCTGTCCACTACACCTCCAATTTTGGTGTCATCTGCAAACTTACTAACTGTACCTCTAATGCTCGCATCCAAATCATTTATGTAAATGACAAAAAGTAGAGGACCCAGCACCGATCCTTGTGGCACTCCACTGGTTGCAGGCCTCCAGTCTGAAAAACAACCCTCCACCACCACCCTCTATCTTCTACTTTTGAGCGAGTTCTGTATCCAAGTGGCTAGTTCTCCCTGTATTCCATGAGATCTAACCTTGCTAATCAGTCTCCCATGGGGAACCTTGTCGAACGCCTTACTGAAGTCCATATAGAGCACATCTACTGCTCTGCCCTCATCAATCTTCTTTGTTACTTCTTCAAAAATCTCAATCAAATTTGTGAGAAATGATTTCCCACGCACAAAGCCATGTTGACTATCCCGAATCAGTCCTTGCCTTTCCAAATACATGTAAATCCTGTCCTTCAAGTTGCCCACCACCGAGGTCAGGCTCACCGGTCTATAGTTCCCTGGCTTGTCTTTACCACCCTTCTTAAACAGTGGCACCACGTTTGCCAACCTCCAGTCTTCCGCCACCTCACCTGTGACTATTGATGATACAAATATCTCAGCAAGAGGCCCAGCAATCACTTCTCTAGCTTCCCAGAGTTCTCGGATACACCTGATCAGGTCCTGGGGATTTATCCACTTTTAACCGTTTAAGACATCCAGCACTTCCTCCTCTGTAATCTGGACATTTTGCAAGAAGTCACCATCTGTTTCCCTACAGTCGATATCTTCCATATCCTCTTCCCCAGTAAATACTGATGCAAAATATTCATTTAGTATCTCCCCCATTTTCTGTGGCTCCACACAGAGGCCGCCTTGCTGATCTTTGAGGGGCCCTATTCTCTCCCTAGTTACCCTTTTGTCCTTAATATATTTGTAAAAACCCTTTGAATTCTCCTTACTTCTATTTGTCAAAGCCATCTAATGTCCCTATTTTGCTCTCTTGATTTGCCTCTTAAGTATACTCCTACTTTTTTTGTACTCTTCTAAGGATTCACTCGATCTATTCTGTCTATACCTGACATATGCCTCCTTCTTTTTTCTTAACCAAACCCTCAATTTCTTTAGTCATCCAGCATTCCCTATACTTACCAGCCTTCCCTTCCACCCTGATAGGAATATACTTTCGCTGGATTCTTGTTATCTCATTTCTGAAGGCTTCCCATTTCCAGCCGTCCCTTTACATGTGAACATCTGCCTCCAATCAGCTTTCTTCTACCAATTTTCTTACCTGACCTTTTAAGGTACCATTGGCTCTTTCTACAATTCCCGCTGCTTGGGGGTGGTTGGCACAATGGAACTTTTTATTCATATTCAAACTCTTACACTGTGCCTTGGCTAGCTCCGCACAGAAGTGGGGACCATTGTTGGAAGAGACTGTTACTGGTATTCCAAATCTGGATATGATTTCCCTTAGTAGAATTTTACAAGTAGTTGTTGCTGTGCAGTAAGTACAGGGATAAGCTTCAATCCATTTACTAAATACATTGATTATCACTGAGCAATATTTATAACAATGACATCTCGGTAACTCTACAAAATATTACTGGATAGTATCAAAAGGTGCACTTGGCAAGGGAGTTTCATCTGGTGGACACTTTACTCCTTTCCCCAGATTATGCTGTTAACAAATTAGGCAATTTGCAGCTGCTTGTTTTGCTTTTTCTTGCAGGTGGGGATGCCACCAAATTTGGAGAATTCTGTCCACCATTCCTTCCTTACCTATATGCGTGCGTGTATGAACATAATCAACTAGAATAGGCAAAGTCGTGTTGGGCAGACATGTCTGTACTACCGGCATAACCCAAAGCTTATTGTAACATAACAACCATGGTCTATCCATCTTTGTTTCTCCTCATCAGAGGTGTCCCCCTGATGGGTCCATATTTGCTCTAGGTCAGGCATGGTCAGGGTGTCAGAAGAGTATTTGCCATTTGAGTAACCATGTCTTTTTGCTCAAAAGCTGCTTTCTTAGCTGCTTAGCAGAGTTGTTGCTTTGGGTGACATCGGAAGGACCAGAGGAGTGGTGAAGAAGGCGTTTGGTATGCTTTCCTTTATTGGTCAGAGTATTGAGTACAGGAGTTGGGAGGTCATGTTGTGGCTGTACAGGACATTGGTTAGGCCATTTTTGGAATATTGCGTGCAATTCTGGTCTCCTTCCTACTGGAAGGATGTAGAAAGGGTTCAGAAAAGATTTACAAGGATGTTGCCAGGGCTGGAAAATTTGAGCTGGAGGGAGAGGCTGAATAGGCTGGGGCTATTTTCCCTGGAGCGTCGGAGGCTGAGGGGTGACTTTATAGAGGTGTATAAAATTATGAAGGGCATGGATAGGATAAATATACAAAGGTCTTTCCCTGGGGTCGAGGAGTCCAGAACTAGAGGACAGAGGTTTAGAGTGAAAGGGGCAAGATATAAAAGAGACCTAAGGGGCAACCTATTCATGCAGAGGGTGGTACGTGTGTGGAATGAGCTGCCAGAGGATGTGGTGGAGGCTGGTACAATTGCAACACTTAAAAGGCATCTGGATGAGTATATGAATAGGAAGGGTTTAGAGGGATATGGACCGGGTGCAACAAGTGAGACTGGATTGGGTTGGGATGTCTGTTTGGCATGGACGAGTTGGACCAAAGGGTCTGTTTCCCTGCTGTACATCTCTATAACTTTTTGAGTGAACAAAACATTTGATAATTGCTGAGAGGGAAGTTGAATAGCACTGAGGGGATTAGCAAAACAGACAGCATTGAGGATAGGAGTTCCTGATGAGGCAAGGAAGCTGCGCTGCTGCTAGAGTTGACCAAAATCATGGGCACATCCAAAGCGTAGTGGGAATCAATCTAGATATTAGCTGACTTTCCTTTAGTAAGTGTACAGACATGGGTGAAAGCAAAGAGTTCAGCTTGTTAGGCGGAACAGGGTGAGTCGACAGAATAAGCTTTGATTGTTTAGGACAAAGTGACGATCGCATATCCTGACATGCGTTTGTCCTTTGGAGAAGTAGAAGAAGAACCATCGACATAAAGTGTAAGGTCAAGGTTAACAAGAGCCTGATCCGTAACGTCAGGACATGGTTTAATAACAAGTTCATTTATGAGAACACAATCATGGGGAGGATCAGGCAGTTCAAGAGGTTCTTCCTGCAGGAATGTACCGGGGTAAATTTTGGAGCAGTCTCTAAAGGAGAGAAGTGGATTCTGAAGTATAGAAATCTCATAGCGACAGAGTCGAGCCACAGTGAGGTGTTGAGTACGTTTAGAGGTGAGCAAGGATACCACAGAATGGGATATACAGACTTCTACATTTTGATGTGAAGTTATATTAGGGGCAGCCGCTACCATAGTATGAATGGCGGGGAGAATTTGGGTGCAGTTTTAAAATAATCGTGTAGCAGCCACATGTACTTTTATCTTGAATGAATTAAATGTGGTCCCAGTAGAATGCCACAGGCTGTCTGTAAATACTAATTAGGAGGCAGACTTGTAATTGCCAACCTGTACGATGGCCTAATCCTTCTAATCAGAATTTTAAATTGCATTAGTTTGTATCTAATTTGCACTTCTGGTTGTTTTAAAGTCAAACTAAAATACTTTTTTTTTGAAAAACTAGCAAAGTTTTGGTTCTTTCAGCAGTACATTGTTTTCTTTCTGGTTAAAGAGTATGAACTGGTTTTAAAAGCAGCAGTTACATTTGATCAGAATCAGTGGCCTTAAGTTCACTTATCAATGCAGTTGTAATACTCCTAAAACACACAGGGACAATGATTCATTGGGGGAAGGGCATAGGCCTTGGTACATTGGTCCTCAGAGTGTGGGTGGGGTGTGGGGTTCAGGCGACTTTTTTTTATGAAGAGTGTTCACCTTGGTTGTACTGTGGGTGAGGCTTGAGGAGGTCCCCGGTGGGCAATCAGAGGAAATCAGCTGACTGGACGGGAGGCGTAAAATATTTCCTCCTCTGAATCTGAGTCCCATCACTCATTCGCGGATGCATCAGGATTTTTTTGTAATGGGTCTTTGGGAGAGATGGGGTATAAGGAACAGTCTTTATCGTCCGTCTAGTCCTGCACGGCTGCAGCTGCAATCTGTTGTTTATTCAGCCGTTTCCCTTTTTTTTGGGCCCCTGACATTTCAGCTTCGACTGTAATTCTTTGCTTAACCTTTTTATTTTTTTTTATTTTCTCCCTCGCCAATTCCAATTCTGCTTCTAAATCATGTGCTTCATATGTGCATTTTAGTTCTATCCAATTTAGTTCAGATCCTTCCTCAGTTAATGGACTAATTCCCTTTTTAATAAAGTTTGGTCTCCATGACGATTGCATGGATTTTTCCCATTTTTCCTGAGCTACCTTTTTCCACACTGATATGGCTTCTTTCTGCTTAGTTTCCTTTCTTTTTTCCCCAAGTCTATTCTGTTGAGCAGCTGTGGTCGATATTCTCCTTAATTGTTTCTCATAGTTAGGATACAGACTTATTATTTTTGTTAGGGGACATTTGTCTTCCATCTTATCTAGGGTTGCACCATATTTATCTTATTTACTTTAGACCTTCACAAAACTACTGATCTACAGGGGACTCGAACCCCAATCACTACAGGGATCTCTAACCCCACAAAACACAGCGGCCTCTAACCCCATAATTTTCTGCTTCTAGTTAAACTATCTCATTTAGAATTCAGTCAGGGTACCGTGAGAGTGAAATGGGGGAAGCAGCACACAAAGAGCAATCAAGATATAATCTTACCGTGTGAGCCCGACCCTTAGGTAAAGCTCCTCTTTTCCAGTTTCACTCAAACGTGTCCCTTGTTGGAACCCTGCTTGCAGCGCCAAATTGATAAAGTACAGATTTGAGATGGCCCAGGGAACCCCTTGTGGACTCAACCTGTAAGCCTCTCTTGTTTCATCCCAGAGATCGTACTTTTTGGAAGTCTGGAATTAAAAAAACCTCTTTCAGACAGTTTAGTTTAATTTTAGTCATCCCCTTTAATTACCAATAGCATCACTGTTACAATGTAACACTGATATCTTTAAGCCAGGCTAACTAGGTTCTTAATAACTAAGGAGAGTAGGATATCAGCTCCCCTACAGCCCAGCAGGCTACGCTGCTGTACTGTCACAAACAGGCTTCCTTTATTCAAATCAAGTTTACAAAAACACTGCATGTTCTTAACTAGAAAGACAACAGTGAAGGACAATAATTCAGGAGAGAAGTTAATTGATACCGAGTTTCATTTAGAGGTCAGAATCAAACACTGTTCCTAATTTCACAAGGGAACAGCCATGAATGTTATCACTCTGTGTCCTGTTTACACAGATTCACTGATGCCAAGATAAATATTCTTAATTGCCTTACCTTCCCTGCCTGTCTATTTTCTAGTATGCAGCAAATGTGTTCTATAATTCAACATTACATTTTAGTCGAAATGTTTATTGACAAGTTTTAAGGCTACAGACTTTCTCAAAAGGAGAGGGTAGATCCTGTAACATGGTTCCCTGAGCAGACTGTCAAAAGTAACTTGGCAAAATGCCTCATCACCAGAACTTTCCAACAAACACCAAGGCATTGCTTGGCTGGTGGTGGGAAGGGCACTACCTGCAAGACCCTCTTGTCTTCCTAGACTGTGTGTGCCACCACACTCTGCCCTTGAAGCTGCTGCAGACTGAGTAGAGACTGTGTCACATCCTCTTCTGGAATGTACCTTTGCAAAGGAAGTCTGCAGAAAGATGCAGTGGTTTTTGTTGAGGTTCATCCCAAGCAGCTCCGTGAAGCAGAACTCTACGTTCTAGGATCCTGTGATACACACTGAGACAAACATTGGCTGTGCCTGGAGGACCATCAACATGGCCAAAGATGCTCTTTGTTCTGCCCAAAACTTGTTGGTCTTCCAAAACAAGGAGGTGACCCCCATCGAGTGTTGCAGACTGGCACGTTCCAAGGTCCAGGACTACGTGCTGAGGGATGCACTAAAGCTTGGGGCAGCTGCTATCAAGACACATTGGGGAAGGACCACTGTTTGAGGTCTTTCTGCTGAAGGCAAGTGGAGGTCCATTAAGTTATCGGACCCTTTGGGTACCTCAAAAATAGAAATAATCTTATACAAGTAAGAGATGCCTTTTGTTTGTTTATTGGATAGAGTCCAACTTCAATGTTTGTCTTGTTTTCTTTACTTGCTATTGTAAAGAATCAAACTTCTTTAGTAACTATGGATATCTATATATTTTTCATGAATAAATTGTATTTTTGAAATAAAAATAATCCTTCCTTAGATACGAGACCCAAAACTGCTCACAATATTCCAAATACCTTACACTACCTGAGCAACACATCCCTATTCTAACCTTCTCAAACAAGCCCTAACATTGCATTTACTTTCCTAACTGCTAACTGAAGCTACATTTTAACATGAAGAGAATCCTGACCACGGACTAACAAGTCCCTTTGTGCTTCAGGTCTGGCAGTATCTGCCCAGAGAGAGATAAAGCTGAGACAACGTTTGGGGTCCGGGGGCGGCCGTCATTCGGAAGATCGCGCTTTGGGACTTGATGCGGCGACACACAATTTCTTCATCACTTTCACCTCTCTGCCTGTGGGAAGGAGTATTTTTCATTCTAAAACGTATTATTTTGTTTGGCGACACCGAAGTCGGCCCTTTTGTGTTTCTGTTTTCTCTCCTGAAAGGGTTGTTTCTCTTTAAAGAGTTTATCTTCTGAAGCAGCTGCTAACGGTCACTCGGGGCACGAGGCGGCCGTTAACCGCCAGCTCGCGCGCGGCGGGGGAGGGGGCGGGGCCTGGAGCTAAAATGGCGGCGGTCCCACCCAGAAAGGAAAAGGCTCAGAGGGAGAGCGGACTGTGTCAATAAAGTCCCTGTTCCCAAGGTAACAATGGTGGTTATTGGTGGATGGAGGGAGAGTGGACTGTGTCAGTAAAGTCCTGTTCCTGAAGGTAATGATGGTGGACATTGGGGGCTCAGGGGGAGAGGATTGAGCCCGGTCCCCTCCCCACAGTGAGACATCTTGCCGGTAAGCGGTGCCGGGTGACCGTTACCAATTTTATTTTATATTCCCCCCCCTCCCCCCCCCCCCCCCCCCTCACTTAGCTCCAAGGGTTTTTATTTACACTGGAGGATATTATCTGATGGTGGGGAGCTGATGCTGGTGAAGGAAGAGGGATGGCTGACCACCGCGACAGCGAGGACCACACCGTTTTATTTTGCCGCTGGGACACGCTCCAGATGCAGGAGGATGCCCGGGGACTGGGGAAAGAAAGAGAACTTGGAGATGGGAAGAGTTGGTAGGGTTTGGGACTCTGTACCTCAAACTGCAGTCTATACCAATTCAATTGTTAAATTTATATTTGACATAAGCAATGATTTTTATTATGGGGTCAAGGCAGACAAATGGAGTGAGGCCACAGATCAACCCCGATCTTATTGAGGGATTGGAACAGGATCTGGGGGCTGAATGGCCTCCTCCTTTTCCTGTGAAACTTGATTACAAATTTACCAGAGCTCTTCAGTAAAATTGGAAGGTGATAAATGAATAAGGATGGACAATCTCGTGCCTTGGGGCAGCACAGTGGCTCAGTGGTTAGCACTGCTGCCTCACAGCATCAGGGCCCCAGGTTCGATTCCAGCCTCGGGTGACTGTGTGAAGTTTGCACATTCTCCCTGTATCTGCGTGGGTTTCCTCCGGGTGCTCCAGTTTCCTCCCACAGTCCAAAGATGAGCGGGTCAGGTGGATTGGGCATGCTAAAGTGCCCATAATATTAGGTGCATTAGTCAGAGAGAAATGGGTCTGGGTGGGTTATTTTTCGGAGGGTCGGTGTGGACTGGTTGGGCAAAAGGGCCTGTTTCTGCACTGTAGGGGAATCTAATCTAAGACAGGGTTCACTCTGCTGAAACTGCTGGGATGGGGCTGTGCATTTCTCATCTAATAGTTACTGTGTCACTGACCCCACTGTGTTGGCATCACTGACTCCAAGGAGAGCAGACTGATACCTTGTCCCTTTACGGAGGATGTGTTCTGTTTCCCTTGATGAGGGATGTTATCAACCTGGTACCAAGGTGTATGTTCCATGGAAAGCAGAGTAAATAACTTTGGGTTTTCTTAAATTACGACCAAAGCAGCATGAGGAAGTGGAGTCCGGCTCTCACCGATCCAGGGGCTCAGTGCTGCTTTCAGTTACTGAAGTTGCATTATTTGGTGTTGAAGCTGTTAGTCACAGCTGTCACCTCTCTCTGCTGTAGGAAATAAGCTTGAACTCTCTCTCTGCTGTGAGATTGTTTGTTTTGGTATTCCTATCTTTTGGATTGGAGGAGATAGTAAGTGAGGGAAATCTGTTTTGCTGAATTTGCCTTTACTATGGGTCTGTTTATAGGATGTGGCTGTATTGGAACAGTTGATGGGTAGAATTAAATAATATATTATTTTGTTCTGTATTCCAACAGGTTCAAGTTGTTTTAGTTTTCATTGTTTGCATTTTAATTGTGGTGTAAGAATTAAGTGTGTTTTGTGTAAAGCTTAACATTCTGACCAATCGAATTCCATCCAGAACAGAACACTCCAGAACTGTCCATGATGCTACCAGCGATGTCTAAGGTTCGACATGACCGTTCTCAAACTCACTTGAAATATTGGCCAACAGAGTTCTGTACATTGTAGAAGGGATGTGAGTGCATTGGAGAGGGTGCAGAGGAGATTGACCAGGACGTTCCCTGGGCTTGGAGAGTTTTAGTTCTGAAGAGAGTTTGGACAGACTGGGATTGTTTTCATTAAAGCAGAGACGATGGAGAGGAGACATGACTGAGATGTATAAAACTATGATGGGTGGAGGGTATACAGGAAGAGAACATTTCCCATGGATGGAGGGATTAAGGACCGGGACATAGATTTAAGTGAAGGAAACTGAACCCTTTAGTTGAAAGAGGAGTAGAGTGTCAACAACTAAATGGCTGGAGGATAAGAGAAAGAGCTGGAAAGCGCAGCCAATTTGAGTGGTAGAGGTGTGAACCCTGAAGACCATTTGGAATTATATGGATGATATTTTGAAATGCCACAGTGGACAAGGCTGCAGACTGATGTAGACAGTGAAGCAAGAGGATATGACAGACAAGGAGTGAAACCCACACCTCTCTGTACAGTGGGCTCAGACCCATACCCTCCCTGGCCTCACCCCTCCATCCCCCTTCAAACTGCTCCATCATCAGTCAGCTGTTTCTACACTGAGCATGCCCAGTACACTGCAGGGAACAAAGAATGTGATTCATCCCCATTTGCTGCCATACATGTCGTGTGTGTCTCAGAGTCAGCTCTGAGACATCTCCTGGGCAGTCTCAATCTGTATCTGTGTGTCTCTGACTCCGTGTCATTGAGCATCACCCGTACACCCTAATGTCTATGTCTACAACTGCTTTGTATATTCTGGAATATGAACACATTGTAACCTGAGAAAGGTGAGGGTTTCGGTCGTCCCCGGCTTACTCTCTGTTTGATCGCAGTGAGGCCACTTGAACTGGACAGGTCAAAGTGTGACCTCACAGAACAAGTGTGACCTCACTGTGTACATCACAGAGAGAGTTCTGACATCACAACTGGTTTGTAAACAGGCTTCAACTGAGACACACGGCTGTGTCATGAAACACCGGGAAGGCTAGGTCACTGCACTGACCGTGTCTCTGGCTGATCTGTCTGGGAGTGAGTATGATCAGAGAGATCATCAAAACAGCTGGACTTTACAAAGAGAAAACAAAGCTCTGAAAACACCATCAGCATTTGGATCAGGCAGAAGATGGGGAGGTTTGAAAGGTTAGTGTAAAATTCTTCCTCTTGCACTGACTGAGGATTTGGGGGTAATTATAGCGTCATAGAGTAAAAGAGATGTACAGCATGGAAACAGACCCTTCAGTCCAACCTGTCCACACTGACCAGATATCCCAACCCAATCTAGTTCCCCCATGTCAGCACCCGGCCCATATCCCTCCAAACCCTTCCTATTCATATACCCATCCACATGCCTCTTAAATGTTGCATTTGTACCAGCCACCACCACATCCTCTGGCAGCTCATTCCATACACGTACCACACTCTGCGTCAAAAAGTTGCCCCTTAAGTCTCTTTTATATCTTTCCCCTCTCACCCTAAACCTATGCCCTCTAGTTCTGGACTCCCCAATCCTGGGGAAAAGACTTTGTCTATTTATCCTATCCATGCCCCTCATAATTTTGTAAACCTCTATAAGGTCACCCCTCAGCCTCCGACGCTCCAGGGAAAACAACCCCAGCCAGTTCAGTCTCTCCCTATAGCTCAGATCCTCCAACCCTGGCAACATTCTTGTAAATCTTTTCTGAACCCTTTCAAGTTTCACAACATCTTTCCGATAGGAAGGAGATCAGAATTGCTCACAATATTCCAACAGTGGCCTAACCAATGTCCTGTACAGCCGTAACATGACCTCCCAACTCCTGTACTCAATACTCTGACCAATAAAGGAAAGCATACCAAACGCCTTCTTCACTTTCCTATCTACGTGCGACTCCACTTTCAAGGAGCTATGAACCTGCACTTCAAGGTCTCTTTGTTCAGCAACACTCCCTAGGACCTTACCATTAAGTGTATAAGTCTTACTAGCATTTGCTTTCCCAAAATGCAGCACCTCGCATTTATCTAAATTAAACTCCATCTGTCACTTCTCAGCCCATTGGCCCATCTGGTCCAGATCCTGCTGTAATCTGAGGTAACCCTCTTCGCTGTCCACTACACCTCCAATTTTGGTGTCATCTGCAAACTTACTAACTGTAACTCTTATGCTCGCATCCAAATCATTTATGTAAATGACAAAAAGTAGCGGGCCCAGCACCAATCCTTGTGGCACTCCACTGGTTGCAGGCCTCCAGTCTGAAAAACAACCCTCCACCATCACCCTCTGTCTTCTACCTTTGAGCGAGTTCTGTATCCAAGTGGCTAGTTCTCCCTGTATTCCATGAGATCTAACCTTGCTAATCAGTCTCCCATGGGAAACCTTGTCGAACGCCTTACTGAAGTCCATATAGATCACATCTATTGCTCTGCCCTCATCAATCTTCTTTGTTACTTCTTCAAAAATCTCAATCAAATTTGTGAGACATGATTTCCTATGCACAAAGCCATGTTGACTATCCCTAATCAGTCCTTGCCTTTCCAAATACATGCACATCCTGTCCCTCAAGATTCCCTCCAACAACTTGCCCACCACTGAGGTCAGGTCCACTGGTCTATAGTTCCCTGGCTTGTCCTTACCGCCCTTCTTTCCGGCACCTCACCTGTGACTATCGATGATACAAATATCTCAGCAAGAGACCAGCAATCACTTCTCAAGCTTCCCACAAAGTTCTCGGGTACACCTGATCAGGTCCTGGGGATTTATCCACCTTTTAACCATTTCAAGAATCGAGCACTTCCTCCTCTGTAATCTGGACATTTTGCAAAATGTCATCATCTATTTCCCTATAGTCTATATCTTCCATATCCTTTTCCACAGTACATACTGATGCAAAATATTAATTTAGTATCTCCCCCATTTCCTGTGGTTCCACACAAAGGCCGCCTTGCAGTTATTTCAGGGGCCCTATTCTCTCCCAAGTAACCCTTTTGTCCTTAATGTATTTGTAAAAACCCTATTGGGGAATAATGCTCTAGAGATTTATTCTGAGAAAGATTGGGGCTTATTGAAACCGGTGAGATACACAGAACTGATTCTTAATGAGGGACAGAAACTGTCTCAAATGTTACTCTTTTCCTCAGACCTTGGCCAATACCTATGTTCGTCCTTTTGAAAAGGGTGGTAAAAATCGTTCAGTAGAGAACTGGTCTGCCAACAATTTGAGGAGAACCCAGAGACAATGCATGTCACTTGGAGGAAGACGGGTCAGAAATTGAGTTGGAGAGGGACTGATTGAAGTGGAGCTCCCTGTGAGAGATTAGGCTGGGAGAGGAATCTGATGGTGAAGATTAGAGGGGAGGGTATTGTGGAGAGATAATGCCCTGCTTCACATCATCATTGCCCTCAATTCCACCAACATTACCTAGGGTGCCAATCTCAAGAACTTGTGGAGATGCTAACCATTCTCAGCATGGGGCCATAGTACTCAATATTCCTCATTAGCTTTTAAAAAAATATCTTTCCTCTCAATCTTGAGATTTGTTATTTACTTGGATGGAGTTGACCGTGGATTTGAAAATCTGCACGCTCTCTTGTAACTCATCCTGCAGACATGACTTGGAGGTGCCCTTTATCAGGTGTGATAAAGGAGCAGCACTTAGAAAGCTGGTGCTTCCAAATCAATCTGTTGGACTATAACACGGTGTTGTGATTTTTATCTTCTTCCTGCAGACACAGTTCACAGTCATGAAAGGGGAGATTACAGCAGCATTTACATGGAGAATGATGTCATTCCAGTTTGAGGAAAACTCCTCCCCCTTTATTCAGTGTAGATTTGTTACCACGAATTGCTGAATGTGGTAATATCCAGGATGAACGAGAATGTGTGTTTGTGGGATTGATTCAGACACTTTTTTTTAATCTCATGATGTTCACTCTCTGCTGGAATGAACACCCAGCCCGCTGCCATTCCTGTGACATTCTGTGAGGCCCTGACCTTTCAGTGGTCGCCATAACGACTGACATCTGACGACTTCATTCATTTTCATCAGTCAAATGCTTACACCGTGCACTCAATGTATCCTGCTCTGATTGCCATCCAGTCAGACCCAGGATCAACCATGGAATGTTTTTACCTTCTTTCTGTAAAATAAGAAACATTGAAGCTCACCTGTGTCTTCCTCTTTTCCACAATTTTGTGTTCTGTTTCACTATCCAAGTTCATTGATTTGCCTCATGAGGTGGATCATCTCGAGCTTCAATTGATTCAGCTTTGATGCTCTGAACCCAGAGCATCGATGCACAAATTACTGTGTGTTCCGAATCTTCTCCCAGACCCAAACTCCAGTTCATATTTAATCTTTAATTAATTGTGAAGCAGGCCATTCAGACCATCAAGTCCACATGCATCCTCCGAAGAGCATCCCAAGCAGACCCACTCCATCACCACATTGTTCTCATGGTCAATCTATCTAGCCTGCACATCTTTGTGAGAGGAAATAGAGCGCTTGGAGGCATGGAGAGAATGTATAAACTCTAGTAGGACAGTTACCTGAGGGTGGAATCAAATTCAAGTTCCTAGCGCCATGAAGCAGTAGTGCTAACCACTTCACCACTGTGCTGCCCTGATCTGTAATAGGTCCCCACATTGTGATTTCTCCCTGTCTCCTCGAGTCTATCACCAGTCCTAATCTGCTTGGTGTTTTGGGTAACAGACCAAATCCCCTCTCTCTGTCTTTCTGTCTGTCTTTCTCTCTTTTTCTCCCACCACTTGCTCCTGGATCCATCCTAACAGGGTTCAGGCTTAACTCTGAATATGAACTTTTCATCTCAGTTTTAATTTGGCTCTGAGATTTTTGCTGCTTCAGGCTCCAAACCAAAGCACCGTGGATGTAACCTTCCAAAAATAAAAAGACCACTGTCACTGAAAAGGGCAAATTCCACAGACACTGAGGAATCCATCAATAGACTATATCGCACTAGTTTGAATTTAAACTATACCGCATTCCGTTAATGTTATTTGATCAAAACGTCCCAGAAATTCCTCCTTAGTAATCCCATGGTTTCTGTCCGTCCTTCAGTCCACATTCCTTCAGAAAGAAGGATTTTCTCAGTTTAGGACATCCCAAAGGGATTTACAAAGATAAAGTTTATTAAGCCAGCTGAAGTGGCAGTCCCTGTTGTAACGTAGGGAAACGGCAGCTACTTTACACGCACCAAGCTTCCGCAAACAGTAATATCATTGGAACCAGATCATCTTTTGTTTCTTGAGTGCTCTGTTGTGAGGAAGAATTATTGGCCAGAAGACACACGGGCTATTTCTGGTATCTTCAAAGTTTGGGAGAAGATTTGTAGCTCGGGTGCTCGTTGTTGTGGTTCTGTTTGCAACATAAATTCCCAGCTCAGCGAACAGAACCACAACATTTCTGGTATCTTTTGCAATAGTGAGAATGGTCTGAGAGAAGAGATGGAGCACTTGATTTAAATGACTGAGACAATGCAACCTTTCCTTTTGTAATGATCCTCCAATAGTGCAAAAGCTCCTCATTAATGAGCATGCAACTTTTTTCACTATCTTTGAACAAATTATCTGGAATGCGTTCTGATACACTCTCAGTACCACTTGTTGAATTGTAGCTTTGATTGTACAATGTCCTGAATCACAAAAGTGGAAGTCCTGCACAGATTCACAATGATCAAACCCAGCTATATCTCGCAATTATTATCAGATCACGTTATGTCAAAATATCTCCAGTTTTGTCAAGAATTGTCAAAAAGTCATAACTTTGAGGTTTTATGATCATAAAAGTTATTTATAAATGTTGGAAGTGACCAATCGATCTGGACTGAGTGTTCACAAACAATTTGGAATGGTGAGGTCAGTGAAAGGTGAGAGTTTCCTTTAATGCTTATTGTAACAGGCTTGAGCAGGACAGCATACTATACAACTGACCAATGTATCCAGCGATGATCAGGTAACTGAACAACACAGATAGGTAAAATTTGAAAAGCAATACATGCAACAGCATAACAATTTTCTTGAAAGCTATATTTAGTATTATTCAGGGCACAAAAATTATACATTGTTAACAAATTATTGACTGTGATCCAGGACACATTGTTGGTTACCGTTATTCATTGGAACCTGATGCTTTCGTCCCTCTCCATTGATGTAGATAGGGGTCTGCCCTCCATCTTGCTTCCTGAAGTCAATGATCAGTTCTTCTGTTTTGCAGACATTGAGACAAAAATTGTTATCATTGCACTATGAAACCAAGCACGCTATCGACTTCCTATATTCTGACTCATCATTATTTGATATGCAGCCTACAACCATGATGTCATCAGCAAACTTGTAGATGTTCGTATGAAATGTGGCCAATCAGTCATGTGTACAGGGAGTGTTTGGGGGCTGAGGATGCATCCTTACGGGGCCGCAGTGTTGAGAATTATTGTAGAAGAGGTGCAGTTAGCTACTTTCACTGATTGCGGTCTGTGCGTCAGGAAACTGAGGATACAGTTGTAGAACTGCCTTTGGTCTCGGAGTTTTGAGATTAGTTCAATTGGGATTATAATGTTGAAGGCGGAGCTGCAGTTGATTAGTAGGATCCTGATGTATGTATCCTTGTTATCTAGATGTTCCAGGGACAAATGTAGGGCGAGGGAATTGTGTCCACTGTGGGCCTGTTCTGCTGACCGGTAAATTGCAAGGGAATGAAGTAGTGTTATCATGTTGCTCCACCTCTTTCTCCTTTCATTCCATTCCTCATGTGGACTCTTCGTTCCATTACCTGCTGCATCTAATGTTGGCTCTCATTACTTGGATTTATTCCTCAATTGAATTATTTTTATAACTGGATATTTCACTGCATATATTAACTGGTCTCTGAATGCTCTCTGCGTCACCACATAAATAAAAGCATTTGTGCAGCAACTCAGGTTCCGCAGCATGAATGCGATTCTTTTAAATGTACGAAAAGCAGTGTAATTCAAAGAATTAGCAGCACTAAACATATATAAAATGTACCCCAACCAGAGAAGTATGAAGCTTGCACATATGGCAAAGAGTAAAATGGCAGATTTCTTTCTGCTCTCCAGCTCTGGGTCATTCTCTATTTTTCTCTGACCTTTCAGTTCCACACGCACCTTAATTGCCTCGAAGATGTGTCTGACAGTCAGGACATTGATAAATAGAATAAAAGTGAATGGGAACATTGGTGTTAAAAATTGTTCAAAATATTTGAAACTTGCCCACCGACGGCTATTATAATAACTGTGTGTGGTAAAACAGTACCATGGAACATTGTTGATGATCCTTCCAGGTTTAAATCGGAAGTAGTTAGGAATATTCTTTAAGGAAAAGAAAATATAAATTGTTGCTAGAACCCTCATTGCAGTTTTCTTTGTGCAATACTTAGTTTTCATCTGATGAAAACAGATTGCAACAAATCGATCAAAAGAAAAAGCAGCAGTGAACCAGACAGAACAATCAATGGCTGAGCAGGTCAAGACATAGATAACTCTGCAAACAGGACTGATGTTCAGGAAACAGCGTGGATAATAATAAGACACAAATCTATCAAGTACGATATCAAAAACGATGAACAGTAGATCAGATGTTGCCATGGCCACCAGATAGCGAATGGTGCATGTAGAAAGACCACACTTGCCCCGAGTCAAGAGTGCAATCACCACTAGACTCACTGTAAGAGAGAGAAAGGAGAAAAAGAGACTTGAAGTTACAATCTGGGCTCAGGCACAGAGAGTAAGTAATGGCAAGAAGGTCGTTGTTATAAACCACATGAAGTCTCGAATCTGAACCTCAGTAGCAAACTCTCTAAATGAATCATTTGCACATTTAAAAGACAGAGGTAAGAACATGAGTGACAGTTTATTCATAGCAAGATGGTCACATATTCAATGTTTTGTTCGGGTTGGCAGTGGTTGGTTTGAGCTGTTTTATAGGTTACTCTTACTGGTTGGATTTTCCTATAGGACTGCAACATCTACACAAAGGCACCTTGCATGAGTAAATCAACAATGTTGTACATTTAGCACAAACATTGATTGCAAAATTCTTGCAATCAGTTTTGGAGTTTCCACAGCTCAGATTGCGTCTAGAATTTTAGGTCCACACTGTATGAACTCTAATATGGGATATTAAATCACTTCACAGTGACCGGGAGTGGATGCACTCCACAATATGAAATTTTAAAAAATGATAAAATTTTGAGTCCATCCCACGTGTACAGGATTGAACATACCAACAATTTTATCCATGGAAGTATTCAGCAGTGAATCCAGGCACCATACCCCAGGTTAGGTGCCTACCACAATCATAAGAATTTCAATATTTGGCACGGAGTCCCTGACCTGTCTGAGACTGTACTCCACTGGTCCCACCCAAATCCATGCAGCATTGCTCATTGCAACTTTCTAGTTTAGAATTCACACTTTTTATCTGGGATGAAGCAAAGCTTCCTGCCTGATGTCCAGGCTCTCTCACACAAGCTCCTCTCTTGTGACCAGAGATCCTCCTCCCAGATTCAGAGCACATGCTGGGGCTAAGAATGTCCATAGGTTACCCAACACACACCTTGGAAATCATGAGAATGGTACTAAAGCTTGTTGTGGGAGACCCAAACATTGTTCCATTGCCTGGCTTCAGAGGCTCTCTCTGAATTCAGGCCAATATTAAAGGTTAGGGGAGATGAGGTTAGGTTAGGTGGGCGGCACGGTGGCACAGTGGTTAGCACTGTTGCCTCACAGCGCCTGAGACCCGGGTTCAATTCCCGCCTCAGGCGACTGACTGTGTGGAGTTTGCACGTTCTCCCCATGTCTGCGTGGGTTTCCTCCGGGTGCTCCGGTTTCCTCCCACAGTTCAAAGATGTGCAGGGTCAGGTGAATTGGCCATGCTAAATTGCCCGTAGTGTTAGGTAAGGGGTAAATGTAGGGGTATGGGTGGGTTTCGCTTTGGCGGGTCGGTGTGGACTTGTTGGGCCGAAGGGCCTGTTTCCACACTGTAATGTAATGTAATGTAATCTAATCTAATCTAATCTAATGATGGGCTCATGGTGACTCTAAAATGATTGCTCCCTTTTTTTAGACCACTTCTTGTGATAGGATATCCTTATGTGATGTTCATTTTCACGAGCGTGCAACTCCCAAAATCGACCCAGTTTTGAAGATAAAAGATCCTGAATTTGATTGTGTAATTTTCTAAAGTAAGGAACACCAACGCATAAACCCATAGACGACAGGGAAATGTATCTGTCTTCTGGCTTCTAGACAGTAGTAGTTGGGAAATTCGTTGGACAAGACAAAATAAGCTTTGACATGGACCATCCACTGGAATAGCTGACATCCTGAATCCAGCAAGATATCAGCACCAAGCTTCCCTACTTTCCCCTTGGTTATTTCTCCTGCTGTCTCCCATGTGGGACATTCTTTTGGACAATAACCACAGCTCAGGTTCCGAGCTATCTTCTTTCAGATGTGGGAATATTGGTTAATTTTAAATGTACTCACAAAATGTGAGTTTTGGTGTCTGGACCAATAATTCTTGCCCAATTCTAATTGCTTTTGAGATAGTACTGGAGAGCAGCATTTTTGAACACCTGCATTATCTGGTGGATATCTTTGAGGAGAAAGTGAGGTCTGCAGATGCTGGAGATCAGAGATGGAAATGTGTTGCTGGAAAAGCACAGCAGGTTAGGCAGCATCTAGGGAACAGGAGAATCGACGTTTCGGGCATTAGCCCTTCTTTAGGATAGGATATACAGGGTTTTCCTATCTGGTGGATAGGAAAACCCTGTATATTTTGGAGCAGAGTTCCATAATGTTTAGACAGCAGTAGTAATGGAACAATGATGTAGAGTAGATTAGATTAGATTAGATTACTTTACAGTGTGGAAACAGGCCCTTCGGCCCAACAAGTCCACACCGACCTGCCGAAGCGCAACCCACCCATACATTTGCCCCTTACCTAACACTACGGGCAATTTAGTATGGCCAATTCACCTGACCTGCACATTTTTGGACTGTGGGAGGAAACTGGAGCACCTGGAGGAAACCCACGCAGACACGGGGAGAACGTGCAAACTCCACACAGTCAGTCGCCTGAGGCGGGAACTGAACCTGGGTCTCTGGCGCTGTGAGGCAGCAGTGCGAACCACTGTGCCACCATGCCGCCCAAGTCAGAATGAAATCTATCCTGAAAGGGAAGTAGCATGTGATGGTGTTTCTATGCAACTCCTGCTCTTGTTCTTCTAGCTATTAGGGGTCATGGTTCTGTGAGGTACTGTCAAAAAACACTTGGAGTGTAATGTTTTGCATCTGTGGATGGTATTCATTGTGGGTCATTCATGTTATTAGTGAAGAGAGTGAGTATGGAATGTGGTAATTGGCAATCTGATCAATCAGCTGTTTGTACTGCACAATGTGGTGCTTTGTAAATGTTGTTGGAGATGCTTTCAGAGAGACACTTGGAAAGCATTCCATCCCACCCAAGCTATACTTTCTGGATGGTAGACATGGATTGGAGAGACAGACAGGGAGCTTATTGCTGCAGTAATCAATATCTGACATACTCCTGTGTCCACAGCACTTGCATGGCTGGACCAGATCATTTTCTTGTCAATGGTTGGGCCAGGTTGTTGTTAGCCATGCATTCAGTGACAGTAATGTCACTGTAAGCCAATGGCATATTGGTAGATTCTCACTTCTTGGCGTTGGCTATTCCCTTGTGCTTGTGGGATACGAATGTTACTTGTCAATTACCAGACCAAGCTAGATGTTATCTCACTGTATAATGACACAGTTAAAAATCACACAACACCAGGTTATAGTCCAACAGGTTTAATTGGAAGCACACGAGCTTTCAGAGCGACGCTCCTTCATCAGGTGATTGTGGAGGGCTCGATCGTAACACAGAACTTATAGCAAAAATTTGCAGTGTGATGTAACTGAAATTATACATTGAAGAATTGATTGTCTGTTAAGCCTTTCATCTGTTAGAATACAGTGATAGTTTCACTTCTTTCATGAAAGATCTGTATTCTAACAGATGAAAGGCTTAACAGACAATCAATTCTTCAATGTATAATTTCAGTTACATCACACTGCAAATTTTTGCTATAAGTTCTGTGTTACGATCGAGCCCTCCACAATCACCTGATGAAGGAGCGTCGCTCTGAAAGCTAGTGTGCTTCCAATTAAACCTGTTGGACTATAACCTGGTGTTGTGTGATTTTTAACTTTGTACACCCCAGTCCAACACTGGCCTCTCTGAATTATAATGACACAGATCTTTTCATTATCTAAGGAGATGTAAATGGTGCAGAATATTGTGCAAGCATGAACAAACCTCTCTACTTTGGAAATGGCAATGGAGGGAAAGGCATTGATGAGGCAGCTGCAGATTTTAAGGCCAAGGTACAAGTGTGAAGAACTCCTGCAGAGATGTGTGACGGCTGAGATGATTGACCGCCATCAACCATAACTATCTTCATCTGTGGTCAGGATGAAACGCGAGAGTTGTAATCTTGGTGAGTTCAGTTTTTCAAGGAGTCCTTATTGTGAATATGTGTTGACAATAAGAGCTGAGCATTTGTTGTCAGTAATTAAAATTTAACTGTAAAAAGAGAAGCATCTGATTGAGATAAATACAATCAATACATCTGTAAATCCAAGTCAAATGATCCTGAGTTCGTCACACTAAAATAAAAATGTGGTTGTGCTGGAAGGTCAAAGGCTGAGGGGAAAAAAACAGGTCAATGTGTGACACAGTTTGAATGCCCAGAAAAAGTCAGAATGTTTGTCATTATCACACTAAAGGGATAGAAATACTCCCAATACTAGAAGTGGGAATTGTCTTAGTGACATGTATACCAAGGGCAGGCAGAAATAACTCGTTATGTTGAAGGTAAAATTAATCAGTCATACTTTACAATATTTCATGTACAGGTTATTCTGTTACAGTGTGTTTCGTTAGCACAAAATTGCTATAATGCAATTGATAAATTGAAGACACTGTTTCTCAAGTGCAAAATTTTAAGGTGTGTCTTAGTTATAATACTATTCCTGCCCCATTAGTTCAAATGGTGCTCTTATTACGAAATTTTCTTATAACACGGGATTGTACAAGAATGGAATTACCACATTATAGCAGAACTGACTGTAAGTGTCTCCTTATTCTGCAACTATGTTCCCTTGTTCAAGACCCCTACATAAGTGGAAACATCATCTCAACATCTACCCTGTCAAACCCCCTCAGAATTATGTATATTTCAATAAGATCACCCCTTACTTTTTCAAAATGCTAATGAGTAAAGACTTAATCTGGTTATCATTTTTCCTAAGTCAACCCTTCACCCCAGGAATCCCTCTCGTGAATCTTTTGAACTGCCTCCAACACCAGCATCTCCTTTCATAAATATGGAAACCAGAATCATACACAGTACTAAAGGTGGAGTCTCAACAATCTGTACAGTTGTAATAAGACTTCCCTATATTTACACTTCAAACCCATAGTAACAAAGCCCAAATTCCACTTGTATCCTTAATTACTTGATGAACATGCATGCTAACCTTTTGTTTTGCACACAAATCTCACTTTGCTGACCTTTTTGAAATCTTCCTCCATTTATAATTGTTTGCTTTTTGATTCTTCCTAGCAAACTGTTTGACCTTACACTTTCCAGCATTAAAGCTCCAGCTTCCAAGTTTTTTGCCCATTCACTCTCTATTTCCTTCTTCAAGTCATTAACATAGATAGCAAGGAATTGAGATGCTGGGACAGGTTCTGATGGCACTTCACAAATTACAAAATGTCTATTAATCCCAACTCTCCATCGTCTGTGTGTCAATCCAGTCTCAATCCATGCTAATACATTAAACTCAACCCTGTGAGCTCCTGTCTTGAGCATTAACCTTCCATGCAGCACTTAAAAAAAAAAACCTTTGAAATCCAAATGCACTACATCTTCACTTTTGACTCCTCAAAGTCTGTCCACCAGCTCAAAGACACAAGTCAGGAATGCGATGGAATATTCCCTACAGTACCACATCCAAAAAGAAGTATGCCTCTGTTTCTTGAAAGACGAGTACAGCTAAAGTTGGGGTACAAAACTTTAAAAAGATTTAGCGATGCAAGATATGGAGATGGAATTTCCATGAATAAGGGTGACGACAACTTGTTTGTTTTGTTAGAATATTCATTCAGCATTCGAACACTAAGTAATGGGAAAGGCATGTCAGAGATAGTCAGAGATACTCCTACTTATGCAAGGCCACTGGCTAAGTTGTTCCCCTCCCCACACTCAGTATAATTTTACTTTGAGAGATGCTCCCAGTGACACCTGAACACTGGGGTAAGTTGTTCCCCTTTAGCTAGGAACCCACACTCAGTGCAATTCTAATTGAAAGATCCTAACTGAATCACAATGCCACTGGAATTAGATGTTCTCTTAAGGCTATTGACCAACATGCAAAACAGTTCTCCAGTGAAAGGTATTAGCGATTGAGGGCATTTTCCTATTCATGGTCCACATTGAATACAATGCTGCTTTTACAGATACCCACAGTAAAGCGAGAACACTGGGTCACAAATTCCTCATGACCAATTCTGTGTGTCAGTAAACAAAAAGAATTGTTTGCTGGCCAGCATTTATTAGTCAACCTCAGTTGCCCTTGAGAGGTGATGTGAGCTGCGTTCTTGAACTGCTGCAGTCCATGTGCTGTAGGTTGCCCCCACAATGCCATAAGGGAATGGATTCCAGGATTTTGATCCAGTCTGACATTGAAGGCATGGTGATATATTTCCAAGTCAAGATGGAGAGTGGCTTGGAGAGGAACTTTCAGGTGGTGGTGTTCCCAAGTATCCACTGTCCTTGTTCTTCTAGATGGTACTAATCATCGTTTTGGACAGTGCTGTTTAAGGACTTTTAGTGAATTTCTGCACGTATCCTGTAGACTGAACACACTGCTGTCAGTGGTGAAGATAGTGGCTGTTTGTGGATGTAGTGCTAATCAAATGCACTGTTTTGTTTACGATGGTGTCAAGATCCATCAGTTTTGTTGAAGTTTCACTCATCCAAGCAATTGGGGAGTATTCCATCACGCCCCTAACTTGTGCCTTGCAGGTGGTGGACAGGGTTTGGGGAGTCAGGAGGTGATTTGTTTGCTACAGTATTCTGAGCCTCTGACCTGCTGTCCCAGCCATTGTATTGATGGGGTGAGGCCAGTTGAATTTCTGGCCAATATTGATAATGGGGGATTCACTGATGTTAACACCATTGAATGTCAAGGTGTGGAGGGAAGGTCATCTCTTATCACAGATAGTCATTGCCTTGCATTTGTATGGCGTGAATCTTATCTGCCATTTTTCAGCCCAAGCCCAGATACCCAGCATATCTGGCCGCACAGTGGTAATCAATGCTGTCTCACGGCACCAGGCGCCCAAGTTTAGGTTCTAGCCTTGAAGGACCATCTGCATGGAGTTTACCTGTATGTGTGGTTTTGGTTTCAATGGTTTCATCTCACAGTCCAAAGCTGTGCAGGATCGGTAGTTTATCCATGGTAAATGCAGAATTACGCCAGTAGGGAAGTGTTGTGGGATGGTCTTCGGAGGGTTGGTGCTGACCCAATAGGCTGAATAGCCTCTGTCTGCAGAGTAGGGATTCACTAATTCCATGCTATTGTTGAGATCTTGCTCCCTTCAAACATTGATTTCTTCAGTATCAGATGAGTTGCGAATAGTGCTGAACATTGTACAATTATCGGCAAACATCCCCACTTCTGACTTTCTGACGGAGGGCAAGTCATTGATGAAGCAGCCGAAGATGGTTGGGCCTAGAGCACTACTCTGAGGAACTGCTGCAGAAATGACCAGGAGATGTGAAGACTGACCTCTAAGAACCACTCTGTGCCAGTTTTGACTCCATCCATCGGAGTTTACTTCCTGATACCCCATTCATTCTAGTTTTGCCTGGGCTCCTGATGCCACACTTGACAAAGTGTGGTCTTGATGTCAAAGGTAATCAGTGTCACCACATTTCTGGAAATCAGCTCTGCAATTCAGCTCTACAGTGATGGATTGTCCCAACAACAAGACACCATTGCAATCAGAGGGTCCAGCCTGATGTTAGTGATCCCAATACAGTTCAGTTCCATGATCATTAATGCCTTCATTCAGAGTGATTTCCGGAGACTTGATTCAGTATCACACATCAATCCAGTAAATCAGTGGCAATGAAGAGCGCCTGTGGGCAATAAAACCTTTTTTTTTGTTGTTCTCAGTTGACAAATTACACCACAGGGTTAGTTTGTAAATGCTAAATGTGTACATTGATATCACACATTAGGAATTTGTACTGCCCAGTTCAGTGGCCAGTAAGTCGAGGGTTAAATGTATTTGTCATGCACACCAATGGCTCAGCATTGAGAGAGTACCCCACATCTGAGAGGTGGATCCTCTGGGGAGGTAAAGACTGAACTTGAAGAGAAGAAATAAATACTTGAAGAGAGCCCATCGCCCCAGAACATTCAGTCTTCTGTATTGTACTAACCTCTGGCATTATGGCAGCAACACATGTTCTCTGAATCTGACATCGTTCCCTTGGCTGTCAAATGAAATTTGTTTCATATCTTGTCATCCAACATTCCATGGGAATGGGTTGAGCTCAGTTGGCTGGATTGTTGGTTTGCAGAGCAGTATGATGCTAACAGCATCGGCTCAATTCTCATCACTAGCTTGAGGTTACCATGAAGGACTCTCCTTCTCAACCTCTTCCCTCATCTGAGGTCTGGTGGCCCTCAAGTTAAATCACCAGCAGCCTCTTCTCTCTAATGAGAGCCCTATGGTCTGGTAAAACTATGGTGACACAATATATCGAACACTGTATTTTCCTTCAAGTGAATCATTATGGAATTGAAGAACGGTGTCATTATTGCATGAAAGAGTTTGACCCACTGTATTACTCCCCTGATGTAAAACACAATGTTCCAGACATGCCCCAGGCAGCAGTGTTGATGAAGCAGTCCTGACATTTACAATGTACTGTGGGAACATTCAGCTCGGTGTTACTGTTACTGCAAACATTTATAAACTTCCAAGTGCTAGCTGGCATCAGCAAGACCCTTCTATACTATCTCTCTCTTCTACTCCCAATTTAAACTAGATTCCTCGATAGCTACAAAACAGTCTGAGATTACTCAGCATCTCCGTGTGATCTCCAATAAACCACCTCATATTGATATAGAGATTCAATCAACATGAAAACTTTTATCCAACCAGCAGGGGCTGAATGCACTGAACTGCCCTGTGTGGGGTCAGTTCCCTGAATGGCCAGGGTTAAGACATGAGTGACTTCCCACAAAGTGAATACAGGTGAGCAGTCATTCCCACTCACCTCAGCTTTCCAATCATTCAGAATGGGAGGAAAATATGACAACATTTCTAAGGGCAGATTGGCTCAAATTGATCAGTAAGATCTTGAATAGCATTGATGTAATATCTCACCTTATAACTGTAGGAACTGATATGTCTATGCAAATCTGTCTCGATGGTGTAAACCACAATTACTGGGGTTTGGACAGGCATCCTATGTGACAATCGGTGCAATGATGTCCTACACCATGAGACAAAGAGCATCATGTAAATCAGGGTCGACAGATGATTCACATGAGAACTCAGAACATTGAGCTGTACAGCACAGGAACAGTCTTTATAAAGCTGAAACATGACATCTTGACTCTTGTACTCAATTTATCAGCCAATAAAGGCAAGCTGACCATACATCATCTTTGCTACCCTATTTACTTGCATGGTCACTTGCAGGGAGCTATGGACTTGAACACCAAGATCACTGTACATCAATGCTGTTCAGGGTTCTGCCATTAACAGTATATCTTTTCCCTAACATTCAATCTTCTAAAGTGCAGCGCCTCCTACTTACCCAGATTAAACTCCATCTGCCACCTTTCCACCCATAACGGCAATTGATCTCCACTGTATCTTTGACAACCTTATTCACAACTTCACTGATCGTTCTATCATCTGCAAATAAACAAAGGGCAGAGGTCCCATTATGGAACCCTAAGGAATACCACAAGTCACGAACCTCCAGCCAGAAAAACACCTTTCCTCACTGTCCTCTGCTTTCTATGGGAATCGAAGCTGCCACCTTACCATGGATCCAATGTAGTGTAATCTTCAGGATGAGCCCACCGTGAGGGACCATAGCGGGCGCCTTTAGTGAAATCCATGCAGAAACATCCACTGCTCTACCCTCATCGATTACCTTTGTCACTTTCTCAAAAGATTCAATCAAGTTAGTAAGACATGACCTGCCTTGCATAATGCCATGCTGACTGTCCCTAATTAGGCCCTGCATTTCCAAATGCATGTAAACCCTATCCCTAAGAATAATCTCCAATAGTTTATTTTAATATCTGTTCAGCAGTATGCTGTTGATGGACTATGATTCAATTGGTGATCCTGATACAGTATCTAATGCAGCAAGTCCCTCAATACTGAACATCAGGTCAGTTGGGTGTCACAGTAGCAGGGCTGACTTTCTCTCCATACGGCCGGATGTTCTTGATCCTGATTGGAGCCTCTGAACAGCACAACTATATCAAATATCCGAAATTGCACATCAGTCACCCCAAACCAAAATGTCTTTCATCTACAAAAAATTATGTTGTACCACCCAATCTCCACCGTTCTGAGCCAGGTACAATGACAGAGGTTTCACAAAGTTGATGGAGTACTGCAGTACATGGTGTAACACTCCAGCCTCAAGGTGAATCCGTCTAAAAATATATCCAGGAGTTTTTGTCTCTAAAACATCAGTCCTGACAAAATAGTCTTAATAAAAATGTTATAACAATAATGTGAATAATAATGATAGCAATTACATATTTAAACTGACAGCTAAAGTCTAAATAATAATCCCAAATGAACGCAAATTGGAGGACCTTCACATTATCATTTGGGGAACATCAAAGGATAAAGCAAGAAAAGGCAAGATAGAAAACATCCTGTTGGACAATTTGATCCTCTGAGGCACCTAAAACTCCAGACCTCAGCGCTTATCCTATTGGGCTCTGCACCACAGCACTGTGCATCATTTTACAAATGGCACACCTCACATAGCATTCACATAATTTCAACAATCTACATTGTAGTTGGAACCTTGTGTTCAATACCCTTCCCAATGATCTGTCCTCACAAATATCATAACCCCAGGCATCCACTGACTGACAAAAACTCAAGGTGGTCAAAGCCATCTAGGCTGATCCACCCCTATCATGATTAGATTTTCTACAGGGTGGAAACATTTGGCCCAAAAGGTCCACACTGACACTAATTAATGGACCTAACACTGTATGCAATTTAACATGGTCAATTCACCTCACCTACACATGTTTAGATTGTGTGAGGAAACCCACACAGACACAGGGAGAACATGCAAACTCCATTCAGACAATCACCAGAGGCAGGAATTGAACCCAGGTCACTGGTGCTGTGAGGCAGCAATGCTAACCACTGAGCCACCATGTCACAGGGTACCCAATCTAATCCAGCTGACTGAGAGCAGGCTTTAAGTGACCATGGAGAGAGAATGGTCTTGCTAAACCCTTTCTAGACAAGCTGGGGCCGGTGCTCAGCCAAACTTCTTCATTGAGGCCTCAGTGTCAAACCATTCTGCACAGTACAGAGAAACAGACGCCACTACACGTTACTGAGAAACTTCCGAATCGACAAACAATTCACTTTAAACTCTAAGTGAGAGCACTTTCATCTGACATTGGGATTTGCCTTGCTAAATGGAAATTAAATCATCAGTAAATGCAGATCGGAAATATAGACTTATGTAACTTAAGTTGTTCCAAGACTTACCGGGTACACCAACAATGACAAGGATGGTGTCGTATATTTTTGAGATCATTATGTTTGCAAAATACATTTTATTGTTTGTGAAACAACCTCTCCCTTCCTGCTGCTGGCATCTGTCCGAATTGTCTCAAAATGAGAGATGAGACATATCCAGAGACATCGTATTATATTTTGTTGTATCTCTCCTGGGAAAATATGATCACACATTCACCTTTTTAATATCATTTTGAACAAAGAGATTACGACAACAGGTTTATTTTGATGATGTAATGTCATTGAAATTTAAGTCTACATTTGAATACCCCAAGGACGAGATGAATCTAATCTTATTTGGTCACAACCGCTCCTTGCAACTTGTCATCAAACAAGAATGCTTGCAGTGTTTCACACACTAATAGTCCCATCAACATCTGAATATCTTTTGATATTCTTTTCTGTGATAACTTTTATTTTACTGAGGATATTCAATCATTCAATACCTCATGTTGTACCTTGACAGCTGTTCTACTGCACACTGTTATACCACTATTTTCCTTGTTAATTCAGTTCCACAACTCATTTGGGAAAGTCTGTCTGATTGAGCACTCAAATACCGAAGCTGAAACTAATACTGACCACAACAATAACTGGAACTTACACTTGGTAATAATTTCTCAAAACAAAGACAAAAAGAAATCAGAACCTTAACTTCAAAATTATAGAATGATAGCACCATATAGGACAGAAGTGACCCATCGATCCATAAAGATTGTCCCTCCAAAAATTGCATGAAAAGCTGCACAAGTCCCACTCCCCAGCACTTAGTCCACAGTCTTGAATGTTATGACATTTCAAATGCTCATTCAAGTACTTTTTAAAGGTTTTGAGGATTTCCTTCTCAGTTATCCTCCTGGGCAATGCACTGTAGGCCGCTGCCATACTCCGGATGTCATGTTCCCTCTAAACCTCCTGCCTTTCAGCTACACCTCAGTATTGGACCTCCACTTACTAGGATGCGACCTGGACTGGAAGTTTTGAGCTATAAGACGAGGTTGAATAGATTGGGACTTTTTTCCCCGGGAACGTAGGAGACTGAGAGGCAACCTTATTGAGCTTTATTAAATCTTGTGAGATTCATATAAGATAGACAGCCAACAGACTTTCGCCAGTATAGGAGAGTCAAAAATTAGAGAGCATAAGTTAAGGTGAGAGTGGAGAGATACAAAAGGATTCAGAGGGACACTTTGTTCAGACAGACGGTGGTGTGTGCTTGTAACAGGCTGCCAGAGGTATTGGCAGAAGCAAGTACAATTTTGTGATTTGATTAGATTAGATTCCCTACAGTGTGGAAACAAGTCCTTCAGCCCAACAAGTCCACACTTGTTGCCCACCCAGACCCATTCCCCTGCACCTAACACTATGGACAATTTAGCGTGGCCAATTCACCTAACCTGCGCATCTTTGGACTGTGGGAGGAAACCAGAGCACCCAGAAGAAACCCACACAGACACAGGGAGAATGTGCAAACTCCACACAGACAGTTGCCCGAGACGGGAATTGAAACTGGGTCCCTGGCACTCTGAAGCAGCAGTGCTAACCACTGAGCCACCGTGCCGCCCTAAAAAACATTTAAATAGGTACATGGATGGGGTAGATATGGACCAAACCCAGGCAAATGGGACTAGTTTAATTGTGAAAACTGGGTGGCACAAGCAATTTGGGCCATGCTGAGAATCTCTATGACTTTATCTAATCGTGGACTGGTAAAGACACGTATCTTGTATGCCTTAACTATCCTATTACCCTGTCTTGCTGCCTTTGGGGATCTGTTAACAAGCACCTCAAGGTCCTTCTGTTTCTCTGAGCTTCCTGGTGTCCCACCACTCATTGCCTTATGTTGTGACTTCTACTAAAGTGCATCATCTCACATTTGTCAGAGTTAAATTGCATCTGCCACTGATCTGCCCATCTGACCAGTCTATATTATTTATGAATATGACAAACAATAAGGGATTCAGCACTGATCTCTGTGATACACACCGTACATGAGCCTCTAATTACACAAACAGTCTTCTGTCAATATCCGCTGCCTCCTCTGACTGAGCCAGTTTCCCAGCCAACTTGCCAAGTTGCTCCAGCTGCCATATGCTTTTACCTTCATTCTGAATCCCCCATGTGGGACCTTGTCAAAGACTTTGCTAAAACCCATGTAAACTACTTCAATTGTCCTAGCCACATCCACAGACATGGTCACCTCCTCAAAACCTCCACCAGATTTGTTAGGCATGACCTCCATCTGACAAAGCCATGCTGACTATCCATGATCAAACCTTGTTTCTTTAATTGGAGATGAATCCTTTCTTTTGGAATTTTCTCCAATAATTTCTGTAACATTGATAGACACTCACTAGTCTGTTATTTCTGGTCTGTTATTCCTGTTCTTAGAACTTTGGGTTTCAAATTCCAATTTTTCAGATAAGCACATTCCAAAGTCCTTTAAGACTAAGGGAAAGAAAGAGTTCTTATTCATGCAGAAGAATTTCTTAGGTATTTTACACACAGAGACACAGAAAGACAGGTACACATGTGTACACATACACACATACACACCACATTTACCTCACACACATATAAATTATTCTTTTACCTTTATACCTCCCTCTGAATGGTAAAATAATCCCCTCTAATCATCCATCGTTCCATTATAACTCCCACTGAGCAAATACACAAACCCTGATACAAACTGGATGTTCTCACAATTGGTCATAGTCAAGACAAATTCATGTAGTTGACCACTATCACTTAGTCTGTCGTATTTCCATTTTTTGGGATCAAATAGAAACAAATTAACTTGGAAGTAATCCAATCTAAAAAAAAATCAAGTTGGGTTCCAAATCAGCCAGGAAGCCAGCCATTGAATTAGCTCATATTCAGATACTTCAGAGCTACTATCATGGAATTGGGTCAAATCCCAGCATGACAAAACTTCAATTTCATAAGTATGTGGATTATAAACTCTAATATCAACCATTAAACTAATGTCAGTTGTCAAAGAAAATGCACCTGGTTCATTAATATCCTTTAAGGAAAGATAACTACTGTCCTTACCTGGTCTGGGCTACATGTGACTCCAGACCCACAGAAATTGGTGTGGTTTATGGAGGTCAGCCATCTAAGCTCCAAGACCTCACAGCAGGAGGTCCTCAAGATTGTGTCCTAGCCCTAACTATCTTTAGTGACTGTATAACTGACCTTCTCTCAATCTGAATGCCATAAATCAGAGGGTTCGCTAAACTTGCACAATGTTCAAAACATTCTTACATCCTCAGATACTGAACACTCCATGTCGCTGTGTCACAAGATCCCTGAAAATTCCAGCCTGGGCTGACGATTGGCAATTAACATTCACACTATACAAATGGGAAGCAATTACCACCTTCAATAAGAAATCACCTAAATAATGCTTCTGGACACTTAAGGCTTTGCTATTGCTGAATCCCCTACGATCAACAGTATCGGAGTTACCATTGAGCTGAAAATGAACTGGACTCATGAGATAAGTCCTGCTCACTGTGGATAGAAGGGCAGGTCAGAGAGCAAAAGTACTGCCGTGAGTGATGCAGTTCATGACACCAAACGCCTCTCTGCTATCTACAAGGCACACATCAGGAATATGATGGAATACACCCCATTTGACTGGATGAAATGTATCTCCAACAACAGTCAAGAAATTGGAGACCGCCATGATAAACACACAATGCTGTAGACACTTGAAGCCTGAAATGAAACCGGAAAGTGCTGGAGAAAGTCAACAAGCCTGACAGCATTGGTGGAGAGAAATACAGAATTAACCATTTGATTCCAATATAACTCCTCTTCAGAACAGTATTGAGGAGGAGTCATGTAGGACTAGAAACATTAATTCTCTTTCTCTCTGAACATATACTACCAGACCTGCTGAATTTCTCCAGCACTTACTTTTTTAGGACAAAGTAGCCAGTTTGATTGGCACCATCTCTACAAACATACAGTGAATCCAACACCAATTTTCTTTAGCAGCCTTATGTATCATCAACTAGATATGCTCCAGAAATTCACCAATGCTCCTTAGACTGCATCTTCCAAACGTATGACCATACCTTCCTAAAGACAAAGGCAGTAGATGCATGAGAACACCACTACCTACATGTTCCCTTCCAAATCACTCACCATCGTGTTTTGGATATATATTCCTTCCCTGTCCCCATAGTCATAGTGAACCACAGGCTGTTCTCTCATTAGCGAGACATGACTGGTCATGAGTTTAACCTGAGTGTCACCATACCCCAGGGGAGTGGTGAGGTTGAGAAGGTGGAACCTTCATGATGATCTCAGCTAGTGTGTGGGGATTGAACCTATGCTATCGGTGTCACTGGTGTGAGATGTAAAGAGGAGAAGTGATCCTTAGGTTAAGCTCACCACCAGTTGACTCTCTCTTGCTCTCTCTCTCTCTCTCTCTCTCTCTCTCTCTCTCTCTCTGTCTATGAGAGAGCAGCCATATGGAACTAGAACTAGGGTGAATTCTACGGTAACCCTTGTTACGACACAGGGTAAACCCTCCTGCTTAATTTAAAACCAGCAACACAGAAAAGATTGATCCTGTGCAGTAATCTGTAAAAATTCGAATGGCCAAGGAATATTTAAAATAAAATTAATGGCTTTATTTCTTAAAGTATAACAGAGAATAATTAACTACTATTTACAATTTCTTTCTCTAACCTACATTCTACCTTCCCTTCTATAATACTAATCCAATAAAACTCCCAATTAAGAATTACTAAACAACACTTCTTATCTCAGAACCAGGCAGCTGTAGGTTCTTGTCTTCGGATCTTCCTGTGTCTGGAGTACTGAGGGACAGAAGTACTCTAACTCTCAGTACTTCTGTTTAACAGAAATCTTAGTTTTCACTTAAGAGTAAACAATTGATCAGATATTGATGTCTGTTTGTGGAAGGAAACTTCTATCACCTGCATCTACCTTCTAATTTATAAATGGTGGATAGAATTTGACAGTCACTCAGTATCTAGTCTCTGCCACATTCTCAAATCCACATTTGTAATAATCAGGCAGTTGAATATTTTCTTGTTGGAAATGGTGATTTCTTCATTAGTAAGTACTATCTACAACAAGATTTTGTCCAGGTTGTGCTGCAGGAGCCTTGTGAGCTGCCTTATTCTGGAAGGAATTGGGAATGTAGCTGAGTGATGTAAAATTGCTCATGAAACACCGCTGTGACTTTATATGATAAATGGAAGATTGTTGAAGGAACAGCTGAAAATGGGCAAGATGAGGATGCCACCTGGAAAAACTCCTGATCATAGAATCCCTACAATGTGGAGAAAGACCATTTGGCCCATTGAGTATGTGCTGACCCTCCCAAGAGCTTTTTCCTCAGACTCCGCTCCCTACCCTATACTGTAATCACACATTTGCTATGTTTAATCCACCTAACGTGACATCTTTGGACTGTGGGAGGACACTGGAACACACAACGGAAACCCATGCAGAACATCGGGAGACTGTACAAACTCCACACAGACTGTCACCCAAGGCTGGAATTGAACCTGGATCCCTGACACTGTGAGGCAACAGTGCAAACCGCTGAGCCTGATGTCCCGAGAGAAAGGCAAAATGTTGCCAATGCTGGAAATCTGAAATTAAAAACACAAAATGCCAGGAAAGCACATGTGATCAGACAGTATTTGTGGAGAGAAACAGTTTGGTACAGGTCAGGATCTTTCCACATGAGATGCAACCTTCTTGAGACATCCGAGATTCCCAGAGGTCAATGCAGGAGCAGAGGGCATAATCTCTGAATAATCTCTCACCTATCTAAGACAGATGAGGTAGAATTTCTTCTCTGAGCGTAATGAGTCTATGGAATTATTTATCACAGAGACTGTATAGGCTGTATAAGGACATTCAATACTGAGCGAATTTTAAGGGAATCAGTGAGCATGATATCAAATCGGTCATGATTTCATTAAATGGCAAAGCAGACTTAAGGGATGGCATGGCCACCTTCTGCTGTGTCTTACTGCAAGGATTAACAGATGTAATGGTCAAACTGTAAAACCAATTCATATTAATCAGGGTTCGCTGCTAAAACTATACTAATCTCAAAAAGGCAGGGATCAGAGACAAGGGTTTCTAATCTGTGAATGGAAACTGACCAAGGATTAAATGAATAAAAGACCCTAATAGTCTAAGCCAATTAGTATCAACATGTACAAAACCAATTAGTTTGAGAAACAACCTGTGTAGGAACAATAAAGGAACCAAGGATAAAAAGCCAATTAGACTTGAACAGGATGATAAGAAATTCTCCTTGAAGAATTCAAGAAGCAGAATATGGTTGTCAAAGAATAGCATGGGTTCAGTGAAATTTAGGGGATCAGTCTATGTACTGCTGCAAGAATGAAAACTTTAAGAAGTGTGGCCAGATAATATGAAAGTTTGTGGAACTGTCAGTCAAACGGTAACAGGGTTACAGTCAGTGGAGAAGCTCAGCAAGAAGCTGCAGCAGAGACGAGTGTGCTTTTGGGCCAAAGATATTAAATATGTTAAATTAGAATTTGAACCATCAGGCATAGCATGGATTAGAGTTGGATAGCACATAGCTTTCACATGATTCTCTGCCAGTTTTAACTGTATGGTGCTGCACCTTTAAAGATGTTACATAGTCCAAAGCAACAACTGGTTAGCTCTGCAGCCTCACAGTGCCAGGGACCTGGGTTTGATTCCAGCCCTGGGCGACTGTCTGTGTGGAGTTTGCACATCCTCCCTGTGTCTGCGTGGGTTCTCTCCGGGTGCTCCGGTTTTGTCCACAATCCAAATATGTGCAGGTTAGGTGAATTGGCCATGTTAAATTACCCATAGTGTTCAGGGATGTGTAGCTTAAGTGTATTAGTCAATGGTAAATGTAGAGTAATGGGATATGGATTTGGAGGATCAGTGTAGACTTGTTGAGCCGACGGGCCTTTTCCCACACTGTAGGGATTCTAAGATTCTGAGTGAACGGTTCATGTTCAAGGGGTTACAGAGATACAAAACATGAACCTGCTGTGATAATCAATTCAGTTCACACCAACTGATAGCAAGTTGTGGCTGGGAGCATTGATAAATTGAAGACTACAGGTTCTGATAATATTAGATTAGATTACTTACAATGTGGAAACAGGCCCTTCGGCCCAACAAGTCCACACCGACCCGCCGAAGTGCAACCCACCCATACCCCTAACCTAACACTCCGGGCAATTTAGCATGGCCAATTCACCTGACCTGCACATCTTTGGACTGTGGGAGGAAACTGGAGCACTCGGAGAAAACCCACGCAGATACGAGGAGAACGTGCAAACTCCACACAGTCAGTCGCCTGGGATGGGAATTGAACCCAGGTCTCTGGCGCTGTGAGGCAGCAGTGCTCACCACTGTGCCACCGTGCCGCCCACTATATCTTGGCTGCAATGTTCAAGACCGATCCATTGCATTGCCTCCTTCTTATTCAATGTATTCTAGTGTTTCTACACCCCTGGCATCCACCCAGCAATGTAGAGACTAAGCAAGTTAAGTTCTACCTAGATAAAAAAGATTATATTTAACCTAATCCTTTTATTCTCCTGCAAAACATCATAATATGGCAATAGTTGTCAAGTAGTACATATCAACCAGCCATTTGGATACTGAACTGGCTTGAAGGCAGAAGACAGAGGGTGGTGATGGAGGGTTGCTTTTGCAGACTGGAGGCCTGGACCAGTGGTGTGCCACAAATATCGGATCTGAGTCCACTGCTTTTCATCATTTACATAATTGATTTGGATGTGAACACAGGAGGTATAATTAGTATGTTTGCAGATGACACCAACATTTGAGGTAAACTTCTTTACTGTACATTGCACCTTCAGAGTACAATGGGATCCTGATCAGATAGACCAATAGGCCAAGGAGTGGCAGATGGAATGTAATTTAGATAAATGTGAGGTGCTGCATTTTGGAAAGGTAAATCAGGGCAGGACTTATACACTTAATGGTAAGGTCTTGGCGAGTGTTGCTTGGAGTGCAGAAAGGGTTCAGAAAAGATTTACACGGATGTTTGCCAGGGTGGAGGGTTTCAACTGGAGAACTGAATCATAGCCTTACTCAGAAAACTTAAGAAATCAGGAGAATTAAACAAGATAGACTTCCAAAAAATAAAACCAGACAGATCCAACACAGCATGCTTCTATGGACTACCCAAAATTCACAAACCAGGAGCCCCCCTCAGACTCACAGTCTCACTACCAGGAACACCAACATACAGACTAGCTAAGGAACTCCACAAAAGTCTAAAGCACTTAGTAGAGTACTCCTACCACTGCACCTAAGAACTCCTGAACCTCATCAAAGACACCAAGAAAGAAGTGGATGAAATAATGGTCTCCTTTGACATAACAGCCCTGTTCCCACCCATCAACATCAACCTGGCCAAAGAAACACTGACTATGCTATTAGAAAAACCAAAGACACATATACCAAACACCACCAACTTCATCAACAAGGACAACATCATCAAGCTGGTGGAACTATGCCTCACCACCCACTTCACTTTCAATAGCAGGACCCTCAAGCAAATCAATGGAACACCTATGGGATCACCAATATCAGGGTTCCTTGCAGAAACAATAATTCAGAGACTCAAACAAACAACTCTCCCAACCATTCAAGTGACACTTTGAGTCCGCTGCGTGGATGGCACCTTTGTGATCACTAAACAAAACAATTTAGAGGAAACATTCAAGATCATCAATAGTATCCTTACTGGCATAAAATTCATAAAGGAGGAGGAAAACAACAATAACCTGTCACAGTAGAGTGGACAGCCAATGGAGACCTTCAAATGAGCATCCACAGGAAAACAGCACATGGACCAAATACTGAACTACAGAAGCAATCATCCCAACACCCACAAATAAAACTGCATTAGGACAGTACTTCAATGAGCCACCACACACTGCAGAACTTCAAAGAGCAGAAGAAAACCACCTGTACAGTGTATTCAAGAAAAACAGGTACCCAGTAAACACATTCCGCCAATTTCTCAGCAACAAACCCAAACAAGCAGACAAAACAGGCCCAGAAGCCTTAGGCACTTTACCCTGCATCAAAGACATCTCTGAAATGACTGCCAGCCTACTCAGACCTATTGGCAGCATGGTAGCCCACAAACCAAACAACACACTTTAAACAGTAGCTAAAGAACCAGACAGCATGCAAAACAAACGTCATCTACAAAATTGGGAATCGATGTTTCGGGCATAAGCCCTTCTTCAGGCTTATGCCCGAAACGTCGATTCTCCTGCTCCTTGGATGCTGCCTGACCTGCTGCGCTTTTCCAGCAACACATTTTCAGTTCTTTGCCCCTTAGCACAGGACATAATTGCACTGATTATCCCATGGGATGTCTGACTAAACCGTGATTGTGGTTTACAGATGAGGTGGTTTATTGGAGGTGACATTTCGATATTAAAAGAGACCTAAGGGGCAACCTTTTCATGCTGAGGGAGGTGTGTGAATAGAATGAGTTGCCAGAAGAAGTGGTGGAGGCTGGTACAATTACAATATTTAAAAGGCACCTGGATGAGTATATGAATAAGAAGGGTTTAGAGGGATATGGTCCAAGTGCTGGGCAGCACGGTGGCACAGTGGTTAGCACTGCTGCCCCCACAGCGCCGGAGACCCGGGTTCAATTCCCGCCTCAGGCGATTGACTGTGTGGAGTTTGCACGTTCTCCCCGTGTCTGCGTGGGTTTCCTCCGGGTGCTCCGGTTTCCTCCCACAGTCCAAAGATGTGCAGTCAGGTGAATTGGCCATGCTAAATTGCCCGTAGTGTTAGGTAAGGGGTAAATGTAGGGGTATGGGTGGGTTGCGCTTCGGCGGGTCGGTGTGGACTTGTTGGGCCGAAGGGCCTGTTTCCGCACTGTAATGTAATCTAATCTAAAGTGGGACTAGATGAATTTAGGATATTTGGTTGGCATGGACATGTTGGACTGAAGGGTTTGTTGTCATGCTGTATGTTCTATGTCTCTGTCTCGAGTACCATCTGGCAGCTTCTACTCTCCAATGATCAGGTCAGTAAATCTTTGTTTACCTTCTGTTGGAATTATTGGACTCCCAGTTTCATCATAGTCTCAATGGGCTGAGGGAAAATTGAGAAACGAACGCGAGTGGAAATGTGAGAATAATTGTTCTCAACACCAAGACTATTGAGTCAAGTATAGTGTCAAAGGAACCGAACAAAACAAACCAATAGATTGTTTAACATCGCCTTAGGATGCCAGGAATCAAAACAGAAAATTCTGGAAACATTTAGCGCATCAGTGGATAGAGAAACAGAGTTCACATTTCAGATTGTAACCTTTCATTGATTCTGATAAAAGCTGCCAGTTAATGAGATCACGGCTGATCTGGTAACCCTCAACTCTACTTGCCTGCCTTTTCCCATAATGCCTGATTCCCTTATTGATTAAAGTCGATCTGTCTCGGCATTGAATTTTCTTAAAGCCCTCTGTGGTGTTGTATAGAAAGCACATCCATCTATCACCCTGAAAGGTATTCCTTGAATTTTCATGCTTCTCTCTTATTTCTGGGCTGTTCTCCCCTGACCTTTTCCCAGGGAAATAATCTCTCTTTACCTATCTTTACCTTAAATATTAATCAAGCTGATACAAATGTATATTATATAACCTGGCCTCGTTGAAAATTTTTTAATCTCAGAATCATTCTGCTGATTCTGTATTGCACCTCCCCCATGCTGCAGTGCCGAATTGGGTACAGTGTCCCAGATCACGTTTGTGTGTGTGTATATATATATATATATATATATATATATATTTCTATACCTCGACCCATACCTGCCCTGATTCAATAAGACTTGTAAGGCAAGACCTACCCTTCACAAATCCGTGCTGGCTGTCCCTAATCAAGCAGTGTCTTTCCAGATACTCATAAATCCTATCCCTCAGTACTCTTTCCATTACTTTACCTACCACCGAAGTAAGACTAACTGGCCTGTAATTCCCGGTGTTATCCCTATTCCCTTTTTTGAACAGGGGCACAACATTCGCCACTCTCCAGTCCCCTGGTACCACCCCCGTTGACAGTGAAGACGAAAAAATCATTGCCAACGGTACTGCAATTTCCTCTCTTGCTTCCCACATAATCCTAAGATATATCCCATCAGGCCCGGGGGACTTGTCTATCCTCAAGTTGTTCAAAATGTCCAATACATCTTCCTTCCTAACAAGTATCTCCTCTAGCTTACCAGTCAATTTCACATTCTCCTCTTCAACAATACGGTCCCTCTCGTTCGTAAATACTGAAGAAAAGTACTCATTCAAGACCTCTCCTATCTCTTCCGACTCTCTTCCGACTCTTCCGACTCAAGTGTGTGTAAGAAATTTTTCTGATTCAGTATGTAGATATACCTACTAGAGAAGGTGCAAAACTTGACCTTTTTGGGATAAGGCAGGGCAAGTGAATTAGGTATCAATGGGGGAGTGAACATCGTTCTGTTAGTTGTAAAATAGTGATGTAAGAGGATAGACCAGATCTAAAAGTTAACATTCAAAATTGAAGGAAGGCACATTTTGATGGTAGTAGTCAAGAACTTTCGAAAGTTGATTGTGAGTGGATACTCACAGGCAAAGGCATGGCTGGGCAATGTCAAACTTTCAAAATGAGATAATGGGAGTCTAATATACTGTCTGTTCCTACTTGGTTGAAGGGCAAGGCTGGTAGGTGTAGGGAATGCTGATAACTAGAGTAATTACGTTTCTGGTCAAGAAAAAGAAGGAAGCAGATGTCAGGTATTAACAGCAGGGATTGAGTAAATCCCGAGAAAAATATAAGGAACAATCCGCTCCTTCCGAGTATTAGCCTAGTAAACCTGTTCTTCTTCCAACACATTAACATAAGTACGGTGACCGGTACTGTACACAGCACTCCACATGAGGCCTTACCCACATCCTGGGTAAGTGAAGCAGAGCCTTCACACTCTTGCTTTCAATTCCTCTCACAATAAAATGTGACACGATTAGCCTTCCTGATTACTTGCTATACCTATAGATTACCTTTCTGTGATTTGTGTACGAAGACACCCAGATTCCTCTCCATCCCTGAGCTCTTCAGCCATAGTATTGCAGTAATATGTTGCCTTATTATTCTTTCTCCCAAAATGTACCATTTCACACTTTGCCACATTGTACTCCATTTGCCAGATGGTTTGTCTTCACAACTCATTTTCCTACCCACCTTTATGTCATCAGCAAATTGACTCTTAACTGCCCTTTGCACAATTAAGGATGGACAATGATGGACATCAGAATGAACTGGCAATAGAGATAGATCGTGAGGGAGCATACTAAACTGGGAATGGGGAGAGGCAGTGACAAGACATTGACCTAGGAATGGGGAGAGACAGTGACAAGACATTGACCTGGGAATGGGGAGAGACAGTGACAAGACATTGCCCTGGGAATGGGGAGAGACATTGACAAGACATTGACCTGGGAATGGGGAGAGACAGTGACAAGACATTGCCCTGGGAATGGGGAAGGACAGTGACAAGACATTGCCCTGGGAATGGGGAGAGACATTGACAAGACATTGCCCTGGGAATGGGGAGAGACAGTGACAAGACATTGACCTGGGAATGGGGAGAGACAGTGACAAGACACTGCCCTGGGAATGGAGAGAGACAGTGACAAGACATTGCCCTGGGAATGGGGAGAGACATTGACAAGACACTGCCCTGGGAATGGGGAGAGACAGTGACAAGACATTGACCTGGGAATGGGGAGAGACAGTGACAAGACATTGACCTGGGAATGGGGAGAGATATTGACAAGACATTGACCTGGGAATGGGGAGAGACAGTGACAAGACACTGCCCTGGGAATGGAGAGAGACAGTGACAAGACATTGCCCTGGGAATGGGGAGAGACATTGACAAGACATTGCCCTGGGAATGGGGAGAGACAGTGACAAGGCAGTGACCTGGGAATGGAGCGAGACATTGACAAGACACTGCCCTGGGAATGGAGAGAGACAGTGATAAGACATTGCCCTGGGAATGGGGAGAGACAGTGACAAGACATTGCCCTGGGAATGGGGAGAGACAGTGACAAGGCAGTGACCTGGGAATGGAGAGAGACATTAACAAGACACTGCCCTGGGAATGGAGAGAGACAGTGACAAGACATTCCCCAGGAATGGGGAGAGACAGTGACAAGACATTGCCCTGGGAATGGGGAGAGACAGTGACAAGACATTGCCCTGGGAATGGGGAGAGTCAGTGACAAGACATTGCCCTGGGAATGGAGAGAGACAGTGACAAGGCAGTGAACTGGGATTAGAGGCAGAGAGAGACAACACACTGAATTGGAAATAGAGACGTAATGATTAGATTACATTACTAACAGTGTGAAAACAGGCCCTTCGACCCAACAAGTTCACACCGACCCTCTGAAGAGCAACCCACCCAGACCCATTCCTCTACATTTACCCCTTCACCTAACACTACGGGCAATTTAGCATGGCCAATTCACCTATTGTGGGAGGAAACCAGAGCACCCGGAGGAAACCCACGCAGACACGGACAATTGCCTGTGGCGGGAATTGAACCCGAGTCTCTGGCACTGTGAGGCAGCTGTGCTAACCACTGAGCTACCGTGCCACCCAAACAAAAATTAAACACATCCGTTCCCTGGCTGGGAATCTAACCCAGGCCACGACGGTGAAAGCACTGAATCTTAAGCACTTGAACACCAGGTAATGAGAGACAGTTATTTGGGATTAGAGAGAGACAGAGTGGCAACACAATGAACTTGAAAATGAGAGACAGAGAGACAACTCACTGAATTGGGAATGCAGAGAGAGATGGAGTAACAACACAGAACTGGCAATAGCAACAGAGATACAACACTCTGAACTGGGAAAAGAGGGAAACAGGGTAACAAGATACTGAATTGGGAATAGTGAAAGATAGACAGACAACATAGACATAAGGTGATAACACACTGAACTGGCAATAGAAGGAGATAAGCTAACATCACAATGAACTGGGAATGGAGAGAGAGAAACAGAGAATGCATTGAACTGGGAGAGGTGAGAGACAAACTGAGAACACACAACTTGGAATCGAGAGAGACAGAGAGACAACACACTGAACTGGAACAGGGAGTGACAGAACTGGCAATAGAGAGAGATAGAGAACACCCTGAACTGGGAATAGAGATTGAGAGACACCCACAGTGAACTGGAAATGGAGAGAGACAAAGAGACAACACATTGAACTGAGAATAGAGTAAGATAAACTGACAAAACACTGAACTGGGAATGGAAAAGAGAGAAACAGAGAGATAAAACACTGAACTGAGAATAGAGAGGACAGAGAGTGTGATAATACACTGAACTGGCAATAGAGAAAGACAGAGAGACAACACACTGAACTGGGAACAGAGAGAGAGAAAAACAGAGACCACACAACTGGAAAAAGTGAGAGACAAGCAGAGAACACACAACTGGGAAGAAAGAAAGATGGAGAGATAACACACTGACCTGTGAATACAGGGAGACAGAGAGTGTGACAATACACTGAACTGGGAACAGAGAGTGACATAATGAGAGACAGGACCTTGGAGTGAATGTCCACAAGTCCTTGAAGGTGAGTGGGAGGATTATACAGTGGTCACAAAATCATACATTTTCTTATTAGCTGAAGCATTGGAGGTTTTATTGATAGGTTAGGCTACAGCTGGAGTATGGAACATAGTTATATTCAGTGCACAATAGGAAAGATGTAATATTGCTGTTCAGTCCTGTAGCCAATGATTTCATCCAAACTAATACCAACTGTCCTACTTTATGAACTTCAACATTGTCAGGAGCCTTTTATGTGGCATTTTTGTCAAATGTTTTCCAAAACAGCATCCAACATATTCCCTTCATCAACCTTCACTGTTACTTCATCAAAAAATTCCATTAAATTAGTGAAGCAAAATCTGCCTTTTACAATGTGTCTTGGCTCTGTGATTAACTAGAAATATCCCAGTGTTTATCAATTTTTGCCCAGATTATTACTTATAAAACCTGCCTCATCACTGACATTAAACTGACTGGCCTACCATTACTAGGACTGAGCTCACATTTTTTTGAGCAAGGATCGGAAATGTCTGATTCTGTAGCATCCTCCCTGAATTAAGTGAAGACTGGAAGTTCACAATGAGCTATCTCCTATGTTCACATCCTGTTCCTTTTGCAGCCTGGGATGAAGAGTGGGGATGTTATGCCTAGAGTTCTGTTCAATATTTACTCCCAGGTATTAATGCAGAAACCGGTGATTTGGTCATTACCACATTGTGTTTGGGAACACTCAATGTCACATTTCCTACTGCAACTATACTTTGGAAGGATTCATTGACCATAAAGCAGTTTGAAAAGACCTATCATTGTGACAGATATTCTATCAATGCAAATCATTCTTTTTCATGTTGAATAGCCAGGATGGGTCTTGTGAATGAGAGTGAAGTGAGCTTGAGAGGATATGGGGGAGAAACTACACGGTACAACAGAACACAGTGATTTAAAACAATGGAACATGTGCAGATATTGTGATTGATTGTTACTAAATTCCCAATCTCAATTTTGATATTGTGTTGAAACACGTGGTCAATGTTCACATCCAAACAGTGAGGAAAACAGAATCACAGAATTGGCATAATACAGCAGGAGGCCATTCGGTGCATCGTGCTGCACACGGGTATTCTGACCGTCACCTGGTGATCATCAACTGATGATGGCTCTGAACCAACAACCAACCAAGGGACAGTATGAGCACTCAAACAGGCTGTCACCAACTCGCACCTGATCAAAACTGTTTGATCACAGGATTATCACCATCTACACAATCTTCACTACCTTTAAATTTCACTTAAGACACTTGCACCTCCAAAAATGTTAGCAGTTCTCAAGATCATGGCATAATCTTCATATGTTATCAAGTCTGCCCTAAGGTATTGAAGTGAAGCTGTTCCAATTCATCTACAATATTGACCCTGACACTAACAGTGACCATATAGTATGTCCTTCCCAAAAAGGAATGTATAAATCCAGTCGGACCAAATCTGCCTCAGTGACTAACCACCACGTTAACTAACTTAGCAACAGAAAATTAAACCTATGATCCATCAAACCAGGTTTGATTCTGGTCCAGTATTACCATCAGTTGGGGATCAGGACAAGTTTCATTGTCTATATGGAAGAGTAGATGTCTACGTGTTCTCTGAATTCAATGGAACTCAAATCAAATGGGTTCTATCATAAGTAGCAAATTGCAGTCTGGGTGTTGAAAGTGAAAATTAATGCCTTAGAATAATATACATTTGATAAATTGAACAGGATGGGCTTGGATGGAAAGGAAGTTTTTAAGTGTGTACAAGAAAATTTTCTGATTCAGTGTGTGGATATACCGACTAGAGAAGATGTAAAACCTAATGTCTTTTTGGGAAATAAGGCAGTCTAAGATGACTGTGGGAAATGTCTTTTTGGGAAATAAGGCAGTCTGAGATGACTGTGGTGTCAGTGGGGGAGCACTTTGGGGCAAATGAGCATAATTCTATTAGTTTTAAAATAGTCATGGAAAAGTACTGACCTGATCTAAAGATTAAAGTTCTAAATTGGAGGAAGGCCAATTTTGATGGTATTAGGCAAGAACGTTCAAAAGTTGTTTGGGGTCGGGCAGATGTTTGCAGGTAAAGGGATGGCTGGAAAATAAGATGCCTTCAAAAATGAAATAATGGAACTCCAGAGAAGGTATGTGCCTGTGAGGGTGTAGGGCAAGGTGGCAGGTGGAGGAAATGCTGGATGACTCGAGAAATGGAGGTTTTAGTCAAGAAAAAGAAGGAAGCAGATGTCAGACATAGACAGCAGAGATCGGGTGAGTCCTTAGAAGAGCATAAAGGCTGTAGAATTATATTTAAGAGGAAAATCAGGAGGACAAAAAGGGAACATGAGATAGCTTTGGCAAATAGGGTTAAGGAAAATCCAAAGGGGCTTTACAAATGCATTAAGGACAAGAAGGTAACCAGAGAGACAATAGGACCCCTCAAAGATCAGCAAGACAGCCTATGTGTGGAACCACGAGAGAATGGGGGAGATAATAAATTAGTGTTTAGCATCAGTGTTTACTGTGGAAAGGAACATGGAAGATATAGAACATGGGAAAATAACTAGTGATATCTTGAAACATGTCCATATTACAGAGGAGGAGGTGCTGAATGGCTTAAAATCCTTAAAAGTGGATAACTCTTCAGGACCTGGTCAAGTGTACCCTAGACGTCTGTGAGAATCTAGCAAAGTGATTGCTGGGCCCCTTGCTGAGATAAATGTATCATCAATAGCTAGGTGAGGTGCCGAAAGACTGACTAATGTGGTGTCAGTATTTAAGAAAGGTGGTAAGGAAAAGCTGGGAAACTATAAACCAATAAGCCTGACTTGGAGGTGAGCGAGTTCCTGGAGGGAATTCTGAAGGACAGGATTTACATGTGTTTGGAAAAGCAAGGACTGATTAGGGATAGTCAATATGGCTTTGTGTGTGGAAAATCATGTCTCACCTACTTGATTGAGTTATTTAAGAAGGAACGAAGAGGATTGATCAGTACAGAGCAGTGGACATGTTCTATATGAACTTCAGTAAGGTGTTTGACAAGGTTCCTCATAGTAGCCTGGTTAGCACAGTTAGTTCACATGGAATACAGGAAGAAGCCATTTGGATTCAGAACTGTCTTGAAGGTGGAAGACAGAGGTAGTGGTGGAGGGTTGTTTTTCAGACTGGAGGCCTGTGATGAGCAGTGTGCCACAGGGATTGGTGTTGGGTCCACCACCTTTTTGTCATTTATATAAATGATTTGGATGTGAATATAGGAGGTGTGATTAATCAGTTTACAATAACAACAAATTTGTAGGTGCAGTGGATAGTGAACAAGGTCACCTCAGAGTAAAGTGGGACCTTGATCAGATGGACCAATAGGCTGAGGATTGGCAGATGGAGTTTAGATAAATGTGAGGTGCTGCGTTTTGGAAAGGCAAATCAGAGCAGGAGTTATACACTTAATGGTAAAGTGCTGGAGTGTGTCCCTGAACAAATAGACCTTGGAGTGCAGGTTCATAGTTCCTTGAAAGTGGAGTTGCAGGTTGACATGATAGTGAAGAAAACATTTGGTATGCTTTCCTTTATTGGTCAGTGCAATGAGTAGGAGTTGGGAGGTCATGGTGTGGCTGTACAGGACATTGGTTAGACCATTTTTGAATCCACATTCAATTCTGGTCTCTCTGCTATAGGAAAAATGTTGTGAAACTTGAAAGGGTTCAGAAACGATTTAGAAGGATATTGCCAGGATTGGTGGGTTGGAGTGAAAGGGAGAGGCTGAATAGGATGGGGCTGTTTTCCCTGGACTGACCTTATCGAGGTTTATAAATCCTGAGGGGCATGGATAGGGTAAATAGACAAGATATTTGCCCTGGAGTGGGAGAGTCCAGAACTGGAGTGTATAGATTTATGGTTTGAGGGGAAACATTTAAAAGGGACCTAAGGGGCAAATATTTCTTGCAGAGATTGATGTGTGCATGGAATGAACTGCCAGAGGAGGTGGTGGAGGCTGGTACAATTGCAACATTTAAATGCCATCTGAATGTGTATATGATTAGGAAGGGTTGAGAGGGATTTGGTGCTAATGCTGGCAAATGGACTAGATTAATTGATGACATCTGGTCAGCATGGACAAGTTGTACCATGTTGTACCACCCTATGACTCGATGTCACCTCCCACCAGCGTGTATCTAATATGAGCTTATCCCTCGTGCTGGAAGCAATTACTGTCTTTTTTTTAGACTGACAGTGAGATCATCAATAGAGAACACAGCTAAGATAATTAGCAAAAGAATGATTCATAGTTCCTTGCAAGTGGGGCTATTTTGCCTGGAGCTTGGAGACTGGGGAAGGAGTGGGGGAGGGGGGTGAACTTATCGAGGTTTATAAAATCATGAGAGGCGTGGATATGGTGAATAGCCAAGATCCTTTCCCCAGGATAGGGGAATCGAAAACTGGAAGGCATAGTCGAGAGGGAAAAGATTTAAAAGGGACCTAAAGAGCAACTTTTTCACACAGGTTGTTGCATGGAATGAGTTGCCAGAGAAAGTCGGTGGGGGGAGGTGGGAGCGGTGTTCACGTAAATACACGTAAAAGGCATCTGGATGGGTCCATGAATAGGAAGAATTTAGAGAGATATGAGACAAATGCTAGCAAATGGGACTAGATGTGTTCAGGATATCTGGTCAACATGGACAATTGGAATTAAGGGTATGTTTCCATACTGGACATCTCAATGACTCTATGCATCCCTTAATCCTCAACTGTTTCTCCTCCTCCACTCTGGTTAAAAGGGCCTTCATTGATATACTCAATGAATTTACAAAAGACGCGATAAGGGTTCAGCTGAGATCGTTTTAAAAAGGTGGCAGCCACTCTGCTAGTAGTTTACAGGTGATGACCAAATCCTCTGAGGAAAACAGAAGAGTAGTATGTCAGACATGTTTGAATATTTTGAAGTACTAGAGTATTTGGGGATTTCATCTCTCAAATATCTCTCAATATGAACAGTGTGAAAGACACTGAGAGCAAAAAGATTATTGTATCATATTTAACTGACCTCTTTAGCACATAAGAGCTCAGTGAGAGGAAAAGCAATTCAGGAATTGATCTTCTGAAATGAAGCTGGTCTTCTGGATGAACTAAGAGAGAGGGACTATTTTTGAGCTGCTGACTTTAATACATTTACATTGAGCATAAATATGGAACAAGACAAAGACAACAAGATTAAAACGTTGATGTCAGGGGGAACAAATCTCATGAGTCTGCCACGAGGGGCCATAGTTTTAAGGTGTTAGAAGGAAGGTATAGAGGAGACGTCAGAATTAGGTTCTTTACGCAGAGAGTTGTGAGCGCATGGAATGCATTGCCAGCGGTGGTGATGGAAGCAGATTCATTACAGACATTGAAGTGACTGCTGGACTTGTACATGGACAACAGTGAATTGAGAGGTGTGTAGGTTATTTTTTTTTATTTGAAATTAGGATTAATCCTCGGCACAACATCTTGGGCCAAAGGGCCTGTTCTGTGCTGTATGTTTCTATGTTCTTAATCTGAGAGATAATCTGACGAAGTTGGACTGGATGCAGGTATTTGAAGATAAAATAATGACAAATCAGTGGGAAGATCTCAAAAGTGAGATTCTAAAGAAACAGAGTAAACATGATCCAATAACAGATATCATTATATTTCCACATCTCATGCTCCATAGGTGTCCCCCAGCAGACAGGGTAACATGAAACAGTAAAAGAAAGATACTGATCCTAACAAAACAATTCAAAAACGATGGGAAGCTTAGCCTAGAATCTAAATGGGTGAACTGAAAACTAAAAAAAAAACTTAGAAAGGCCAAGGAAGCACAGGGAAATTGTTAATGGGTAAAATCGACAGGAAAAGAAATGGTTTATCAGTTGATTAAGACCATAAAGATAACTATGAAAATGATAGGGGTGTCAAAGAAGTGCAAGATGATTAATGCTGCCTATGCACATTCGCACACTAATACACATACACAAACCATGATAATCCAATGCATTGCTTCTTGTATTATTACGTTAATCACAATGAATCGTGTCACTGTGTTTGTGATTTATTCCATATTCATGAATATAAATCTGATGTGGTGAGGATCAATGTGAAAGATTTGTCTCAGGCATGATCCAGATACCTTTTAAATGCTGTAATTATACCAGCCTCCACCACTTCCTCTGGCAGCTCATTCCATACACACACCACCCTCCGTGGTATTGAAGTAGAAATTCTCCTTAGATCAAAGAACTGCATTGAGAGAAAATAGGTTAGAACATAAACACTATATTGGAGAACTGTGTCCCATTGTTACTATGACCATTAAGCTAAGGTATTTGGAAATAACAGCCTAGACAGCTGCACATATTTCTTCAACCACAACCTGGAAGAGAGGAGAAGGGAGATAGCATCTGGGGATGGCTTCAAATAGGACAGTGATGTCATTAAAACCAAAAAAAGGCTCATACTAGGAATTTCCTAACATGAAAGTCATAGTAGAAGAAAGAGCATGAAGATCTAACTTGGAACATAATCCCTGAAAGTTGCCACCCAGGTTGATAGGGCTGTAAGGAAGGCATATGGCGTGTGAGCTTTTATTGGTAGAGGGATTGAGCTTCGGAGCCATGAGGTAATGCTGCAGCTGTACAAAACTCTGGTGTGGCTGCATTGCATACAGTTCTGCTCACCGCATTACAGGCAGGATGTAGAAGCTTTGGAAAGGGTTCAGAAGATTTATTAGGATGTTGGCTGGTATGGAGGGAAGGTCTTATTAGGAAAAACTGTTTTCATTAGAGAGAAGGTTGAGAGGTGACTTAATTGAGCCATATAACATAATCAGAGGATTAGATAGGGTGAACAGTGAGATTTCTTTTTCTTGGATGGTGATGGCTAGCACGAGGGGACATAGCTTTAAACTGAGGGGTGATATATATAGGACAGATGTCAGAGAGTAGGAGGGACCTGGAAAGCACTGCCTGCAACAGTAGTAGACTCGCCAACTTTAAGGGCATTTATATGGTCACTGGATAAACATATGGATGAAAATGGAATAGCGTAGGATAAATAGGCATCAGCTTAGTTCCACAAGTCAGCGCAACATCAAGGGCCAAAAGTCCTGTACTGCCCTGCAATGTTCTATGTTCTATGACTTGCTGCTGAAGCTGGGTAAACCGCAGGCACAATTGCTGGAGAAATTTAGCAGGTCTGGCAGCATCTGTGGAAAGAAAACAGTTAATATTTCAAGTCCAGTGACTCTTCATCAGAAGTAGTAAGATCAGATACTCCAAAATCGAGCTCAAAGATCTATTCATTAGAAAGATGGAAGGGGAGGCAAGAGAAGAGGGGGAGTGGCTATTTTGATTAGGGAAAACATCATGACAGGACTTGGAGAGGATGTTCCTGAGGGATCGCCCAGTGAAGCAACGTGTGTGGATCTGAGAAAAAAGAAAGGTTTGATCACTTTGATGGGATTGTAACATAGATTCCCCAGTAGTCAGCGGGAAATTGAGGAGCAAATTGATGATTGACTGGTACGAGAAGTCATAGTTTGAAGATATTAGGAGGAAAGTATAAAGGAGACATCAGAGGTTGGTTCTTTACGCAGAGAGTTGTGAATGCATGGAATGCATTGCCAGTTGAGGTGGTGGAGGCAAAGTCATTGGGGACATTTAAGTGACTGCTGGCCATGCACATGGATAGCAGTGAGTTGAGGGGTGTGTAGGTTAAGTTACTATATTTTACATTAGGATTAAATCTCGGCACAACATCGTGGTCTAAGAGCCTCTTCTGTGATGCACTTTTTTTTAGATTAGATGAGATTACTTACAGCGTTGAAACAGGCCCTTCGGCCCAACAAATCCACACCGACCGGCCGAAGCACAACCCACTCAGACCCATTCCCCTACCTTTACCCCTTCACCTAACACTACGTGCAATTTAGCGTGGCCAATTCACCTGACCTGCACATTTTTGGACTGTGGGAGGAAACCAAAGCACCTGGAGAAAACACACACAGACACAGGGAGAATGTGCAAACTCCACACAGACAGTCGCCTGAGGCGGGAATTGAACCCGAGTCTCTGGGACTGTGAGGCAGCAGTGCTAACCACTGAGATACCGTGCCGCCCACCATGTGTCTATGTTCTAAATATGCAGGGAGGTCGCTGATAGCTGTAAGAATAATAAAGTTATAATAGAAAGAGATCTTAACTTTCCAAACATAGACTGGTAATGGATGGGAGGAATTTGTTAAATTTATTCAAGAAAACCTTCTCAATCGATATGTAGATGGCCCTCCAAGAGAAGGGGCAAAATTTAACGTCCTCTTGGGGAATAAGGCAGGGCAAGTCACTGAGATATTAGTGGGGAAACACTTACCACAATTCTATCAGTTTTAAAATAGCTATGGAAAAGCATAAGCCTGATCCAAAACTTAAAGATTTTTGAATTGACAGTGGGAATAATTCAATCTCTGGACACTCCAGCCTGTAACTGTGATATGTCAAGTTTGTTTCCCAGTTTGTTTCATATTGTACATGAAGTGAGACCACTCAGCACTCAGATCTCTGTTATTCATTGTATGTCTGATGGATTATGTTCATATATTTAATGTTTATCTCCACATTTGTGTTTGTAATTGTATCTTTAATATGTAATGTACAAATATATTTCTGTCGTATATCAATCATAAATAACCTGAACTCAATGGGAATATCTGTTTTAATTAAATAACTTGTGTGCATTCTGAACATGGAGTGAACCTAAATGATGTAAAACAGAAAGTGCTGCAAATACTCAGCAGATCAAACAGCATCTGTGGAGAGAGAAACACAATGAATGTTTCTGGTCAATGACCTTTCATCAGAGAAAATGAGTGAGTATTTCTAGCAGTCTCTGTTTTTAATTAATGTTCACAGCATCTGGACAATACAGTTTTTCCAATTATAAACCTTCACAAAGTATTATTCAGTTGGTTGATGTGGGTAACTACTGAGAGATTAACGCAGTCCTTTTTGATCTTATGATTTGATCTGTGATTTGAGGCTAGGATTTGTCTACAGCTTAAAAATGTGTTGCTGGAAAAGTGCAGCAGGTCAGGCAGCATCAAAGGAGTAGGAGATCGATGTTTCAGGCATAAGCCCTTCTTCAGGAATGTTTCCTGAAGAAGGGCTTATGCCCAAAAAGTCAATTCTCCTGCTCCTTTGATACTGCCTGACCTGCTGCGCTTTTTTAGCGACACATTTTTAAGCTCTGATCTCCAGCATCTGCAGTCCTCACTTTCTCCTAGGATTTGTCTACAGACTGGCATGCAGAGAATTGGAAATGACTTATTTCTCTGTTGCTCTGTTTGAATTTAGAATATAAATATGTCACTGGACTGTGAGATTGGAGTGGGACTGAACACAGTCTCTGTTTGAGCCTGTGGTTTGATGATCTCTGTGTATCTCTGTATCTCTGTGAGTGATAATGTACCAACTGCGGGAGAGAAGGAACCACCTGCATTATTCCTTGGATCTCAGGAGAAAGATGGGAAGGAAAGCAGAAGGGAAAGTCTGTGATGGGTGGAGGGCAGGAGAGACTTCAATGACGGAATGACCAAAATTGTGCAAGAATGGGGGTGGGCAGGGGAAATCATTAAATGAAGAAACAAAAGCTGAGGGTATAAATGACAGGATCTTCAAAAGCTGTTGTCCAAAAGCAATCAAAACGAAAGAAAATGGTGACAGAAATAACAATTGGAGGTACTCTGTCATGACTTTGTTATTGTTTACAGGGTACACAGTTACCGTCAGATTCTGAATGACTTCTGCCTGGTTTCTCATCACTAACTCGTGTATGGCCAGTTACTGTCAGTTTTAAAATATATTGTTTCAGCAAAAGGAGCTGGAGTCAAGCAGCCAATTGGACAGAAATTGGACAGAAATTCCATTCCAGCCCAGCTTCAGTGGGAAGACACAGGGAAATGTCCTTTCCCTGTTGAAAAATCCATCATTAAGGATGAGGTTTCTCCAGAATCCATCATTAAGAATTAAGGATGAGGTTTCTAAATTCTTGGATGAGCAGAGTCGGATTAGAACAAGTCAACATGGATTTAGGAAGGGGAGGTCGTGCCTGACAAACCTGTTGGAATTCTTTGAAGAGGTGACAAGTAGGTTAGACCAGGGAAACCCAGTGGATGTGGTCTATTTATTACATTTTTTACATTTACATTTACATTACACTGTGGAAACAGGCCCTTTGGCCCAACAAGTCCACACCGACCCGCCGAAGCGCAACCCAACCATACCCCTACATTTACCCCTCACCTAACACTACGGGCAATTTGGCATGGTCATTTCACCTAACCTACACATCTTTGGACTGTGGGAGGAAACCGGAGCACCCGGAGGAAACCCACGCAGACATGGGGAGAATGTGCAAACTCCACACAGTCAGTCGCCTGAGGTGGGAATTGAACCCGGGTCTCTAGCGCTGTGAGGCAGCAGTGCTAACCACTGTGCCACTGTGCCGCCCTATCTAGACTTCCAAAAGGCCTTTGATAAGGTGCCACACGGGAGGCTGCTGAGCAAGGTGAGGGCCCATGGTGTTCGAGGTGAGTGACTGGTATGGATTGTGGATTGGCTGTCTGACAGAAGGCAGAGAGTTGGGATAAAAGGTTCTTTTTCAGAATGGCAGCTGGTGACAAGTGGTGTCCCGCAGGGTTCAGTGTTGGGGCCACAGCTGTTCACATTTTATATTAATGATCTGGATGAAGGGACTGGGGGCATTCTAGCGAAGTTTGCTGATGATACAAAGTTAGGTGGACAGGCAGGTAGTACTGAGGAAGTGGGGAGGCTGCAGAAGGATATAGACAGTTTGGAAGAGTGGCCCAGGAAATGGCTGATGGAATTCAATGTGAGCAAATGCGAGGTCTTGCACTTTGGGAAAAAGAATACAAGCATGGACTACTTTCTAAACGGTGAGAAAATTCGTAAAGCCAAAGTACAAAGGGATCTGGGAGTGCTAGTTGAGGATTCTCTAAAGGTAAACATGCAGGTTGAGTCCGTGATTAAGAAAGCGAATGCAATGTTGTCATTTATCTCAAGAGGGTTAGAATATAAAAGCACTGTTGTTGTGCTACTGAGACTTGAGAAAGCTCTGGTTCGGCCCTATTTGGAGTAATGTGTCCAGTTTTGGTCCCCACACCTCAGGAGGGACATACTGGCACTGGAGCGTGTCCAGTGGAAATTCACACGGATGATCCCTGGAATGGTAGGTCTAACATACAAGGAACGGCTGAGGATCCTGGGATTGTATTCATTGGAATTTAGCAGATTAAGGGGAGATCTAATAGAAACATAGAAGATAATACATGGCTTGGAGAGGGTGGACGCTAGGAAATTGTTTCCGTTAGGCGAGGAGACTAGGACCCGTGGACACAGCCTTAGAATTAGAGGGGTAAATTCAGAACAGAAATGCGGAGACATTTCTTCAGCCAGAGAGTGGTGGGCCTGTGGAATTCATTGCCGCAGAGTGCAGTGGAGGCCGAGATTGATAAATTCTTGATGTCACAAGGAATTAAGGGCTATGGGGAGAATGCGGGTAAGTGGAGTTGAAATGCCCATCAGCCATGATTGAATGGCGGAGTGGACTATCCTGGGACATCTGCATTAAACAAAGGCAGACTGTGTCTGTTGATGAGCAATCTTTGTGCATGTGATGAATCTCCTATTTGTGAACTGAATATTACAGACACAGTTTGCAGTGAAGGGGCTGAAGGAGGATACAGGGATAGGGAATGGGGATAGGACAGAACATAGAACATGGAACATTACAGCGCAGTACAGGCCCTTTGGCCCTCGATGTGCCAAAATGTAAAATCAATCTGAAACTCATCTCACCTTCACAATTCCATTTTCATTCATGTTTATCCAATGAACATTTAAATGCCCTTAAAGTTGGCGAGTCTACTACTGTTGCAGGCAATGTGTTCCATGCCCCCTACTACATTCTGAGTAAATAAACTATCCCTGACATCTGTCCTATATCTATCATTCCTCAATTTAAAGCTATGTCCCCTTATGTTAACCATCACCATTCAAGAAAAAAAGGATGCCCACTCTATCTAACCCTCTGATTATCTTGCAGGTTTCAAAGTTTGTGAGAAGATTTGGAGCTCTGGTGCTCGTTGTTGTGGTTCTGTTCGCCGAGCTGGGAATTTGTGTTGCAGACGTTTTGTCCCCTGTCTAGGTGACATCCTCAGTGCTTGGGAGCCTCCTGTGAAGTGCTTCTGTGATCTTTCCTCCGGCATTTGTAGTGGTTTGAACCTGCGCCTCCGGTTATCAGTTCCAGCTATCCGTTGCAGTGGTCGGTATATTGGGTCCAGGTCGATGTGCTTATTGATTGAATCTGTGGATGACTGCCATGCCTCTAGGAATTCCCTGGCTGTCAATCCCATGCCTCTGTATTTTATGCAATAGCCTACCGTGGGGAACCTTATCAAACCCCTTACTGAAATCCATATGCACCACATCAACCACTTTACCCTCATCCAGCTGTTTGGTCACTTTCTCAAAGAATTCTATAAGGTTTGTGTGGCATGATCTACCCTTCACAAAACCATGTTGACTATCCGTAATCAACTTCTTCCTTTCGAGATGATTATAAATCCTATCTCTTCTAATCGTTTCCAGCACTTTACCCACAACCGAAGTAAGGCTCACGGGAGATAGTTACCAGGGTTGTCTCTACTCCCCTTACTTGCTATCCTCCAGTCTTCTGGCACTATCTCTATCGACAATGACAACATAAAGTTCAAAGCCAATGGCTCTGCAATTTCCTCCCTGGCTTCCCAGAGAATCCAAGGATAAATACCATCTGCCCTAGGGGACTTATTTATTTTCCCACTTTTCAGAATTGCTAACAACACCTCCTTGTGAACCTCAATCCCATCTAGTCTCGTCACCTGCATCTCAGTATTCTCTGAGACAACTTAGTTGTTTTCCTATGCAAGTACATTGAAAAGAATTCAGTTAGCACTTCTCCTATCTCCTCGGACTCCACGCACAACCTCCCACTACTGACCTTGTTTGGCCCCAAACTCACTCTAGTCATTCTTTTATTCTTGATATACCTGTAGAAACCTTTAGGTTTTTCCTTGATCCTACCTGTCAATGACTTTTCACATCCCCTCCAGGCTCTTCTAAGCTCTTTCTTTAGGTCTTTCCTGGCTAACCTATAACTCTCAAACACCTGAACTGAGCCTTCACATCTCATCCTAACATGAACCTTCTTCTTCCTCTTTACAAGAGATTCAACTTCTTTTGTAGACCGCGACTCCTTTACTCAACCACTTCCTCCATGCCTGACAGGTACATACTTATGAAGGACATGCAGTAGCTGTTCCATGAATAAGCTCCACATTTCAATTGTGCCCATCCCCTAAAGTTTCCTTTCCCATCCTCTGCATCCTAAATCTTTCCTAATTGCACCCTAATTGCAACAGTTATACCATTGCTATAACTCTTGCCCCATGGTATATACCTAATCCTTTCCATTGCTAAAGTAAACACAACCAAATGTGGGCACTATCACCAAATGCTCACTAACCTCTGAATCTAATACCTGGCTAGGTTCCTTACCCAGTACCAAATCCAACACAGTCTCGTCCCTTGTTGGCCTGTCTACATACTATGTCAGGAAAACCTTCTGCACGTATCGGACAAAAACTGACCCATCTAAAGTACTTGAACTATAGTATTTCCAGTCAATATTTGGTAAGTTAAAGACCCCATAACAACTACCCTGTTACTCTCACTCCTATCCAGAATAATCTCTGCTCTCCTTTTCTCTACATCTCTGGAACTATTTGGAGGCCAGTAGAAAAGTCCCAACAAGGTGACATTTCCTTTCCTGTTCCTAACCTCAGTCCATACTACCTTAGGAGACGAGTCCTCAAATGTACCTTCTGCCACCGTAGTACTGTCCTGACTAACAATGCCATACCTCCCACTCTTTTACCATCTTCTCTGTTCTTACTGAACCATCTAAATCCCGGAACGTGCACAAACCATTCCTGTCCCTGTTCTATCCATGTCTCCAAAATGACCATAACATCGAAGTCCCAGGTACCAACCCATGCTGCACGTTCACCCACCTTATTCCGGATGTTTCTGGCACAGAAGTAGACACACTTCAAACCACTTCTTGCATGCCGATGCACTCTTGCAACCTTGAAACCATATTTCTGACCTCACCACTCTCAACCTCTTGGATAGTGGAACTACAGTTCAGGTTCCCATCCCCCTGCTGAATTAGTTTAAACCCTCCCAATGAGCATTAGCAAATTTCCACACACGGCCCTCCTCCCCCACCCAGGATATTGGTACCTCTCTGGTTCAGGTGGAGACCATCCTGTTTTTCTCCAAATGATATTGTTAGTGCTTATGTGGACCACCTTGGGGGCTGCTACACCTCCCCCTCAAGGATCCCAAAAACATGATCCGAGACATCCCAAACCTTGGCACCTGCAAGGCATCACACCAACTGTGAGTCTCTCTCCATTGGAACCTCCAATCTGTCCTCCTAGCTATGGAGTCCCCAGTGATTAATGCTCTGCTCATTTCCCTGCTTCCCTTCTGAGCAACAGGAACAGACTCTGTACACCATGGCTTACCCTTGGTAAGTCGTTTCCCCTCCCCCCAACAGTATCCAAACTTTTATACTTGTTATTGAGGGGAATGGCCACAGGAGTTCCCTGCACTGTCTTGTTTTCAGGGGTGGAGGGTAATGCACAGCTAAAAGTAAAGAACTAACTAACTGCAAGGATCACAGGGAGTAACTGAAAGCAAACTGAAAAGGTGGCATCACAGGAGAACTGTGATCTGATTGGCTGATAGACAATCTGTCTGAAATTTGAAAAAAGAGACTCTCCAAAATGAACTAGATTAACGAACCAGGGATAAATTAACTAATAAGTTAACTAGCTCAGTAGAGATGGCTGGGCAGGTGATGTACTGTAGCTGTGTGCTGTGGGAGCTGGCTGATCCCAATGCGAGCTGCAGTCCCCACATCTGCAGCAAGTGTTGTTTGCTGGAAGTACTCCAGCTCAGAGTTGATGAGCTGGAATCTGAGCTTCAAACACTGTGGCACATCTGGGTGAGGGCCTTGTTTGTGTGCTGTACACTACAGGACGAGCAGCAGCTGGTAAGGGAACTCCGTGCTCAGCAGCCTGAAGGAAGAAGATGGCTCGCTAACATCCTCTCAGGCTGACATCATGAAGATCAGTAATTCCTTCTATGCCAGTCTGTATGACTCGAAGCCAACCGACAGCGCGGCCTCCCAGTCGTTCCCGTCCTCTATCACGGAGGTCTTAGACGACAGAACACGGGAGAGACTGGACCAGCCGCTATCTCTGGACGAGCTGACCAAGGCCCTCGAGCCCTTCGAAAAGAATAAAACTCCCAGAAGCGACGGCTTACCGGTTGGGCTCTATTTTGCTCTGTGGGACTTGATTGGCCAGGACCTGCTGGAGGTGTATGTCAGTATGCACGGTGGCACAGTGGTTAGCACTGCTGCCTCACAGCGCCAGAGACCCGGGTTCAATTCCCGCCTCAGGCAACTGACAGTGTGGAGTTTGCACGTTCTCCCCGTGTCTGCGTGGGTTTCCTCCGGGTGCTCCGGTTTCCTCCCACAGTCCAAAGATGTGCAGGGCCAGGTGAATTGGCCATGCTAAATTGCCCGTAGTGTTAGGTAAGGGGTAAATGTAGGGGTATGGGTGGGTTTCGCTTCAGCGGGTCGGTGTGGATTTGTTGGGCCGAAGGGCCTGTTTCCACACTGTAATGTAATCTGTAATCTAATCAGTATGCTTCGGGCAGGTACCATGAGTGAATCCATGAGGAAAGGCATCATCACCCTCATCTACAAGCGGAAGGGGGAGAGGGAGGAACTCAGAAATTGGAGACCAATCTCACTATTGAATGCGGATTACAAAATTCTGTCAAAGGTAATCGCCAACCGGGTCAGGTCTGTTCTGGGGTCGGTGATCCACCCTGACCAAACCTGTGTTGTACCAGACAGGAAGATCGCTGAGAGCCTCGCACTCCTCAGGGATACGATTGCTTACGTGCAGGACAGAGGGTTGGACACCTGCCTGATCAGCCTGGACCAGGAGAAAGCCTTTGACAGGATATCACACAGGTATATGAGAGATGTTCTGGGCTTTGGGGCAGGGAATCTGCAATTGGATCAGACTGCTCTACACCAACATTGTCAGTGCAGTGTCAATCAATGGGTGGGAATCAGATAGCTTCCCAGTCAGATCTGGAGTCAGGCAGGACTGCCCTCTCACTCCTGCCTTGTTTGTGTGCTGCATAGAGCCATTTGCCGAATCCATCAGGAAGGATGCGAGCCTGAGAGGGGTGACTATTCCTGGCAGCAGGGGCCTGCAGGTTAATGCCTCCCTGTACCTGGATGACGTCGCCGTTTTCTGCTCAGATCCACTGTCCGTGCACAGTCTCATGTGCATATGTGACCAGTTCGAACGGGCCTCGGGGGCCAAGGTAAACCGAGGCAAGAGCATGGCCATGCTCTTCGGGAACTGAGCCGACCAATCCTCGATCACCTTCACTGTCAGGACCGACCACCTGAAGGTGCTGGGTATTTGGGGAGGCTGTGGCGTGCGCCAAGTCTTGGGAGGAGGGTATTAGCAAAGTGAGGCAGAAACTGGGCAGATGGAAGCTACGGTCACTCTCCATCGTGGGAAAAAACCTGGTCATCAGATGTGAGGCACTGTCATTACTGTTATACGTGGCACAGGTCTGGCCTATTCCCAGAACCTGTACCACTGCAGTCACCCAGGCCATCTTCCAGTTCCCACTCAGAGAGGGGGCTCTGAGTGAGATACCTGCGGATGTTTCAAACAGGTTCTGGCAGCCATTGTCCCTTTCACCGTGTGCACTGCAGCGGGTGAGTATCGGTGTGTTTCTGTCTGTCTGTGTGTGAGAGAGTGTGAGGAGTGTTTGAATCTCAATCCCAGTTTTGATCCTTTAACCTCACCCCCTCCCTGAACCAGCCCCTCCTAACGCAAGCCCCTGAAGCAGAGTCTGTCCCAAATGGGAGAGAGGAAATGTGAGAGACCATCAAGAGAGCTCAGACCAACCGGAATGGTGAATATCCCCTCTTTAATCTCGCCACATCTTTCCTTATCTCCTGGTTGTACCTGTCTGATTTTTCCTCTTTTCACTCTCTCTGTCTCTCGCTTTGCCTCTGATTCTCACTCACTGTCTGTATCACTCCATCTCTCTCTCTCTCTCTCCTTCTCAACTTTTCTCTCTCACATTATCTCTCTCTCTCTCCTGACAGACTCTCCTTTTTTTCTTTTTCTCTCTTCCTTCTTCCTTTGTCTCTGTTCTTTCCCTCTCTCTTGCTTTCTTTCTTCTTCTCTCATTCTCTCTCTGTCTTTCCCTCTCTTCTTGATTTCTGTCTTTCAATCCTGAATCTGCATCCCACCCCCCCTTCAATTTTGGACAACCCCCCCCACCGCAAATTTAGCCCCTGTTCCCCTCCATGGCCCCTGCCCCCCTCCATGGCTCCTGTCCCTCTCCATGGCCCCTGTCTAATTGCCCTCCCCTGTGCAGCTCCATCTATCCTGATCTGTCCCTCTGTAGCTCCTCCATTATGCACCCACTGCATATAAAAACCTCTCGGTATCTCCGTCCATCAATAATACCCTTCCCCCCTGCTGTGTCCCAGCCCCTGGTCTGGAGGACAAAGTGAGCGTGTGCAGAGACTAACGAGTCGTTTGACTGTGTACCGTAATGCCATGGAGTCATAGAGTCATACAGCACGGAGACAGACCCTTCGGACCAACCAGACCACACCGACCATGTTCCAAAAGAGTTATCCAGAGTTGTTATCTCTGGTATGTTACCCGTGGCACATGATAGCAAGGCAAGGAATAGGGAGAGATATCAGCTGAACACGTAGCTGCAAGGATGGTGCGGGAGGGAGGGTTTCAGGTACTTGGATAATTGGGGCTCATTCTGGGGAAGGTGGGACTTGTACAAACAGGACAGTCTTCACTTGAACCAGAAGGATACTAATATCCTGGGTGGGAAATTTGCTGGTGCTATTTGGGTGGGTTTAGACTCGCTCAGTAGGGGGAATGGGAACCGGAGATTTTGTTGGAGTGCAAAGGAGGATGAGAGTAGGAAGGACAGGGACAGGATTTCAGGGTCACAGCAATGTGCTGGCAGACAGCAAACTGGTTTAACGTGTGTCTACTTCAATGCTAGAAGTATCTGAAATAAGGTAGGTGAGCTTGCAGCATGGATAGGTACCTGGGACTTCAATGTTGTGGCCATTTCAGAGATATGGATAGAGCAGGGTGAGGAATGGATGTTGCAGGTTCCAGGGTTTAGATGTTTCATTCAGAACAGGCAAGATGATAAAAGGAGGGGAGGTGTGGCCTTGTTAGTCAAGGATAGTATAACAGTGGCTGAAAGAACTTTTGATAAGGACTCGTCTACTGAGGTAGTGTAGGCTGAGGTTAGAAACTGGAGAGGAGAGGTCACATTGCTGGGAATTTTTTATCGGCCTGCGCAGAGTTCCAGGGAAGTGGAAGAGAGGATTGGCAAAATTATTCTGGCTAGGAGTGAAAAAAACAGGGTGGTCATTATGGGGGACTTTAACTTCCCCAACATTGACTGGGAAACGCTATAACTCTGGTACGTTGGATGGATCAGTTTGTGTCCAATGTTTCCTGACACAGTATGTCAAAGGGCCAACAAGAGGGGAGGCCACACTCAATTTGGTAATGAACCAGGCCAGGTGTTTGATTTAGGGGCAGGTGAGCACTTTGGAGAGAGTGACCATAATTAAGTTATGTTTAGTTTAGTGATGGAAAGGGATAGGAACACGCCACAGGTCAAGAGTTATCAATGGGGCAAGTGCAATTATAATGTGATTCGGCAAGAATTAGGATGCATAGAATGGGGTAGCAAAATGCAGGGGATGCAGACAATGGAAATGCGGAGCTGGTTTAAGGAACAGATATTGCGTGTCCTTGATAGGTATGTCCCTGTCAGGCAGGGAGGAAGTGATAAGGTCAGGGGACGTGGTTTACCACAGAAATTACATCTCTTGTTAAGCAGAATGAGGCTTATGTGTTGATGAGGCTAGATGGTTCAGATGGAGTTGATGGAGAGTTACTGATCAGCTGGGAATGATTTAAAGAGAGAGTTAAGAAGAGCAAAGAGAGGACACGGGCAGTCTTTAGCAAATAGAATAAAGGATATCCCTAAAGCTTTCTATAGGTTTGTGAGAAATAAAAGGATGACGAGGGTAGGAAGAGGGCCAGTCCAAGACAGACGTGGGAAGTTGGGTGTGGACCCTGTGAAGATTGGAGAGGTGTTAAATGAACATTTCCCATTGGTTTTCACTCAGGAAAAGGAGAATATTGGAGAGGAGAAGAATGAGGTACGAGATATTAGACTAGAAAGGATCAAGGTTAGTTACGAACTGGTGTTATCAATTCTAGAAGGAGTGAAAGTAGGCAAGTCCCCTGGGCTGGATGGGATTTATCCGAGGATTCAGGGAAGTAGGGAGGAGATAGCAGAGCCTTTGGCTTTGTTATTTGAGTCATTATTGTCTACAGGTTTAGTACCAGAGGACTGGAAGATTGCAAATGTTGTGTCCTTGTTCAAGAAGGGCAGTAGAGATGACCCAGGTAATTATAGACCAGCGAGTCTTACTTCTGTTGTAGGAAAAGTTTTGGAAAGGATTAGAAGAGATAAGATTTATAATCATCTAGCAAGCAACAATTTGATTTTAGATAGTCAACATGGTTTCGTCAAGGCAGGGCGATGAGGCGGAAGATGAGGTGGAAGATGAGGCGCTCTTCCTCCAACCGTCATGTTGCTATCCTTGGTGGAATGGGAGGGGGAGTTGAAGTGTTGAGCCACGGGGTGGTTGGGTTGGTTGGTCCGGGTGTCCCAGAGGTGTTCTCTGAAACGCTCCGCAAGTAGCCGGCCTGTCTCCCCAATATAGAGGAGGCCACATCGGGTGCAGAGGATGCAATAGATCATATGTGTGGAGGTGCAGGTGAATCTGTGGCGGATATGGAAGTTTCCTTTGGGGCCTTGGAGGGAGGTGAGGGGGGAGGTGTGGGCGCAAGTCTTGCACCTCCTGCGGTTGCAGGGGAAGGTGCCGGGAGTGGAGGTTGGGTTGGTGGGGGGTGTGGATCTGACGAGGGAGTCACGGAGGGAGTGGTCTTTACGGAATGCTGATAGGGGAGGGGAGGGAAATATATCCTTGGTGGTGGGGTCTGTTTGCAGGTAGCGGAAATGACGGCAGATGATGCGCTGTGCATGGAGATTGGTGGGGTGGTAGGTGAGGACCAGTGGGGTTCTGTCCTGGTGGCGGTTGGAGGGGCGAGGTTCAAGGGCGGAGGAGCGGTTGGAGGAAGAACGCCTCATCTTCCGGCTAGGAACCCTCCAACCACAAGGGATGAACTCGGATTTCACCAGTTTCCTCATTTCCCCTCCCCCCACCCTGTCTCAGTCAAATCCATCAAATTCAGCACCGCCTTCCTAACCTGAGATCTTCTTCCCGACCTCTCCGCCCCCACCCCAGTCTGACCTATCACCCTCACCTTGACCTTTTTCCACCTATCACATTTCCGACGCCCCTCCCCCAAGTCCCTCCTCCCTACCTTTTATCTTAGCCTGCTGGACAAACTTTCCTCATTCCTGAAGAAGGGCTTATGCCCGAAACGTCGATTCTCCTGTTCCCTGGATGCTGCCTGACCTGCTGCGCTTTTCCAGCAACACATTTCCAGCTCTGATCTCCAGCATCTGCAGACCTCACTTTCTCCTCTTAGCCTGCTGGACACACTTTCCTCATTCCTGAAGAATGTCTTATGCCTGAAACGTCGATTCTCCTGATTCTCCTGCAGCGCTTTTCCAGCAACACATTTTCAGCTCTGATCTCCAGCATCTGCAGTCCTCACTTTCTCCTCCTATTTGATTGAGACATACAAGATGATCAGAGGATTAGATAGGATAGACAGTGACTGTCTTTTTCCTAGGATGATGACATCAGCTTGGACAAGGGGGCATAACTACAAATTGAGGGGTGATAGATTTAAGACAGATGTCAGAGGCAGGTTCTTTATGCAGAGAGTGGTAAGGGCATGGAATGCACTACTTGCCAACGTCATCAACGCAGCCACATTAGGGAGATTTAAACAATCCTTAGATAAGCACATGGATGATTTTGGGATAGTGTAGGGGCAAGAGCTGAGAATAGTTCACAGGTCGGCGCAACATCGAGGGCCGAAGGGCCTGTTCTGCGCTGGATTGTTCTATGTTCTAAAACTAAACTATTCCCACCTTCCTGCGCTTGGCCCATATCCCTCCAAACCTTTCCTAGTCATGAACTTATCCAAATGTATTTTAAATACTGTAACTCTACCTGTATCCATCACTTCCTCTGATAGTTCATTCCACACATGAATCCAAAAAACATGGCCTCTCACGTCATTTTTCAATCTTTCTCCTCTCACCTTAAAAGTATACTCCCAGATTTGAACTCGCCCACCCTCGGGGGATAAAAACCCTTGACATTCACCTTATTTATGCCACTTCATGATTTTTTTAAACATCAATAAGGTCACCCCTCACCCTCCAATGCAACAGCCCATGTTTATATCTCAAACCCTCCATTCCTGACAACATCTTGGTAAATCTTTACTGAACCCTCTCCAGTTTAATAATATCCTTCCTATAACAGGGCGATGAGAATTGCACACATTAATCCAGAAGAGGCCTCATCACTGTCCTGTACAAGTTCAATATAATGTTAGAACTCCGATACGCAAAGGTCTGAGCGATGAAGGCAAGCATGCTAAACACCTTCTTAACTACCCTGTCTAACTGGGATGCAAATTTCAAAGAAGTATGTCCCTGACCCTGAGGTCTCTCTCTGCTCTCCCACAATACCCAGGGCCCGACCATTAAGTCCTGACCTTGTTTGTATTACCACAGTGCAATACCTCACGTTTATCCAAATTAAACTCCATCTGCTACTCCTCAGCCCATTGACCCATTTGATCAAGATCTCTTTGTAATCTTGGGTCACATTCTTCACTGTCTATTTTACCATTTTGGTGTCATCCACAAACTTACTAACCATTGCCTCCTACATTCCCACCCAAATCCTTTGTATAAATGACTAACAGAAGTGGAGCCAGTACCGCTCCCTGTGGAACACCGCTGGTCACAGGCCTCCAGTCTGAAAAACAATGATCCACCATCACCTGCTGTCTTCTACCACCAAGCCAATTACATCCAATTGGCAAGCCCACCCTGAATCCCATGTGATCTAACTTTACTAATCTGTCTCCCATGCAGAATCTTATCAAAGGCTTTACTAAAGTCCAAGCAAACAACATCTAACACTATGTCCTCATCAATCATTTTGGTTACTTCTAAAAACATACCCAATCAAGTGTGTGAGACATGACTTTCCTCACACTAAACTATACTGACTATCTCTAATCAATCCTTTCCTCTCGACCCTGTGTAAATCCTACCTTTCAGGATCATCTCTAAAAACGTACCCACCACCAAAGTCAGACTCGCAGGTCAATAGTTCCCAGGCTTCTCCTCACATCCCTTCTTAAACATAGTAACCAGACCTCAGTTCTCCAGTTCTTCATGTGTGTTTTTAGATTATACAAATATTTCTGCTCAGGCCCCTGCAATCTTCTCATTAACTTCCCACAACGTCCTGGGACACACTTGATCAGGTCCTGGAGGTTTATTTATCTTTATGTTTTTTCGGATCTCCAGCACCTCCTCTTCTGTTTTCTATGAACTATTCTCAAAACATCAATATTTATATCCCTGATTTCTCCAGCCTCCATTTATTTCTCAACAGTAAAAACTGATTCGAAATATTCATTTATATCTCTCCCATCTCTTGAGATTCAACACAAAGACAACCTCGTTGGTCTTTAAGGGATCTTACTCTCTCTCCAGTTGCTCTCTCACTCTTAATATATTTATCGAGTCTCTGAATTATCTTTACCTTACCTACCAAGGCTATCTACTGTCCCCTCGTTGCCTTCCTCATCTCCTTCTGAAGAATGTCCCTACACTCTTTTAACTTTTCAAGACATTCAGTTGATCCTAATTGTCTCTCTAATAGATGATCATTTTTTATTCTTGACTTGAATTTCAACATCTTTATTCATCCAGTGTTCCCTAACCTTACCAGCCTTGCCTTTCACTCTAACAGGAACAGAATGTTTCTGGACTCTTGTTGTCACACTTTGGAAGGCCTCCCACTTGTCAGTCCTCCTTTTCCCTGCGATTAGTCTACTCCAATCAATTTTTGAAAGGTCTTGTTTCATATCCTGAAAATTTGCCCTATTCCAATTAGGAACTTTTACTTTTATGGAAGACTTATCCTTTTCCATAACTATTTTAAAATTATTTGTATTATGATCACTGGTCCAAAAGTGTTCCCTGACTAACAGGTGGAAGTGGGTACTGTAGATGCTGGAGATTAGAGTCAAGATTAAAGTGGTGCTGGAAAAGCACAGCAGGTCAAGCAGCATCCGAGGAGCAGGAAAATCAATTTTTCGGGCAAAAACCCTTCATTAAGAATTTCGGGCAAAAGCTGCTGCCTGATCTGCTGTGCTTTTCCAGCACCACTCTAATCTTCCCTGACTAACACATCAGTCACTTGCCCTGCCTTATTTCCCAAGAAAAGTTCAAGTTGTGATCCGTCTCTAGTGGGAACATTTATATACTGATAAAGAAAATTTTCTTGCAATTGAACAAATTCTTCACCATCGAATCCTTAACACCATGACAGTCTGAGTCAATGTTTGGAAAATTAAAATCTCCTGCTATTGCAACCTTATTATTCTTACGTACATTTGAGATCTCTCGACATATCTGCTTCTCAATTGCCGTTTGACTATTGGGGAGTCAATAGTGAAATCCCATCAAGGTGATCATCCCTTTCTTATTTCTAATTTGAACCCATATATTTTCACTAAATGATCCCTCAGAAATACCTTCTCTAATTACAGGAGTAATATTTTCCTTAATCAAAACTGCCAGTCCTTCCCCTGCCTTGCCTCTTTCTGTCCTTCCTGTACCATCTAAATCCCAGAACACTGAGCTGCCAGACTTTTCCAGTCCTCAGCCATGTTTCTGTAATTGCGATGACATCCCAGGCCCATGCTCCCTTACAGGCCCTGAGTTCATCAGCCTTATCCCTGAGACCTCTTGCATTGAAATAAATGCAGTTTAAGTGTTCAGTGTTCCTTTGTTCTCTGACTTGTTCTTGACTGTCCTTTCGAAAGAACGTGCTGTTTTCTGATTCAGAATCATTGTCATCTTTCTTTCTATTTTCACTGTTGTTTAGAAAGCCCCAGCCCCACCTCTCCCAAATCTTACAATCTCCTGAAATAGAGCGAGCAAATCTCCCCTCCAGGATATTGGTCTAGTTCAGGTGAAACCCATCCTTTTAAACAGGTCTTTTCTGTCCCAGAAGAGATCCCAATGTTTCAAGAAAGTGACTCCCTGCACATTGCAGCACCGCGTCAACCATTGATTTATCTTCGAGATTTCCCGACAGTGTGGAAACAGGCCCTTCGGCCCAACAAGTCCACACCGACTCTCCGAAGAGTAACCCACCCAGACCCATTTCCCTCTGACTAATGCACCTAACACTGTGGGCAATTTAGCATGGCCAATTCACCTGACCTGCACATCTTTGGACTGTGAGAGGAACCCGGAGCACCCAGAGGAAACCCACGCAGACACAGAGAGAATGTGCAATCTCTACACAGTCACCCGAGGCTGGAATCAAACCTGGTACCCTGGTGCTGTGAAGCAGCAGTGCTAACCACTGAGCCACCATGCTGCCCCCGTGCCACTCTGTAAAGCTTTAACCCTATCTCTAACTATGTCATTCCTATCAATGTACAACAACTTCCGGTTTCTCACTCATCCACTTGACAATCTGCTTCAAACAAGTTGAGACGTTCTTCACCCTGGCAGTGGGAAAGCAATACACTATCCTCGATTCACTCTCACTCCCGCAGAATCACCTGTCTGTGCCCCTCGCAGGAGAGTTCCTGAAAACATTTATTCTTTTAAATCTTGACAAACAAGTTTAACATGGTGCCCAAGATCTGATGACCATTTCTATTTTTCTCATTCAACAATATTCAAAATGGATTATCTGTGTGAGAGAGGAATGGCCACAGGAGACTTTGAAACCACCTTCAAACCCTTCCCAACGGATAGTTATCGATCTGAATGATCTTGCTGTGTAATCACTTCGCTAAATCTATTTGTCATCACACTCAATATCTCTTACAGGCCATCAGTAACATTAATCCGAAAAAGAAGAAGCTCTCAATAGCACATTAATTGTTAAGATTCGATTAGATTAGATTTGATTACTTACAGTGTGGAAACAGGCCCTTCGGCCCAACAAGTCCATACCGACCCGCCAAAGCGTAACCCACCCAGACCCGTTCTCCTGTATTTACCCCTTCACCTAACGCTACGGGCAATTTAGCATGGTCAATTCACCTGACCTGCACATTTTTGGATTGTGGGAGGAAACCGGAGCACCCGGAGGAAACCCACGCAGACACGGGGAGGATGTGCAAACTCCACACAGAGAGTCGCCTGAGGCGGGAATTGAACCCGGATCTCTGGTGCTGTGAGGCAGCAGTGCTAATCACTGTTAAACTAAACTACCTTTCCTTACCCACAGATTTAATATAAAGCATGGAAGGAAAAATTAACAATATAAAAAGAAATCAAACACTTAACTGAAAAAAATGAGAAAACAAGCTCCTCCTCAAATAATCCAACATTCAGCTTTCACTGTCCGGATACACAAACCTCTCCCGAGCCGTCCCTTTACAGGCCTCTCCACAAGCTCCGTGTATAAACAATCTGTCCTTCTTCATCTACTTTTTTAACTTGATTGTTTTTTCTCAAAACTCACCCACCACTGACAACAGGCTCACCAGTCTATAGTTCCCTGGCTTTTCCTTACCCCCTTCTTAAATAATGGCACCATGTTAGGAAGGGATCTTTCCCCTTTCTCCTTCCTGGGCCTCTCCATCTCAATTTTTGGCAACAGACTCAACATGAACATCGACTTCAAACCCAGTGACTCCCACAGCTACCTGGACTACACCTCCTCCCAACCCCACTCCCGTTAAAACACCTTCCCTGCTTCCCAATTCCTCCGCCTCTGCCGTATTTGCTCCCAGGTGGACCAATTCCACCATTGAACATCCCAGATGGCTTCCTTCTTCAATTACCACAATTTCCCCTCCCACGTGGTTGACAATGCCCTCCAATGCATCTCCTCCACTTCCTGCACCTTTGCCCTTGAACCCCATCTCTCCAATCACACCAAGGACAGAACCCCCAAGTCCTCACCTTCTACTCCACCATCCTCCGGGTACAACACATCATCCTCTGCCATTACTGCCACCTACAAACAGACCCCACTACCAGGGATATATTTCCCTCCCCACCCCTATCTGTATTCCGCAGAGACCGTTCCCTCCGTGACTCCCTTGTTAGGTCTACAGCTCCCACCAACCCACCCTCCCCTCCTGGCACCTTCCCTGGCCACTGCAAGAGGTGCAAAACCTGCACTCACACTTCCCCCCTCACCTCCATCCTAGCCCCCAATGGATCCTTCCAAATCCAGCTGAGATTTACCTGTACTTCCACACACATCATCCACTGTGTCCGTTGCTCTCGGTGTGGTTTCCTCTACATTAGGGAGACAGGGTGCCTAGTTGTGGAATATTGCAGAGAACCTCTCTGGGATACATGCACTAAACAGCCCCCCCCCCACTCTGTGGCTGAACACTTTACCTCCCCCTCCCACTCTGCCAAGGATATGCAATCCCAGGGCCTCCTCCACTGTGAAACTCAAGCCACCTGATACCTGGAGGAAGAACGCCTCATCTTCCACCTTGGGATCCTCCAACCACATCGGATCAATGTAGATTTCACCAGTTTCTTCATTTTACCTCCCCCCACCTTATCCCAGATCATCTCCAACAACAGAGAATCAAGCCATCATCCTTTGATATTCAATGGGGTTACCGTTGCTGAATCCTCTCCTGTCAACATCTTGGGGTTACCATTGACCAGAAACTGAATTGTACTAGCGATATAAGTACAGTGACAACAGAGTGGGTCAGAGGCTCGGAATACTGCAGTGAATGACTCACCTCCTGATCCCCCCCAGCCGTCCACCATCTACAATACACCAGTCAGGATTGTGATGGAATACTCCCCACAGGCTTGGATGGGGGCAGCTCCAGCAGTATTTCAGAAGCTTGGCACCAGCCGGGATAAAAGACCCCACTTGATTGCCACGACATCCACAAACATCCATGTTATTTTTACCACAGACCTGCAGGAGCAGCAATGTGCACCAGTGACAAGGTACCCTGCAGAAATTCACATAAGCTCCTTAGAGCACTTTCCAAACCCACAGCACATTCTCAACAACCACTAGGGATGGGCAATAATTGCCGGCCCAACCAGCGATGCCCAGGAATGGAGTAGAATTCATTTAAAATGTTACCCAATCACAACCAATGGTGGGCACTGGGTTTTAGGTTTTGTGAGTGTGAGCTGGTTGGGTCCAGGCAGTAACCTGTTTGTTGTGAAGAACTGAAGAGAAATGCTGTTTGGAACAATCTGTCAGTCTTTCAGAGGCATGGCCTACATACATAGCATCACACAGACACTGACCTTCATATACCAGATTACTCCCACGTGAGAGAGGTGGAAGCGATTTAAAATGTATTTGTATCTGGACTGAAGAATATTTGAAAACACAGTTAGTATCCAAATGAAATATTTTCAAAAGTGCTTGAACTTTATAATAATTTGATCTGGGTGCGATAACCAGGCACATTTGTACACTTTGTGTTCAACAGATTTCAGTCTGAAAATTAAACCAAACAAATGTTGGACCTGTGTTTATTGGACAATCAAAGTGGACACAGTTAGTATTGAAGAACAATCATTGGACACGAAAGGTTATCTCTGATTTCTCTTCACAGATGTTGCTGAGCTTTTCCAGCAAGTTTTGCTTTTGTTTCTGATTTAAAACATCTGCTGACATGTGCTGGATATGGTTGATGAGGGATTCAATGTAAGCCCCATGTGCTGCAGTATTCCATCACCTTTGTAACACCTTCATTAAGGATCTGGTCCAGGGGGCAGAATTACAGGGTGCCTTTCTTGATCAGTGCATTGAGTGTCGGAGTGTGGCTGCACATGACATTGGTTCGGCCACTTTTGAAATATTACATTCAGTTCTGGTCTCCCTGCGAAAGGAAAGATGTTGTTAAAGTTGAAATGTTGCAGAAAAGATTTATAAGGATGTCACTGGGGCTCAAGGGTTTGAGGTATCGGAGGCTGAGGGGTGACCTCATCAAGGTTTGTAAATCATGAAGGGCATGGAGAGGGTGATTTGCAAGGTCTTTTCTCCAGGGAAGAGGAGTTCAAACTAGAGCGCATCAGTTTCAGTTGAGATGGGAAAACTTAAGAGGACGTAAGTGGCAACTTTTCTTGTACAGAAGTTGATGCGTGCATGGAATGAGCTGCCAGAGGACATGGTGGAGGCTGGTACACTTACACCATTTGCAAAGGTATCTGGATGGGTATAGGAATAGGAAGGGTTTAGAGGGATATGGGCCAAATGCTGGCAAATAGGACTAAATCTGTTCACAGTGAATGGGTTGAATGAAAGGGTCAGTTTCTGTGCTGTACAAGTCTATGACAATTTAACCCTATGTCGTCAACACAGAGAAAACCGGGAGACATGGTTTTGGCAGATCATTGGTCTAAATGTTGAACAGTGTTTAGATCAGTCCTGGGCCAATGCTTAGTTCACCTGCTCCATGCAGTTCCGAGCTTTAATAGAAACACAGTGTCAGAGAGACATACTGTCACAAAAGCACGGAAACAGACCCTTCGGATCAACCCATCCATACTGACCAGATATCCGAAATTAATCTAGTCCCATTCTCCAGCACTTAGCCCACATCCCTCTCAATCCTTACTATTAATCTACCCATCCAGATGCCTTTTCAATGTTAGAAGTGTGCCCGCTTTTAAAAACTTCCTCTAGCAGCTCATTCCATGCACACATCACTCTCTTCAAGAAGAAAACTGCCCCTGAGGTTCCTTTTAAATCTTTCCCCTCCAAACTTTACCTCTGACCTCTAGTCTTGGACTCCTCTCGCCTGGGAAATAGATATTGGCTATTTACCTTATCCCTGCCCCTCCTAATTTTATAAATCTCTATCAGGTTCTTTATCAGCCTCCGACACTCCAGGGAAAATACCCTCAGCCTATTCAGCACCTCCTGATAGCTCAATCCCTTCAACCCTGGCAACATTTTTGAACTCTTTCAAGTTTCACAACATCCTTCCTGTAGGAGGGAGACCAGAATTGAATGCAGTCTTCCAATAGTGGGCTAACCAATGTCCTTCACAGAAACAACTTGACCTCCCAACTCCTGTACTCAATGCACTGATCAAAAAAAAGCAAGCATTCCCCAGCACTGCAGAGGAGAGAGAGTGGGACCCGGTAGTGCAGAGGAGAGAGAGAAAGTGAGCAGGAGTGTCAGGGAGAGAGAGAGTGGGACCTAGCAGTGTGAGGGAGAGAGAGAGTGGGAGCGGGCATTGTGAGGGAGAGAGAGAGAGTGGTAGCCGACAGTGTGAGGGAGAGAGAGAGTGGGAGCCAGCAGTGTGAGGGAGGGAGAGAGTGGGAGCCGGCAGTGTGAGAGAGAGAGTGGGGGTGGGCAGTGTGAGGTCGAGAGAGTGTGAGCTGGCAGTGTGAGGGAGAGAGAAAGTGGGAGCTGGCAGTGTGAGGGAGAGAGAGAAAGTGAGCAGGAGTGTCAGGGAGAGAGAGAGTGGGACCTAGCAGTGTGAGGGAGAGAGAGAGTGGGAGCGGGCATTGTGAGGGAGGGAGAGAGTGGGAGCCGGCAGTGTGAGAGAGAGAGTGGGGGTGGGCAGTGTGAGGTCGAGAGAGTGTGAGCTGGCAGTGTGAGGGAGAGAGAAAGTGGGAGCTGGCAGTGTGAGGGAGAGAGTGGGAGTGGGCAGTGTGAGGGAGAGACAGTGGGAGTGGGCAGTGTGAGGGAGAGACAGTGGGAGTGGGCAGTGTGAGGGAGAGACAGTGGGAGTTGGCAGTGTGAGGGAGAGAGAGAGTGGGAGCCGGCAGTGTGAGGGAGAGAGAGAGTGGGAGCCGGCAGTGTGAGGGAGAGAGAGAGTGGGAGCCGGCAGTGTGAGGGAGAGAGAGAGTGGGAGCCGGCAGTGTGAGGGAGAGAGAGAGTGGGAGCTGGCAGTGTGAGGGAGAGAGAGAGTGGGAGCTGGCAGTGTGAGGGAGAGAGAGAGTGGGGGCCGGCAGTGTGAGGGAGAGAGAGAGTGGGAGCTGGCAGTGTGAGGGAGAGAGAGAGTGGGGGCCGGCAGTGTGAGGGAGAGAGAGAGTGGGGGCCGGCAGTGTGAGGGAGAGATTGAGCAAGTTATCCAAGATTGTGGAACAGGCACCTTCGGCCCGTCTGCTCCAGGCTGGCCATATTTTCTTTCCCTCTCTCTCCTTCTAATATATATTTTCCTTCCCTTCTGGAGTTCTGTCGAGAGACAGCAGTGGTGATGCATTGTAGGAAGTGTGCCAGCCGCCGTGGGTCACGTGTGCTGTTGGATGACCATCTGGGGTGTGGATGTGGTTGTGGGCCTGAGCCTAACATGGTCAGAGCAAGCCGGAGTGGGACCATTCGGCGCAACCATTGGCACCGAGCGATTTGGTGCGGCCTGTTTGGCGCAGCCCATTTTGCCGCAGAACCGTTTTGGTGCAGATATATGGTTTCAAGTAGTTTGTAGTTATTATTAAAATAAAATATAACCCATTAAAGTAGATGGAAAGACATAGCGTCATTTCAAAGATAAAAGTATGAGCTGCTGAAACTGTAGAGGGAAGTTTACAAGTGATTAACGAGTGCCTAGAAAATATGTCGGAAGCTTGCCAAGGAACGATGCCTAACAACAGAGCACTGAAGACAATGATTAGTTGGACAAGGAAAGAAATTGCTGATTACCCAGTAATTCCAAGAAATTTAGAAGAACTTGTAATTCCAGATTGCTTTAAAACATATTCTGTTAATGAATATAATGAAGAACAATTTTTACTATCTTGACAGCAGTAGCACCACCTGCAGATTTCTTATATTTTGAAGAAAAAGGAATGTCACTTTTCTGAAACAATCAAAAAAGTTATATGTTGATGGAACATTCAAAATTTCCCCAGCTCTATTTTCACAAGTTTATGTTATTTTAGGGGAAATACATAAAGGTGTGTTCCCATTGTTGTGTGCTTTACTCCCAAATAAGTTACAAACAACAGATGATAAATTATTTGAAATGGTTCTGGAAATACAGCCTGAATGCCACCCTGACATTATCAACTGTGACTTTGAACTTGCAAATTTCAAACGTTTACAGCAGCATTTTCCTTCTGCAGAAATCCGGGGATGTTTTTTTCACCCGGCTCAAAATATGAGAAAACATCCTGCCAGTTTGGGACACTTGAGTATGTATAACATTGACTTGAAGTACACCGCTTTTTCCAGTTGGAATGTGGAATTTATATGAAAGAACTTTAAGCAATGTGGACAGAACAAACAATCATGCAGAAGCTGCCCACAGGAGATTACAATGTGAACTTGGAGTGAAACATCCAGTTATTAGGAAATTTATTGGCAGTTTACAAAAAGTTCAGAGAAGAAGGGACATTTACTATGAGCATCTTGTAGCAGGGCATGATATTCCATTGAAATTAAAGAAATTCAGGGAAGCAGATGTTAGAATACAAACACTTATAAGAAAATTTAGTGAGAGAAATGATGTTGAGTATTTACGAGGGATTGCCGATAATTTGGAATAAAGGTCATATTTTAGATTTTTTGTAATTAACTTATTTCTTTTATTTCTTTTACTTTTTAACATTTTTACTAAAGAGAATAACATTATTTTTATTTTTATTGCTTTCATTAATGCTTTAACTAAGCCTAAAAAGGAATAAATATGAGCTGCGCTGATATTGTTCTGCTCCTAAATGGGTCTGCGGCAAATGGGCTGCACCAAACAGGCCGCGCCAAATCGCTCGGTGCCAAAATGGCTGCGCCGAATGGTCCTAAACCTGAGCAAGTCCGAAGTGTCGATGGGGGAGATACCCCCCACCCCTACCCCCAGCATCTGCAGCATCGAGAGCAGGGAGATGGAGGTTTCCCAAACAGCGGGCCCAAGCAAAGGGGATCGAGCCTTCACAGGGAGTGCATTTCAGAAACACTGGGCAATTTTTACTGTTATTCCTTCATTGTTCCACTTAACACTATGAAGGACTGCAATGTTGACATTGAACATTATTTCTTGATTTTTCTACTTATACTAAGAAACACAGTCATGCTTTCCCTCTAACTTAGTTGTTGTATTACTACACGTACCGTGTTTGATGACATTGTGCACATTTCACTGTACTCCTGTATCCCTGTACTTGAGAATATGTAACAATAAAGTTGACATCTGAATCTAAATACCAAACACCTTCTTTACTCCCCTGTCCATGCATGACTCTATTTTCAAACATCAATGAATCAGCACTTCAAGGTCTCTTTGTTTAGTAACACTCCCAAGGACCTTACCATTAAGTGCATATGTCCCAAAATGCAGCACCCCTCATTTATCTAAATTAAACTCCATCTCCCACTCCTCAGCCCAGTAACCCATCTGATCAAGGTCCTGTGGTACTCTGTGGGAATTTTTGCTACATATCCAATTTTGGTGTTGTGCGATATAGGTAAAGTAGTGTTACTTCTGCAATTACAATTACTTATACAAAGTAAATGAACTCACACCAAATTGTTTCAGCCAAGAGCTGAGTCAACAAGAATGGAAACTATGTGGAGGAAATACATAATTGTTTTTGTATTAGCTAAAATTGTATGCAAGAATGAAACGTGACAGCAAAACAGTGGTAGATATTACAGGCGAATAGATAAGATGCTGTGAGGGGAGGAAGTTAAGCTAGATACGCCTGTACAAACAGTAGGTATAAACATCTGTTTCCCACTTTTACAGAAACACAGGAACAAACCCCAATTAAAAGGGTCATAAGGATCAGTATGGTAGGGGAAGGTACAGATGGAGGGAGTAGATAATGGTGAAAAAAGGATATGCCTAACAATGACCCACAGTGGGATGAGGTCAAACGGCCTTGTGAGGCCAGAAATAAGCATTTTGTCACAGACAAGGCCGGATAAGGCAAGAGATAAACAGGAGTAATGGGGGCCGGTCTTAGGGAAGTGGGAGATGTAAACAGGGGAGGAGCAATGAAAAACAAAAGAAACCAAATTATATAAATATCATGTATTAATTGAATTTAGTGTGTGTGTCCCTTGCCTTGTAGACAATGGACATCACACCCTCTTGCAAGAGTAAAATAAAGGACACTACTGATTCAGATTTTGTCTCGGACTGCAATTATTGAAGCGGGTGAGCTTTGTTTCTCACAATTGGGGGCTGTCCGGGATGTTCTTCCATCGCCGGGGGGAGTGGCTGGCCCTGGACAGTGGGAAGACGTGTCCCGTTCTCAATTGAGGAGCAGTCCCTGTCCCGGTTTGGTCCGCTCCCTTGGGCGACTGGTATGGATCCCACAAGAGGGACATCTGAATCAGACAGTGATAGGAGGTCGATAGAAAATACAGCGAAAAGGGGCCAGGCAACTCTGTGCACAGACCAAGGTAAGAAACCTGACTTTTAAGTATTGCCTTGGTGGCCGGGAAAAGGGGTATTTACTCGCTGAGGGACTGGCGAGGGCCCTGGGAAATGGGGGGTAGGCAGAGTAGCTGTCACGGAGTAAAGGAAGAAGAAAAAGTCCCTGGTAACATTCCTCCTGAAAGTCCGTTGGGGAGGATGTTGCGGAAATGGACAAGCAATACTTGTACAAGGGCAAAAGATAAAAAGAAAAATGATTAAATATTATTGTTTAGTATGGACCAAAGAACCAATCCTTTGTCCGGCTGTCTTCTGGCCAAAGTATGGTTCGGACAAGGATTGGGTCTGTCAGTATTTAGATTTGTATGTGAATAAAAAACAACCTTTTAGTCAAGAGGAGGCGGACTATGCGTCCTGTTGGAAGGGCAGTTTGGGAATGATGGGAGTAAAGACAAAGGATTCCCCCTCTGCCCCAACTAGTCCCTGGGATCCTCTTAGCTGTTTGCCCCCCCTCCCCTACCATAAAATCAGGTTAGGTGAAAATGGGGCAGGAGGAGAGACAGACAGACAGGGACAGGGAACAGATGACTCACAAGAGGAGGACAAAGGGGGGGTGGACGGGGATGTTGTTGTTCCTGACCCTCAATCCTCAGCAAAAGAAAGGAAAGCTACAGTAGATGTAGAGGAGGCCTCCGGAGGATCTAATCAAAGCCTAAGGGGGAAAAACAAAAAAAAAAGGAAGAACGTAACGACTTATCCCCTTTGGGAGGTACCAATAGGGGACAAAGAGATTGGGTTTATAAGTGCCCCCCTCACCAGTGGGGAAGTCAGAACATTTAAAAAGGAAATGAAGGTCCTGGTTGAGGATCTGGTGGGGTTGTCTGAACAAATTGATCAATTTTTGGGGCCCAGTCTGTAAACCTGGGCTGAGTTAATGTCTATTTTGAATATACTATTTACTGGGGAAGAAAGGGGACTTATACGAGGAGCTGCAATTAAAATATGGGACAGGGAACATCCGATTGGAGATGGGGATGCTGGACAGGGAGAGGTGAAGTTTCCCCTCAGAGATCCCCAGTGGGAAAATCAAATCATAGAGAAGAAATGAGGGAATTGAAAGACCTGATTCTAAAAGGAATAAGAGAGGCAGTTCCGAAGTCACAGAATTTGACTAAAGCCTTTGAAGTTATACAGGAGAAAGATGAGACTCCCTCAACTTTCTTGCAAAGATTAAGGGACTCAATGCGGAAATATTCTGGAATGAACCCTAAGGACCCAGTGGCACAGGGTCTTTTGAAAGTACATTTTGTGACAAAGGCATGGCTAGACATACAGAGAAAGATACAGAAGATAGAGGGGTGGAGTGAAAAACCATTAGATGAATTGTTAAGAGAGGCACAGAAAGTGTTTGTAAAGAGAGAGGATGAGAGACAAAAACAGAAGGTGAAAATGATGGTAGCTGCAGTTGATGAGGTAGTTAAGAAAAGAATGGAACCAATAGTGAGCAACCGGAGCAGCGGGTGGCAGCATGTAGGACAGAGAGGAAGAGGGAGAGGGAGAGGACAAGAGGGAGCATTTGATAGAGTGTTCGAGCGACAGGGGCAGTGATGGAGGTCTCCACAGGCAGGATGCTATTATTGTGGAAAGATAGGGCATTTTAGGCGGGAGTGTCCTGATCTACAAAGGGAAGAAAGGGCAATTCCGCTTATGAATTTTGATGAAGAATAGGGGTGTCAGGGGCTCCTGCCCCGGGGACCCACCAGGAACCCTTGATAAACTTGAAGGTGGGACCCTGTAGGGAAGAGGTAGTCTTCCTAGTAGATACGGGGGCAGCACGGTCATCGCTGAATTTTAAACCAAAGAAAGTAGAAATGTCGACACGGTCAATTACTGTTTCGGGGGTAAACGGGGAAGGATTTACTGTTCCAGTATTTAAACCTATGATGATAGAAGGTCCTAAGGATAGGGTCATAGGGGAACTGCTGTATATCCCTGATATAGGAAGTAACTTACTAGGGAGAGACTTAATTATCCTCTTAGGACTGGAGATTGGAATTCAGGAAAAAGAATTAGTTGTATAAATGGCAACGTTGACAGAGGATGTGGAGAGAGAGTTAGACCCTATTGTATGGACTAGGGAAGGGAATCGTGGAGAACTACAGATCCCTCCCCTTCTAATAAATTTAAAACGGAAAGGAGACGTTGTCTGTGAGCGACAATATCCTATTTCCATAGAAGGTAAACGAGGACTGCAGCCAGTAATTGAAGGACTGATTAGAGATGGACTGTTGGAGCCATGTATGTCTCCTTATAATACCCCAATTCTACCAGTGCGGAAATCTGATGGAACTTATCGATTGGTGCAGGATTTGAGAACATTAAATCGAATAGTACAGATTAGGCACCCAGTGGTGCCAAACCCCTATACGTTATTAAGTAAGATCCCCCATGACCACAAATGGTTTAGTGTGATAGATTTAAAGGATGCCTTTTGGGCTTGTCCCCTGGTGGAGGAAAGATTTGGGACTATCCCCCTATGAAATTTTATTTGGATTACCTTATCTGGGAACGAATGGAGAATTGCCAATTCCCGAAACTAAAGATTTGTTTTTAAAGAAGTATATATTGGGCTTGTCCTCCTCTTTATCTTTCCTCAGGAAACAGGGTTTATTGGCACGGACTCCACCCCTTGAATTCACCGTCCATCCCATCCGGCCAGGCGATTGGATCTTAGTAAAATCATGGACAGAGACTAAATTGCAGCCGGACTGGGAAGGGTTGTACCAGGCTCTTTTGACCGAAATGGCAGTAAGGACGGCGGAGAAAGGCTGGACTCACTACACTCGGATCAAAGGGCCAGTGGACCCTCCAGTTGAGGAAGAAGTCTGGACAGCCGAATCAACGCAAGACCCTCTGAAACTCAAACTAAAGATACTTTGAGTAACTGATTATACAGTGGCGATGCGAGTGCGGGATTATTTCTGTAAAATTGTATATTAACTCTTTTTGTGCTTCAGCATGATGTTTAGAATACTGGGAATGCTTAGAGTTATGATGCTAGCCCTCTTAGTATCGGGATTTTGTCAAATATCATTTTCATATGTGTTATTAACGGTTCCTGAGTCCGATAATCCACAAGTAATAGACGCTGATGCATGCAGCTTAGTAAATTGTGGGGATGTGGATAGTCAGAGACAGTACCGCAGCTCAGAGATACATCTTAAGTCCTATGGGGATGGCCTTGGGGATGGTACTTGGTATAATGGACTCGTCACTGTACAACGGGCCCCCTTCCGACCAGCTCGCAATTGTCCCGATAAAAAGTGTAACCCAATAGACCTGACAATAAGGAAAACCACATGGCACGAAGCAATTCTGGGGCGGGGGGCACCTATGAGATACAATTAAATGAAACATTTGGGATAGAAATGAAAGCAAATGGGAAGGATTTCTTGGGCTGTTGTTTTCGAATTAGCGTAGGACAGGGAAAACCGGTAGAATTACTGGGTAATAAGATACAACATTTCACCCCTCCCGATGATCCTAAAGTAGTAAAAATTATAGAGGTAAAGGATTTGAAACAGACTATCGAAATAGAAACTGGGTACGGGGATGTAAATGCCTGGGTTGAATGGGTAAAGTGTACTGCAAAAAGTCTGAACAAAAGCAATTGCTATGCATGTGCCTCCGGTAGGCCAGTGGCCCAGGTGGTTCCCTTTCCGCTCGGGTGGAAGCGAGACAGGAAGGGCATGAAATGTATGATAGCCCTGTACCAGGATGAGATTGTATGGAATGATAGGAATTGTACCTCCCTATCTCTGATGTTCCCTCCCTTGGAGAAGAAAGATGCAAAAGTCCCCCCCACATTTTCCACCGCAGTTGGAAATCACACGTCGTGTGTGTGTAGGCGAGGTACAAGTCGGTCGAGAGATTTGGGGGAGCTGAAATTATGTACAGAGATTAAGAATATTACCGAAACGGAGAAGGGAGGGAACTACTCAGCACTAAAGGTTCCCCAAGTGGATCTGTGGAGGCAAAATATTGAGACCCACGTTACCTCCGGATTGGAGAGGGATATGTGCAATTGTACAATTGGCAATTCCATTTACCCTGGCATTTGAGAAGGAAAAGATATTAGGGAAAAAGGGAACGGGTAAGAGATTACTGTTAGACACTTATTTCGATGACAGGATTTATCTCGACTCGGTAGGAGTCCCTAGGGGAGTACCTGATGAATTCAAGGCTCATAACCAGATTGCACCAGGTTTTGAGTCAGCTCTCTTTTGGTGGGTAACAATTAATAAAAATGTAGATTACATTTTCTATAATCAACAGCGATTTATAAATTATACAAGAGATGCGGTTAAAGGAATATCAGAACAGCTTGATGCGACAAGTAGGATGGCATGGGAAAACAGAATAGCCCTTGATATGATTTTAGCAGAAAAAGGGTGTGTGTGTGTGATGTTAGGAGGAAGCTGTTGTACCTTTATTCCTAATAACACTGCACCTGATGGTTCAATTACTCGGGCCTTGAGGGGATTGACTACCTTAGCAGAGGAACTGGCTGAGAATTAAGGAGTAGACACATCTCTCACGGGATGGCTTGAATCATGGTTTGGAAAATGGAAGTGGGTGGTGGTTTCTATCCTTACTTCCCAGGTAGTTTTTTTTTGTTTTTTTTTTCTGTTTTTTTTCTCTCTTTTTTTATCTGTGAAGGGGAGGGTAGGGACGACAGTCCTGTTTATTTTTTTTTCTTTTAACCCCCACACTACCACCTAAGTGCGGTAGTGCTTATTTTTTTCCCCAGCACCCATAGTGTGTGTGTGCAGGTGTGAGATACAGTGAGAGACACAAGGTGCACGAAACTTTATTCAAATTCCACCACCAGGAAGATAGGAAAACACCCAGGTGGCCAGTGACAAACACTGCCCTTCACATCAAAGGGCAGTGCTGTGTGATCAAAACAGTGAGGGGGAGGGTAGGGACTAAATCAAAATAGAGTACTTTCCTGATAGTAGTAGTTGGGGTATTGGTGGCCATTGGCTGTTGTATCATACACTGTATACGAGGGCTCACCCAAAGACTGATTGAAACAGCCTTGATGAAACAGATGCCCCTAAAAAGGAATCAGACAGAGGAACTTTATCGACTAAATGATGAGGAGATGAGTGAGACCAAGATGGATGAAATCTCCGGAATGATGCTTGCGAATTTCGGGGGTGATGTTTAAAATAAAAAGTGCAGAAGATAACAAATGGCAACAAAAGAAAAAGGGGAAATTGTGAGATATAGGTAATTATTTTTCTTCTGCAGTTCTGTAATTCTGCAATTATAATTTCTGGTACAAAGTAAATGAACTCACATCAGTGTGTAATTGTTTTGGCCAAGAGCTGAGTCAACAAGAATGGAAACTATGCGGAGGAAATATATAATTGTTTTTGTATTAGCTAAAGTGGTATGCCAGCATGAAACGTGATTGCAAAACAATGGTAGATATTATGGGCAAATAGATAAGATGTTGCGACAAACATCTGTTTCCCACTTTTACAGAGACACAGGAACAAACCCCAATTAAAGAGGTCATAGAGATCAGAATGGCCTCCAGAGAGGCCCAGATGGAGAGAATAGATAATGATGAAGAAAGAATTTGCCTAACAATGACCTGCAGTAGAATGAGGTCAAACGGCCTTGTGAGGCCAGAAAAAAGCATTTTGTCACAGACAAGGCTGGATAAGGCCGGAGATAAATGGGAGTAATGGAGTCAGTCTTAGGGAAGTGAAGGATGTAAACAGGGGGAGAAACAATGAAATAAGAAAAAAATATGTAGAAACCAAATTATATAAATATCGAGAATTTGTTGAATTCGGTGTTTTTTGTCCCTGCTTTGTGGACATCACACCCGCTTGCAAGTGTAAAATAAATGACACCACTGATTCAGATCTTGTCTTGGACTGAAATTATTGAAGTGAGTCAGCTTTGTTTCTCACAAGAAGATGGAAGGTAATTATGGAGGAGTGTTCTTCTGAGTGAAGGCCCATGGCTTTCTGTGAAGACCAGTGCTGGGACCTTGATTGTTTGCTCCCTCTCCCTCTAAATATGATTTGGCGGTGTGATTAATAAGTTTGCAGATGCCACAATAATTGAAGAATCATGGATAGTGAGGAGTTGATAAAATGTGGAGCTGGGAAAAGCACAGCATGTCAAGCAGCATCAGAGGAGCAGGAGAGTTGACGTTACGGACAGGACCATTCAACATGAGTCCTGATGAAAGGTTCTGCCCCAAACATCAACTACCCTGCTCTTCTGATGCTGCTGTGCTATTTCCAGCTCTATATTTTATCAATTCTGACTTTCCAGCATCTGCAGTCCTCACTTTCTGCGAGTGAATAGTGAGGAGGGTTGTCAGAGTAGACAGCAGAATATAATTCACCTGGAATGTTGGGTGGAGCAACAGCAGATGGAGTTTAATCTGGACAAGTATGAAGTGATGCATTTTAGGAGGTCAAATGCAAAATGAAAGTATACAATAAATTGCAGGACCCATTAGGAACATTGACATACAGGGGTATCTTGGGGTGCAGGTCTGTAGTTCTCTGTGAAGTGGCAACAGAAGTAAATAAGATGGGGAAAAAGGCATACAGCATTCTTGCTTTCACTATTTGCAGTATAAAAGTTAGCAAGTCATGTTATAGTTGTTTAAAACTTTAGTTAGGACACATTTCTAGTACTGTGTGTTATTATGGTCACCAAACTACAAGCAAGATGCGGTGTTTTTGGAGTGGGTGCAAAAGAGATATACCAGGATATCGCTGAGACTGGAGTCTATTAGTTGAAAGGCACTGGTGGTCAAACTTGGGTTGTTTTCATTGCAATGTTGGTGGCTGAGGGGTGATGTGATAGAAGTAAATGAAATGGTGGATATTTGGAGTCTTTTTCCAAGGATGGAAGTGTAAAAGACTAGGAGACATCAGATCAAGGTGAGGGGGGAACGTTTAAAGGAGATGTGAGGTTAGCTTTTTATGTAGAGGTAGTAGGTCCCTGGAACATGCTAACGGGGAAGTACTGGAAGCAGATACGATAGCAACATTTGAGCAGACACATGAACAAGCAGTGAATAGATTACTTTGGATTAACATTAAATAGCATCATAGTCAGTATAGATATGGTGTGCGGAAGTGCCTGTTCCTGTGCTATACTCTATGTTCTTTGTTCAGTGCCTGGCAGACTTTGCAAACTACAAACAGGCACAGCCATTTGAATTGAAAACAGCACAGCATCTGGGCATGTTACTTACACTAGTCAGAATCTGTTATTAGATCTTATAACATAAACACTTTTCCAACAATGACTGTTTGTTTATTCCAGCAAAATAAAGCTGACTCCACAAATCAAATTTTCACTGGATACGTATCAAACTGTTTAAATGTAAAATGCATTAACAGAACGCAATATGCCTTGTAAACGAGACCAGTCACATTGTAATTCTAAATATACCAGCGAGCTTCTTATTTTCAGCTGGTTGTAATGAACTACAAACAGAGAGATTTATTGCACAAGGAGATTGTACTGGTTGCAGTTATTAAAACATGTGGCAATAATTTTACACATGCAGATTATATATTAAAGATACAGTAAATGACAAATAATTCATGTATCTATAATGAGGCACAGAAAAGAGTAACATTACTCAACTGATGATGAGAATAGAGTTAACATGAGACCTGAAGTTTGACGACATGTTTGGATGACAACAAATGTTTTTGTAGTTCGATTCAATAATTTCAGAGTTTTATTCTTTTAAAAACTGTCTTCATATTTTACACAGTTCACTTGGAAGGTTGTTTCTTAGCCAATGCCCTTTAAATTTGGTCACCTCATTTTTACGTAAGGAACATTAGCAATATCAGATCCATAGGCACAAGTAGGCCTACAATTGTTCAAAACCTCTTTGCCATTTAAAAAAAAGACGGATCCTAGTCTGATCATGAACTGTTTTCTGTCACCTCCCCATAAACTTGAACATAAAAACCGAAGAATCTGTAATAGTCACCTTGAACATGTATACTGCTATAATGTATTCTCTGGACTTCACTGGAATATATCATGCAAGTGATGGAGATGCCTCTGAAAGAATATGTTCCCGACTGCTCTGTCTATTGATTGGAGCTCATTACAAAAATGATTCCCCAGTCTAGGAGCTTCTGCCACTTGAAAAATCTTAAGTTGAACATTTAAAGCTTTCTGAGAAAGTCACATGTCCAATGCTTGTTTGTTGAAAACTCCATGTTGAGAGGCTCAAGGTGTCAACATTTTCCATTGAACGTCCTTTCTGCTATGGTGTGATCTGAAGGATACTCCCTTATATCAAAATTGGAGAGATGCTGTGTTATTCTTTTAGATAAGTTCCTGTGGTGTTTGAATACTTTGGCTGAACTTAAACCAGAGTTTTCAGGGATTGAGATATGAGGACTTGATCTTTATTTGTGGACATGTAATGTTGGCACTGTTCAGAGAGAGAGCATGGAAGAGAGTGTGTGAAAGAGAGAGGGAGAGAGCCAAATAATCTGAAAAGTGGGAACCATTACAAAATCATCTCAGATATGAACACATGAATTCTAAGACCCTGCCAGAATGGGCATCCTAATGGTGAGGATCTTGTCGAGCTGGACCCTACTCCCACAAGCGATTTAGGACTTTTTCCTGCAAAGCAACACCAGACACGTTCAGATAATGACTGTGAGTGAAGGAGTGGTGTGAGGGTAAGAAGGGGGAAAGGAGCTAGCGAGGAAGGCATGGGAGGAGGAGTGTGGATGGAGGGATAGGGAGTGTTAGAGGGTGGATTGATGGTGTATTGGACTGGATGGCGGTCAGTTACTAGAGGCTAGAGGTGTGTGGGCTGTGTATGTGGGCAGCTGCTCCAGCCATTGGGCTGCACGGTGACCTCTGCAAAGTCAGCTCCCTTTGGGAGAATTGGTTGGTGGGAGGGGAGTGAGTTGGCAGCGGGGAACCCTCACTGCTCATTCATGGCCTCCATTCTACGGTGCCACCATAAATGTAAGTAAACTTGGATGTTCTGTGGAATAGTTTATCTAATTGGAGTGTGCCTGAATACTGAAAATGGTGGACTGAGAGTAATGCAGATATTGAGCTGCTCCTGAGATTCAGTTTTATTTGTAGAGTTACTTCTAGATTTCATAAAGTTATTGCATTTCAGCATAGAGATAGGTTGGTTAAATAGGCGTTCACACCCTTGCCTTCATTGCTTGGAGTGCAGGAGTTGGGATGCCATGTTGAGATTGTGCAGGACATTGGTGGGGCTCTTCTGTGTGGTCTGCATCCAGTAATTGTGTCCAGTTCTGGTCGCCCAGTTATAGGAAGAATAATATCAAGCTGGAGAGGGCTCAAAAGAAATTCACTAGGATGTCATTGGAAATGGAAGGTCTGAGTTATAAGGAGAGGCTAGATCAACCAAAACGTTTTCCCTAGAGCATTGGAGGTTTCTGTGTGACCTTACTAAAGTTCATAAAAAATCATGAGGAGTACAGATAAGGAGAATGGCAGGTGTCCTTTCCCTAGAATGGGGGAATTTCAAGGATAGGGGGCATATTTTTAAGGTGAAAGAAGAAAGATTTCAAAAAGGCATGAAGGCCAATGTTTTTACAGATTGAGTGGTTTGTGTGTGGATTGAACTTCCGGAGGAAGTGGTGGATGCACGTATAGTTAGAACATTTAGAAGACATTTAACCAAGTACATGAATAATATTTGGAGGGATATGGGTCAAGTGCAGGCAGGTGGGATTGTTTAGTTTGAGGTTATGGTTGGCATAGACTCATTGGACTGAAGGATGTGTTTCCATTGTATGACGCTTGTTACAATATGGTGGTGAACTCTTTTGTTAATTAAACCCAATACCCAGAAAAGCTCACCTCTGTTAAGATATGAGTGATAGAGAATTCCCAAATTCCACTATTTCAAGAAAATGATATCAATTTATTTTTTAACTCTAAAAGTGAACATTCAACAACAACTACGCACAACTCTAAGCACACACACCCCTTAACTGCTTATTATCTGCCTCCAACTCTACAACAATGTGCTGTTCTAATAAGACACATATTAAAATTACATCAACTTAATTTCAAAATCACACAGCGGCTGTCATCTTCGGTGCCTGTCTTCTTTCAGCTGATGATCTCCAATAGTCGTCGTCTTTCTTTTTACTGCGAGTATGTTTCATATGAAAAGGTACCTTTCATAGTGAGTGTTACCAAATTTCTTGGGTCTCTCTTGATGGCAGTTGCTCTTTCTGCAATTTTCAAAATATCCGCATTTTTGTACGCCAAATATCAGATCGCCTCATTGTTCCAATGTTGGCAAAACAATAAATTCAAAGTCGATTGGGTTTTTTCATTCTGGGGCATAATTGAAACTGATTGGTTAAGTTTGAATTGTTGTCAAAACAGCAACTAAAACTCAGGTATATATTTCACAGCCAAATTAGCAAGGATCTGTTTTAGGGCCACTGCTGTTTGTCTTTTTTATAAATGACCTGGATGAGGGTGTAGAAAGATGGATTAGCAAATTTGTGGATGGCTCTAATGTCGGTGGTGTTGTAGATAGTGATGAAAGATGTTGCAGGTTACAGAGAGACATAGATAAGCCGCAGAGCTGGGTTGAGAGATGGCAAATGGAGTTTAATATGGAAAAGTGTGAGATGATTCACTTTGGAAAGAGCAACAGGAATGCGGAGTTCTGGGTGAATGGTAAGATTCTTGGTAGTATAGATAAGCAGAGAGATCTCATTGTCCATGTACACAGATTCTTGAAAGTTGCCACCCACATTGATAGGGTTGTTAAGAAGGCATACAGTATGCTCGCTGTTATTGATAGAGGGATTGAGTTTCAAAGCTATGAGGTCATGCTGCATTTATACAAAACTCTGGTGCGGCCACACTTAGAATATTGTGTACAATTCTGGTCACCATATTGTAAGAAGGATGTGTAAGCATTGGAAAGGGTTCAGAAGACATTTACGAGGATGTTGCCTGGTATGGAAGGAAGGTCTTGAGGAAAGGTCTTTGTACAAGACATTGGTTCGGCTGCATTTAGAATACTGTGTAGAGTTCTGGGCGCCACATTACCAAAGGATGTGGACGCTTTGGAGAGGGTGCAGAGAACGTTTACAAGGATGTTGCCTGGTATGGAAGGTGCTAGCTATGAAGAGAGGTTCAGTAGGTTAGATTTAGTTTCACTAGAAAAAAGGAGATTGAGGGGGGAACCTGAGGTTTACAAAATCATGAAGGGTATAAACAGGGTGGATAGAGAAGTTTTTTCCCAAGGTGAAGAATTCAATAACAAGAGGTCATGCTTTCAAAGTGAGAGATGGAAAGTCTAAGGGGATAACTTCACACAGAGGGTGGTGGGTGTTTGGAATGTGGTGCCAGCAGAGGTGGTAGAGGCAGGCACGGTAGATTCAGTTAAGATGCGACTGGACAGATGCATGAGTAGGTGGGGAGCAGAGGGATACAGATACTTAGGAATTGACCGACAGGTTTAGACACTACATTTGGATCTTCTCAGGCTTGGAGGGCTGAAGGGCCTGTTCCTGGGCTGTAAATTTTCTTTGTTCCTTGAAAGGCTGAACGACTTGAGGCTGTTTTCATTAGAGAGAAGAATGTTGAGGGGTGACTTAATTGAGACATATAAGATAATCAGAGGGTTAGATCAGGTGGACTGTGACAGCCTTTTTCCTTTGATGTTGATGGCTAGCACAAGGGGACATAGCTTTCAATTGAGGGCTGCTAGATATAGGACAGATGTTAGAGGTAGTTTCTTTACTCAGAGTAGTAGGGGCATGCAACACCCAGTCTGCAACAGTATTAGACTCACCAGCTTTAAGGACATTTAAATAGTCATTGGATAGACATATGGGATGAAAGTGACATGTATTTTCAAACTGATCAAATTCATTTTTGCTTTAAGTTTTCCGTTTGGTCAATGTAAAAATCTCAATCGGCAATTGTCAGGAATCCAACCCAGACCCTGCTTAAAAGGCAGCTACACTCACTAGGATACCACCATCACTGCACACTTTAACACAACATCATTCTCAAACTGTGGAGAAGGATATAAAAGCTAGAGAGCTTGGAGAAATGTGTCGTGATATCTTGAAAAAAGTTTCCATATTCCAGAGAGGAGGTGCTGGGCATCTTAAAATGTATAAGGATGGATAAATCCGCAGGGCCTGATCAGGTATATCGCAGAACTTTGCAGGAAGTTAGGGAATTGCTGGGTCTCTTACTGAGATATTTATATCATCAATAACCACGGATCAGGTACCGGAAGACTAGAGGGTGGCTAATGTTGTGCAATTATTTAAGGAAGATGGTAACGAAAATGTAGGGGACTATTGACCAGTGAGCCTGACATCTGTGGTAGATAGGTTGTCAGAGGGGATTCTGCCAGTCAGGATTTATGCATATTTGGAAAGACAAGGATTGATTAGGGATAGTCAATATGGTTTTGTGCATAGGAAGTCATGTCTCAATAACTTAACTGAGTCTTTTGAAGAAGTCACAAAGAAGATTTATAAAGGAATAGAAGTTTACATTGTCTATATTGGCATTCAGCAAAGTGTTCGACATCGTCATCTGGAAAGCTAGGTTAGTTTACATGAAATACAAGACGAGCTAGCCATTTGGATTCTTAGTTGTTTTGAAGATAGGAGACAGAAGGTGGTGGTTGAGGATTTTTCTTTGGACTGAAGGCCTGTGACCAGCAGTGTGCCACAAGCATAAATGCTGGGTCATTGCTTTTTGTCATTTATTGAAATGATTTGGATGTGAATTTAGGAGGTATGGTCAGTGAGTTTGCAGATGACACCAAGTAAGTTGTGCATGGATAGTGAACAAGGTTATCTCAGTACAATTGGACATTGATCAGATGGGCCATGGAGTGGAAGATGGGAGCTTAATTAAGATAAATGTGGGCTTTACATTTTGGCAAGGCAAATCAGGGCAGAAATTACACATAATGATAAGATCCTGGGAAGTGGAGTTGCAGGTAGACAAGGAACTCAAGAAGGTGTTTGGTATGCTTGCCTTTTTTGGTCAGTGCATTGAAGATAGGAGTTGGGATGTCATGTTCAGGACATTGGAGAGGCCACTTTTGGAATACTTCCTTATCAATTCATTTTGTGATATGTGGGCATCACTGGCTGGCCAGTATTTTTTGCCTGTCTCTAGTTGCTCCTTGAGAAGGTGCTGATGAGCTGCCGTCTTGAACCGCTTCAATTCTCCTGCTGTGTGTTAACCCACAATGCCATTAAGGAGGGAATTCTAGGATTTTCACTCAGCGAGTAAAGTTACAGCAATATATTTCCAAGTTAGGATGGTGAGTGGCTTCATGTTCCCATTATCTGCTGCCCTTGTCCTTCCAGATGGAAGTGGTCATGCGTTTGGAAATCACTCTGTGCAGAACTTGGCTTAATTTATGCAGTTCATCTTGTGGATAGTACATACTGCTGTTACTGAGCATCTGGTGGCGGAGGGAGTGAGTGCCTGTGGATGTGGTGCCAATCAAGGGGGCTGCATTGGCAAGGATGGTGTCAAGCTTCTTGACTGTTGGAGCTGCATCCATCTGGGCACGTGGAGAATATTCCATTACACACCTGACTAGTGTTTTGTGGATGGTGGATAGGCTTTTGGGAGCCAGGAGGTGAGTTACTCGTCTTGCCTTTGCCCTGCTATTGCAACCACTGCATTTATGTGATGAGTCCAGTTGAGTTTCTGATCAATGCTAACTCTCAGGCTATTGGGAGTGGACGACTCAGTGTTGGTAACACCATTGAATGTCAAGGGATGGTTCTTAGTCTGTCTCTTATTCTTGATGATCATAGCCTGGTATTTGTGTAGTATGATTGTTACTTGCCACTTGTCAGCCCAAGCCTGGATATTGTCCAGCTCTTGTTGAATTTGGAGACAGAGAGCATAGAACAATAGAGTGCATACAGGCCCTTCGGGCCTTGATGTTGGATCGATCTTTGAAATTGATCTGAAGCCATTACTCCATTATCATCTGTATATTTATCCAATGGTCACTGAAATGCCCTCAAAGTTGATGAGTCTACTACTCTTCCAAGCAGGGCATTCCACACCCTGACTACTGTCTGAGTAAATAACCGACCCCTGACATTTGTCCTTTATTTATCGCCTCTCAGTTTAAAGCTATGTACCCTCGTGCTTGCCATCACCAAAGGAAAAAGGCTTTCACTCTCCACCCTATCGAATCCTCTGATCATCTTGTTTGCATCTGTTAAGTCACCTCTTAACCTTCTTCTCTCTAGCCTCAAGTGGTTAGGACTGCTGCCTCACAGCGCCAGAAACCTGGGTTCAATTCCCGCCTCAGGCGACTGACTGTGTGGAGTTTGCACATTCTCCCCGTGTCTGCGTGGGTTTCCTCCGGGTGCTCCGGTTTCCTCCGGGTGCTCCGGTTTCCTCCCACAGTCCAAAGATGTGCAGGTCAGGTGAATTGGCCATGCTAAATTGTCCGTAGTGTTAGGTTAGGGGTATGGGTGGGTTGCGCTTCAGCGAGTCGGTGTGGACTTGTTGGGCCGAAGGGCTTGTTTCCACACTGTAAAGTAATCTAATCAAGTCTCTCATTCTTTCCTCATAAGACCTTCCCTCCATACCAGGCAACATCCTAGTAAATCTCTGTACCCTTTCCAAAGCTTCCACATTCTTCTTGTAATGCGATGACCAGAACTGTACGCAATCTCCAAGTGCGTTAAACCAATGTTTTGTACAGCTGCAACATGGCCTCATGGCTCCAAAACTCAATCCCTCTACCAATGAAAGCAACCACACCGTATGCATTCTTAACAATCCAACCAACCTGGGTGGCAACTTTCAGGGATGTGTATACATGGACACCAAGATCTCTCTGTTCATCCATACTACCAAGAATCTTACAATTAGCTCAGTACTCTGTATTTCTTTTGCTCCTTCCAAAGTGAATCACCTCACACTTTTCCGCATTAAACTCCATTTTCCAGCTCTGCAGCTTATCTTTTTCTCACTGTAACCTGCAACAGCTTTCCGCAATGTCCACGACTCCACTGACCTTTGTGTCATCCACAAATTTAGTAACCCATCTTTCTATGCCCTCATCCATGTCATTTATAAAAATGACAAACAGCAGTGACCTCAAAACAGATCCTTGTGGTACACCACTAGCAATTGAATCCCAGGATGAACATATCCCATCAAACACAACCCTCTGTCTTCTTACAGCTAGCCAATTTCTGATCTAAACCGTTTAATCATCCTCAATCCCATGCCTCCGTACTTTCTGGAGTAGCCTACCATGGGGAACTTTATCAAATACTTCACTCAAATCCATACACACATCAACCGCTTTACCCTCATCCACACACCTCGTCACATTTTCAATGAACTCAATAAGATTTCTGAGGCACAATCTACCCTTCACAAAACTGTGTTGGTGATCTTCAATCAAATTATTCCTTTCTAGACGATTATATATGTTATCTCTTACAATCCTTACTCACAACCAAAGTAAGGCTCATCGATCTATAACTTTCAGGGTTGACTCTACTCCCCTTATTGAACAAGGGGACAACATTTGCTGTCATCCAGTCTTCTGGAACTATTCCTGTAGAGAATGGTGACAAAAAAATCAAAGCCAAAGGCTCTGAAATCTTCTGCATAGCTTCCCAGAGAATCCCATCTGGCCCAGGGGACTTACCTATTTTCACAATTTCCAGAATTCCTAACACCACCTTCTGAACCTCAATCCCATCTAGTCTAAGAGCCTGTATCTCAGTATTGTCCTTGACAACATTGTCTTTTTCCTGTGTGAATAGAACATAGAACATAGAACATAGAACATAGAACAATACAGCACAGAACAGGCCCTTCGGCCCACGATGTTGTGCCGAACTTCTAACCTAGATTAAGTACCCATCCATGTACCTATCCAAATGCCGCTTAAAGGTCGCCAATGATTCCGACTCCACCACTCCCACGGGCAGCGCATTCCATGCCCCACCACTCTCTGGGTAAAGAACCCACCCCTGACATCTCCCCTATACCTTCCACCCTTCACCTTAAATTTATGTCCCCTTGTAACACTCTGTTGTACCTGGGGAAAAAGTTTCTGACTGTCTACTCTATCTATTCCTCTGATCATCTTATAAACCTCTATCAAGTCACCCCTCATCCTTCGCCGTTCCAACGAGAAAAGACCGAGAACTCTCAACCTATCCTCGTACGACTTCCTCTCCATTCCAGGCAACATCCTGGTAAATCTTCTCTGCACCCTCTCCAAAGCTTCCACATCTTTCCTATAGTGAGGCGACCAGAACTGCACACAGTACTCCAACTGTGGCCTAACCAAAGTCCTGTACAGCTGCAACATCACTTCACGACTCTTGAATTCAATCCCTCTGCTAATGAACGATAATACTCCATAGGCCTTCTTACAAACTCTATCCACCTGAGTGGCAACCTTCAAAGATCTATGTACATAGACCCCAAGATCCCTCTGTTCCTCCACCTGACTAAGAACCCTACCATTAACCCTGTATTCCGCATTCTTATTTGTTCTTCCAAAATGGACAACCTCACACTTGGCAGGGTTGAACTCCATCTGCCACTCCTCAGCCCAGCTCTGCATCATATCTAAGTCCCTCTGCAGCCGACAACAGCCCTCCTCACTGTCCACAACTCCACCTATCTTCGTATCATCTGCAAATTTACTGACCCACCCTTCGACTCCCTCATCTAAGTCATTAATAAAAATTACAAACAGCAGAGGACCCAGAACTGATCCCTGCGGAACTCCACTTGTAACTGGGCTCCAGGCTGAGTATTTACCATCTACCACCACTCTCTGCCTTCGACCGGTTAGCCAGTTTTCTATCCAATTGGCCAAATTTCCCTCTATCCCATGCCTCCTGACTTTCCGCATAAGCCTACCATGGGGAACCTTATCAAATGCCTTACTAAAATCCATGTACACTACATCCACTGCTCTTCCCTCATCCACATGCTTGGTCACCTCCTCGAAGAATTCAATAAGACTTGTAAGGCAAGACCTACCCTTCACAAATCCGTGCTGGCTGTCCCTAATCAAGCAGTGTCTTTCCAGATACTCATAAATCCTATCCCTCAGTACCCTTTCCATTACTTTGCCTACCACAGAAGTAAGACTAACAGGCCTGTAATTCCCGGGGTTATCCCTATTCCCTTTTTTGAACAGGGGCACAACATTCGCTACTCTCCAGTCCCCTGGTACCACCCCCTTTGCCAGTGAAGACGAGAAGATCATTGCCAACGGTACTGCAATTTCCTCTCTAGCTTCCCACATAATCCTAGGATATATCCTGTCAGGCCCGGGGGACTTGTCTATCCTCAAGTTGTTCAAAATGTCCAACACATCTTCCTTTCTAACAGGTATCTCTTCTAGCTTACCAGTCCATTTCACACTCTCCCCTTCTACAATACGGTCCCTCTCGTTCGTAAATACTGAAGAGAAGTACTTGTTCAAGACCTCTCCTATCTCTTCCGACTCAATACACAGTCTCCCATTACTGTCCTTGATCGGACCTACCCTCGTTCTCGTCATTCTCTGGTTTCTCACATACGCATAAAATGCCTTGGGGTTATCCTTGATCCTATCCGCCAACGATTTTTCATGCCCTCTCTTAGCTCTCCTAATCCCTTTCTTCAGGTCTCTTCTGGCTATCCTGTATCCCTCCACTGCTCTGTCTGAATCCTGTTTCCTCAACCTTATGTAAGCCTCCTTCTTCCTCTTTACCAGACATTCAACCTCTCTCGTCAACCAAGGCTCCTTCACACGACCATTTCTTTCCTGCCTGATAGGTACATACATATCATGGACACGTCGTATCTGCTCTTTGAAAAAGTTCCACATTTCCACCACATCCTTCCCTGACAGCCTATGCTCCCAACGTATGCTCCTCAAATCCTGCCTTACAGCATCGTAATTTCCCTTCCCCCAATTATAAAATCTACCTTGTTGTGCGCACCTATCTCTCTCCATAACCAAGGTGAAAGTCACAGAATTGTGGTCACCATCTCCAAAATGTTCACCCACTAACAAGCCCACCACTTGTCCCGGTTCATTACCGAGTACCAAATCCAATATGGCCTCCCCTCTGGTTGGACAATCTACATACTGCGTTAGAAAAGCTTCCTGGATACACTGCACAAACACCGCCCCATCCAATCTACTTGATCTAAAGAGCTTCCAATCAATATTTGGGAAGTTGAAGTCGCCCATGACTACGACCCTGTTGCTTCTGCACCTTTCCAAAATCTGTTTCCCAATCTGTTTCTCCACATCTCTGCTGCTATTGGGGGGCCTATAGTAAACACCCAATAAGGTGACTGCACCTTTCCTATTTCTGACTTCAGCCCATACTACCTCCAGAGGCAGATCCCCCTCAAACTTCCTTTCTGCAGCCGTTATACCATTTCTAATTAGCAATGCCACCCCCCCTCCTTTTTTCCCACCCTCCCTAATCTTACTGAAACACCTGTAACCAGGAACCTCCAACAGCCATTCCTGTCCCACATCTATCCACGTTTCCGTGATGGCCACAACATCGTAGTCCCAGGTACCGATCCACGCCTTAAGTTCACCCACCTTATTTCTGATACTCCTTGCGTTGATGTATACGCACTTGAGCCCATCTCTGTGTCCGCTAGTAGTCCCTGTCAGTGCTACCTCCTCCACAGCCCCCCTACAGTCTTGGGCATCCTGACAAACAGCTAACCTACTTGCTGGACTACAAGTCCGGATCCCATCCCCCTGCCAAATTAGTTTAAACCCCCCCGAAGAGTGCTAGCAAACCTACCCCCCAGGATATTGGTGCCCTTCTGGTTCAGGTGCAACCCGTCCTGTTTGTACAGGTCCCACCTTCCCCAGAATGCAGTCCAATTGTCCAAATACCTGAAGCCCTCCCTCCTACACCAGCCTTGCAGCCACGTGTTCAACTACACTCTCTCCCTATTCTTTGCCTCACTGTCACGTGGCACCGGCAACAACCCAGAGATGACGACTCTGTCTGTCCTAGCTTTTAGCTTCCAGGCTAACTCCCTGAGCTCCTGAATGACCTCCCCACCCCTCTTCCTACCTATGTCGTTGGTGCCAATGTGCACCACGACTTCTGGCTGCACACCCTCCCCCTTAAGGATTCTGAAGACACGGTCTGAGACGTCTCGGACCCTAGCACCGAGAGTCTGATGAATACTGATGAAAATTATTAATTTAGTGCCTCTCCTTTCTCTTCGGACCCCACACTCAAATTCCCAGTGTTGTCCTTGACAGGCCTTAGTCTTACTCTGGTCATTCTTTTATTCCTGACATCCCTCTCAAAAGCTTTAGGGTTTTCCTTGATCCTACCTACCAAAGACTTCTCATGTCCCCACCTGGCTCTTCTGAGCTCTCACTTTAGGTTCTTCCTGGCTAACTTTTACCTCTCAATCACCCTAACTGACCTTTCACGTCTCTTCTTTTCATAAGCCTCCTCCTTCCCTTGAAAAGAGATTCAACTTCTTTAGTAAACCACAGTTGCCTCACTTGACAACCTCCTCCCTATCTGACAGGTACATACTTATCAAGGACACGCAGTAGTTCTCCCTTGAACAAGCTCAACTTTCAATTGTGCTCATCCCCTCAATTTCCTTTCCCATCTATGGATTCTAACTGTTGCCTAATCGCATCATAAAAACCTTTGCCCCAGTTGTAACTCTTTCCCTGTGGTGTATACCTGTCCCTATCTATCGCTAATGTAAACATAACCAAATTGCGGTCACTATCACCAAAGTGCTCACCTCCCTCCAAAACTAACACCTGGCTTGGTTCATTACCCAGTACCAAATGCAATGTGGCATCGCCTCTTTGTTGGCCTGTTTACATACTGTGTCAGGAAACCCTCCTGCACACATTGGACAAAACTGATCCATCGAAGTTTCTCAAACTACAGCATTTTGAAGCAATATTCAGAATGTTAAAGACCCCTTAACAAATACCCTGTGACTTTCACTCCTATCCAGAATCATCTTTGCAATCCTTTCCTCTACATCTCTGTAAATATTTGGAGGCATACAGAAAACACCCAACAGGATGACCTCTTCTTCCCTGTAACTAACCTCAGTCCATACTACCTTAGTAGATGAGTCCTCATCAAATGTCCTTTCTGCCACTGTAATACTGCCCTTGACTAAAAATGCCATGCCTCCCTCTCGTTTATAACCTTCCCGGTTCTTACTGAAATATCTAAACCCCAAAATCTGCAACAACCATTTCTGTCCCTACTCCATCCATGTCTCCAAAATAGCCACAAAATCAAAGTCCCAGGTACCAATCCATGCTGCAAGTTCACCCACCTCTGGATGATCCTGGTGTTGAAGTAGAAACACTTCAAAGCACCTTCCTGCCTGCCGCTACACTCCTGAAACCTTATTTATGACCTCACTACTCTCAACCTCCTGGACACTGGAGCTACAATTCTAGTTCCCATTCCCCTGATGAATTCATTTAAATCCTGCCAAAGAGCATTAACAAAAAAACCCTTGGATATTGTTACTGTCCTGGTTCAGGTGTAGACCATTCTGTTTGTAGAGGTCCCACCTACCCCAGAATGAGCCCCAATTATTCAGATATTTGAATCCCTCCCTCCTGCACCATCCCTGTCGCCATGTGTTCAACTCCTCTCTCTCTCCCTATTCCTCGCCTTGCAAACATGTGGCATGAGTAACAAAGGTTTACTGACCCCGCACGGACTCCAGACTACGTTCAGACCGTCAGGTCATCTCCTCTGCCCAGAAGCTCTTCAGCCACGTTCTCAAACAGACTCGCTACCACAGCCACATCTCCTTCCTCAGCACCTGCCTACGGAACTGATTGACCCCGCACGGACTCTGGACTACGTTCAGACCATCCCATATTCCCAATTCCTTCGTCTCCGCTGCATCTGCTCCCAGGAGGACCAGTTCAAATACCGAACAACCCAGATGGCCTCCTTCTTCAAAGACTGCAATTTCCCCCCAGATGTGATCGACAATGCTCTCCACTGCATCTCCTCCGCCCTTGAGCCCCGCCCCTCCAATCGCCACCAGGACAGAACCCCACCTACCACCCCACCAACCTCCATATACATCATATCATCCGTTGTCATTTCCACCACCTCCAAACAGACCCCACCACCAGGGATATATTTCCCTCCCCTCCCCCATTAGCGTTCCGAAAAGACCACTCCCTCGTAGATCCACACCCCCCACCAACCCAACCTCCACTCCCGGGACCTTCCCCTGCAACCGCAAGAAATGCAAAACCTGCGCCCACACCTCCCCCCTTACTTCCCTCCAAGGCCCCAAGGCATCCTTCCATATCCACCACAAATTCACCTGCACCTCCACATACATCATTTACTGCATCTGCTGCACCCGATGTGGCCTCCTCTATATTGGGGACACAGGCCGTCTACTTGAGGAACGTTTAAGAGAACACCTCTGGGACACCCGGACAAACCAACCCAACCACCCTGTGGCTCAACACTTCAACTCCCCCTCCCACTCCACCAAGGTCATGCAGGTTCTTGGACTCCTCCATCACCAGACCATAGCAACACAACGGCTGGAGGAAGAGCGCCTCATCTTCCACCTAGGAACCCTCCAACCACAAGGGATGAACTCAGATTTCTCCAGTTTCCTCCTTTCCCCTCCCCCCACCTTGTCTCAGTCCTAACCCTCAAACTCAGTACCACCTTCCTAACCTGCAATCTTCTTCCTGACCTCTCTGCCCCCACCCCCACTCCAGCCTATCACCCTCACCTTATCACCCTCACCTTAAGCTCCTTCCACCTATTGCATTTCCAACGCCCCTCCCCCAAGTTCCTCCTCCCTTCCTTTTATCTTAGCCTGCTTGGCACACTTTCCTCATTCCTGAATGAGGCTCATGCCCGAAATGTCAATTCTCCTGCTCCTTGGATGCTGCCTGACCTGCTGCGCTTTTCCAGCAACTCAATTTCAGCACGAGTAACAAACCAGAGATAACAACTCTGTTTGTTCTAGCTCTCAGCTTCCACACTAGCTTCTCGAATTTCTCCCTTACATCCCATTCTGTTTCTCACTAATGTTGTTGGTGCCTACATGTGCCATGACTTGGAGCTGCTCCACATCCACGCCCCTGTTTAGGATCCCAAAACCATGGTACTGTACATCACGAACTCTGGCACCTGGGAGGCAACACATCAAACATGAGTCTCTCTCATTCCCACAGAACATCCTATCTACTCCCCCTAACGATGGAGTCCCCAACGATTAATGTTCTGCTCCTCTTCTCCCTTCATTTCTGAGCAACAGGGACAGACTCTGTGCCAGAGACCTGTGCCCCATGGCTTACATGTGCTAATTCATTCCCCCTCAACAGTATCCAAAACAGTATACTTGTTATTGAAGGAACCAACCACAGGGATCACTTCACTGTCTACCTTTTCCCTTTCCATTCCCTGACTGTCACCCATCTACCTTTTTCCTGTATCTGAGATGTGACTACCTCCCCTGTAACTCCTCTCAATAACCCCCTCAGCCTCCCAAATGATCTGAATTTCATCTAGCTCAAGCTTCAGTTCCTTAACTGGGCGGCACGGTAGCACAGTGGTTTACTCCCACAGTCCAAAGATGTGCAGGTCAGGTGAAATGGCCGTAGTGTTAGGTGAAGGGGTAAATGTCGTGGTATGGATGGCTTGTGAGTTGGTGTGGACTTGTTGTTTCCACACAGTTAGTAATCTAATCTGAGATACTTCACACATAGTAAAATGATTCCAAATATTAATCGGTAAAAGCCATGTTATCATGCAAATATCATGGTCAGGTTCTGTGGGTGGCACGGTGGCACAGTGGTTAGCACTGCTGCCTCACAGCGCCATAGACCTGGGTTCAATTCCTGCCTCAAGTGACTGACTGTGGAGTTTGCACATCCTCTTCATGTCTGTGTGGGTTTCCTCCGGGTGCTCCGATTTCCTCCCACAGTCCAAAAATGTGCAGGTTAGGTGAATTGGCCATGCTAAATTACCGTAGTGTTAGGTGTAGGGGAATGGGTCTCGGTGGGTGCGCTTTGGTGGGTCGGTGTGGACTTGTTGGGCTGAAGGGCCTGTTTCCACACTGTATGTCATCTAATCTAACGCGGTATGCGAAAAGCTGGAGTTGGGTGCACTTCCTGTAGATGCAGTCAGCAGGGATACTCATGGTGATCCTTATCTCTCACATTCTGGAGGGGGAGCATTCAGCTGCCCTGAACTCCATTCCCATCATTCTAAATTCCCAAAGAGACTATTGAAAAATAAAACTAATAACCTTACCAAATCGGTACACAATACTTTTTCTGTTTTGAGGAGGAGAAGGAGGATGGGAGACAAGTACTGGAGTTAGGACATCATGTTGCGGCTGTACAGGATATTAGTTAGGCCACTGTTGGAATATTGCATGCAATTCTGGACTCCTTCTATTGGAAAGATGTTGTGAAACTTGAAAGAGTTCAGAAAAGATTTACAAGGATGGTGCCAGGGTTGGAGGATTTGAGCTATAGGGAGAGGCTGAACAGGCTGGAGATGTTTTCACTGGAGCATCGGAGGCTGAGGGGTGACCTTATAGAGGTTTACAAAATTATGAGGGGCACGGATAAGATAAATAGGCAAAGTCTTTTCCCTGGGGTCGGGGAGTCCAGACCTAGAGGGCATAGTTTTAGGGTGAGAGGGGCAAAGATATAAAAGAGCCCTAAGGGACAACGTTTTTGCGCAGGTGATGGTACATGTATGGAATGAGCTGCCAAAGGAAGTGGTGGAGGCTGGTACAATTGCAACATTTAAGAGGCATTTGGATGGGTATATGAATAGGAAGGGTTTGGAGGGACATGGGCCGGGTGCTGGTCAGTGGGACGAGATTGGATTGGGATATCTGGTCTGCATGGATGAGTTGGACCGAAGGGTCTGTTTCCATGCTGTCCATCTCTGACTATGACTCTATGTTTCTAGTTAAGCAACCACCCAAATGTATAATCTCACTTATTGAGCCATCCCATTTTCCTCCTGTTCAGCATGAACTCTACCAGTTCATGAGGTAAATTTTTACAGAATTTATTTAATGCCCAGCAGCCCCTGGTCTTCGCTGCAAAAATGGTGACTGCAGATTCACAAGGTAAGCTTTTTATAGGATGTGGAACGTCTGTGTCTGAGGAATCGTACATAATGTTGAACATTGCACAATCATTGGTGAACATACCTATTCCTCACCTTATGATGGAGGGAAGGTCATTGATGAAGCAGCTGAAGGTGTTTGGGTCTAGGAATTTCTGCAGGGATAGCCTGGAGCTGAATTGACTGACCTCCAACTAACATTACCATTTTCCCATGTGTCAGGTATGACTCTGACTACTGGGGAGATTGCCCTCTGATAGCCACTGATTCCAGTTTTGCTCGGGATCCTTGATGTTACACTCGGTCGAAAGCAGCCTTGATGTTCCTCTGGAATTGAGTTATTTTGTCCATGTTTGAACCAAGGCTGTAATGAGTTCAGGAGCTCAATGGCTCCAGCAGCACCCAAACAGAATGTCACTGAGCAGGTTATTGATAAGCAGGTGCTGCTTGATAGTTAATGACAAATGTATTCAATTCTGGTCTCCCTGCTATGGAAAAGATGTGTGACTTGAAAGTGTTCAGAAAATATTGATAAGGAATTTCCACGTTTGGATAGTTTGAGCTATAGGGAGAAGCTGAATGGGCTGGGCTAATTTTCGCTGGAGTGTCTGAGTTGTGACTGTATGAAAGTTTATAAAATCATGAGGGACATGGATTGGATAAATCGTGTAAGTCTTCGTCCAGCGCAGGGGATTCTAAAACTAGAGGACATAAATATTTTTTCCCTCACCTTAAACTTAAAAGAGAACAAAGGGGCAACTTTTGCACCCTGAGGGTGATGCAAGTTTGGAATGAAATGCCAGAGCAAGTGGCGGAGTAGGTGCAATTACAATATTTATAAAGCATCCAGAAAGGTACATGAACAGGACAATTTCAGAGAGATAAGTGCCAAATGCTGGCATATGGGATTAGGTTAATAGAAGATATCTGATTGACATGGATGAGTCATACTGAAAGGGCTATTTCCATTCTATACAACTTTACCACCTCATAAACACACTTAAAAGGACCTTTATCATGCCAAATTCAATAGAGTTAATGTTGATCAATTGGTGAGAGGGAAAGATATAAAAGAGACCTGGGGGCAACTTTTTCACACAGAGGGTGGTACGTGTATGGAATGAGCTGCCAGAGGAAGTGGTGGAGTCTGGTACAATTGCCACATTTAAGAGGCATTTGGATGGATATGGGCCAGGTGCGGGCAGGTGGGACTAGATTGGGTCGGGACATGCGGACGGCCTGGATGGGTTGGACAAACGGTCTGTTTCCATGCTGTACATCTATGTCTCCATGACTCTAATTCTGGTCTCCCTGCTATAGAAATGATGTTGTGTGACTTGAAAGTGTTCAGAAAATTTGGATGAAGAATTTGCCACAGTTGGACAGTTTGAGCTGTAGGGAGAGGCTGAATAGGCTGAGCTGATTTTGCCTGGAGTGTTGGAAGCCGAGTTGTGACTGTATGGAGGTTTATAAGATCATGAGGGACATGGACAGGGTGAATAGTGAACATTTTCAATAGGAGAGTCTTAAACTAGAGGACATAAGTTTAAAGTGAGGGGGAAAATATTTAAAAGGGAACAAAGGGGCAACTTTTTCACACACAGAATGGTGCAAGTTTGGAATTAAATGTCAGAGCAAGTGGTGGAGTTGGTGCAATTACAATATTTAAAAAGCTTCCGGAAAGGTAAAAACAGGACAATTTTAGAGGGATAAGTGCCAAGTGCTAGCATATGGAACAAGATTAATGTTAGATATCTGATTGGCATAGATGAGTCACACTGAAGGGGCTATTTCCATTCTGTACAATTCTATCACTACATAAACATACTTAAACATACTTTTATCATGCCAAACTAAATAGAGTTAATGTTGATCCATAGCATGTGATACTAGGTCAGATGACAATAACTTGTGCATAAGGAAGATTTTAAGGAGCATTTTAAAAAGGAGCTCTTTAATCGGAAGGAGTAGAGATGAAGTCCAGACGTTGAGACAGTTCAGTAACAGGATTGTTCCCAATTGTCAAATGTACTTTTGTTTCTGGAATGCTTACCTTCCATTTCATTTGACTTAATTCGATGAAATCGGTAATTTCGTCTAACATTTCACCAGCTGGTAACATTTATATCACAGCTGAATATCTAACACTTTCAGATTGAGTTTATAACACGAGTCACACCAATCCAAGCAAGACAGTTGAGAATTCAACATCGATAATTTGGAGGACAGTATGCCTGTGTCGGTTATTACGTTAACTGGATGAGGAGGAAATAGGATTTGTTGTGAAAGCAAATCAGAATAGAGGAAGAAATCTGGATAAATCAAATGTGTGGAGTTAATAATCTGCTTTCAGAGCAAAATGGTGCTGGATATGAGGGTCCCGAGGTCACAATGGAATGAATGATTGATTTACCAAATAAGAGCTGAGGCAGCGATGGATATAGGGGCCATTTCACAGATGGAAATAATGACTCTTGGTGACGATGCGGACATGTGTTTGAATTGATCTCAGGCTCAATTCGGAAGTCACATGCAAACAGAAATCAGAGAAGTTCTCATTGACTCCATCGAGCTCACTGAGAGCCACAAAACATTTCCATGAAAGCACTGAGGATGTTGGCTCGTCTACGATATCCGACCCCATTCTTGAGCATGGGATCTCATCTGTCACTACGCTTTCTGATTGGAACCGATTCGTGGAAAGAAATGAATGACAAAGGGAAGTGATATCAGCATCATGCCGGGAGAACTGAATGGAAACACAGTCTTGCTGAAAAAACGCTTATAACCAAAGTACACAGATTTCTTTCACAGTATGTTATTTAATCTTTAAAATAGGAAACTTCTCAATTTTAAATTGTGTCCAGATGTGTGTATCGGAGAATTCCATGAGCAGGAGTTCGCAGGAGCCTATCGTTGCTGTTCCCACATTAGCATGCAGTGAATGATGAGACTTTCCTTCAGATTTTTGTTTGGTATTGGTTCACTGTCTGAGAAGAAATTATTTGGAATGAATTTCTTTTCTCAGGCTCATCTAATTTCTCTTTTGGTTATGTTTTTTTTTTGTTCAACTTTCTTCGAACTGTTGCTCATTGCTAACAGCACTTTACTTTGCACTCAGTCTTTTTCTTGTTGCATCTTAGGGTTATTCCCTTGCCCATTCGAAAAGGAGTGTTATCATGTTGCCTATCCTTTTCCTCTTTTCGGTCCCTTCCTCACGTTGACTCCTTGCTCCATTATCGGTTGTCAGTTACTTGGATTCATTCATCAATTGAATTATTTTTATCACTGGATAATTCATGACATACTTTAATTGCTCTGAATTTTTTCTGCATCATCACATAAATACATGCATTTGTGCAGCAGCTTAAGCTCCGCAGCATATATGAAAATTGTTCAAAGAGATAAAAATCATCCCAGTTCAAGGAAAAGCCAGCATTAAATGCATATGTAAAATACACCGACCAGAGAAGGATAAAACTGGCAGATATCGCAAAGAGTAAAAAGACAGAATTGCGTCTGTTGTCTACCTCTGGTTCATTCTCTGTTTTTCTTTCACCCCTCAGTTCCTTACGTACTTTAATGGCCTCAAGGATATGTCTGACAGTCAGCATGTTAATAAAAGGAATAAAAGTGAATGGGAACAATGGTGTTAAAAAATATTCAAAGTATTTAAAACTTGCCCACCGAGGGTCGTTATAATAACTGTAGCTGGAATAACAATACCATGGAACATTGTTGATGATTGTTAGGAGGTTCATATCAAAAATAGTTGGGAATGTTCTTCAAAGAAAAAAAAATGCACATTGTTGCTAGAACTCTCGTTGCAGTTTTCTCTGTGCAATACATAGCTTTCATCTGATGAAAACAAATGGCGACAAATCGATCAAAAGAAAAAGCGACAGTGAACCAGACAGAACAATCAGTTGCTATGAAGTTCAGGACATTGGTAACACGGCAAACAGGAACGATGGCCAGGAAACATTGTGGATAATAATAGTAGCGAAACCAACTAATTATGATTTCAAAGAAAATGAACAGTAGGTCAGACACTGCCATGGCTACCAGATAGCAAGTGCTGCATTTAGAAAGACCACACTTGTCCCGACACAGGAATATAATCACCACTAGACTAACTGTTAAGGAGATAAAGGAAACAATAGAGACTTGAAGTTACTGATCAAATATTCATTGGTTGAGTAGAAACTGTAAGGAATGGTTTTCACACAATGATAATTGTTGTTCCATGCCACATCAAGATAAAGAATTATAACCACAACATCAAAGCTTCTGAAAATGAATCAAATGCACTTACAAAATAGATAGGGAAGAACATTTACAACAATAAACCTCTGAATGATGGATTTCAGATAAAAGGAAAATTGAGGGGGATTAGGTTTATTCTTTGTGTTAGAGAAGATTAAGAGATGACCTTACAGAGGAGTTCATAATTCTGAACAATTTTGACAGGATAAACAATGATATTTCAATCATTGCTGTGTAAATAACTAGGGATTACATCTTCAGGATTATCAGCAAGAGAGATGGTAGTAAGATTAGGAGAAAGTTCTTTACCCAAAGAGTTGATAGGAATTGGAATGTCCTGCCTGGGAGAGTGACGGAAGTGGATTACATTGGAGCTCTCAAAAAGGTGCAGAATATATTTGTGAAAGTGATGAAATTGGATTGCTACAGAGATACAGATGGATAATGGGACGTGCAGGGGAGCTCATTAGGTAGCCAGTACAGAAAAGGTGGGTAAAGTGGCCTCCCACAATTCTACGATTCTTTACCATGAGCAGCGGATCAATCCCAGAAACACGGTCATGTACTGGAGGTTTTATTGGAATCAGCAGTGGTGATTTCATCCAATATGAGATGACTTCGACTGGCTGGAGATTCCCTTTACACCACCATCCACACAAAAACACTTGGATCTGTAAAATAAAGAAGGGGTGACACCTCATGCAGATATTGACTGCGAAATTTCTGCATTCAGTTTTGGAGCCTCCACAGCTCAGATCCCCTCTAGAATTGTACATCTGCACTGTAGGAACTAAAAGCATGGGCCATTGAAACACACTGCAGTGTCCAGAAATGCATGGCCTCTGCAATATGAAGAAACAAATGACGAGATATTGAGTTCTTCCTTCAGAATATCCTGACAATCTGAACTACAAGTATTCAGCAGTGAATACCACCACCATAGCCCAGATTGGATACCCAGCACAATCAGAAGTGCTTCAATATTTGCTATGGCCTTCCCTCGCCACCCCCCACCCCTCCCACACGTCAAAGATTGTACACCATAGCCCTCGTTCAAATAAAATATGATTTTATGTAGTATTGGTCATTGCAACTTCCCAGTTTAGAAATCACACTCTATGTCTGAGATTAAGCAAAGCTTTCTGCCTGATGTCCAGTCTCACACACCAAAGCTCCTCTGCTAGGCATCACCTTGTGAATGGAAATCCCCCTCTCGGATTTAGAGCACATAACAGGGCTAAGAACCACAAGTTTTAACCAGCATTTTCAATGGAAATCACCAGAATTGGACCATAGCTTTTTCCAAGAAACCCCATTATATCATTGCTTGGTATCAGGATATCCTTCCATGGATTCAGGCCAATGCTGAAAATTAGGGGAAACCGTGATTGACTGGTCTTATCAAGAGTCTATAAATTCAGAGATCTAATGACCCAGTGACAAATGATGTAAATTGAATTGATAAAAATATGGGTTTGAGAGTCTAAAGTCACCCGTTACACTGGTTCAGAGATACCCTTGTGCAGATATGGAAATAGTGATTATTTATAAAATGTAATCACGTCATGGCCTATAATCTGGCCAAATGTTCATTATCCAGCTCTATTTGCCTTTCTGAGGGTGCTGCAGATCTGCCTTTTTGAACGTCTGCATTAATTCTGTGTGCAGGACAACCCAGTGTTCTTGGAGGGAGTTGCAGAATTTTTGCCCAACAAAGGTGATGGAACAACGATATATTCTGAATTCAGAATGAAAGCTAACGGGCATGTGATGATGGTTCTATGCTACACTTGTTTGACGGGGTACTGGAGATCGTACATTTGTGAGTTGAGACTTAAACTCTAACTATTTTGAATTTCGTAGGTGGTATTCATTGTTGGTCATGGTGTCGTTGGTGAAGGCAGTGACTACTGAATGTGGTGAGTGACATGCCAATGAATCGACTGTTTGTCCTACACAGTGTGGTACTTTGTGAATTGTTACAATTGAGCTGCTGTCAGCCAGACACATGGACAGCATTCCATTCCACCGCTGAGCTATGCATTCTGGGTGGCAGACATGGATTGGTGAGACAGGTAGGGAGCTTATTGCTATTGTAATTAAAGTGTCTAACATACTTCTGTTACTACAGCTCTTGTATTGGTCATCATGCATTCAGAGATAGTAATCCAATGGGAGATTAGTAGATTCTCACTGTTTAGAGACAATCATTGCCTACCACTTGTGGGATGTGAATGTTACTGTCTATTATCAGATCTTATCTCACTGTATCTGAACAAATTCAAACGTCAAACAACATCGGGTTATAGTACAACAGGCTTTCACAAGTTTCAGAGCACTACTCCTTCATCACGTGAAGCAGAGTAGCTTTCCTCCACTTCACCTGAAAAAGGAGCAACTCTCAAAATTCTTGGGATTGCAAATAAACCTGTTGAACAATAATCTTGTATTGTGGGACTTCAGTTTGTCCATCCCAGTCCAACACCGGCACCTTCACAACACTGTATAGGGACAGAGACCTCTTCATTATTTAAGAAAGTAAATGATGCTGAACATTGTACAATTATGAGCAAACATCTCCACTTTGGAAATTACAATGCGGGGAAGGGCACTGGCGAGGCAGCTGCAGATTTTGGGGTCTAGGACATGACTCTGAAGAATTCCGATGGAGATGTACAATGGCTGAGGTGATGGCACTCTAACAGACTGAACCATCTTCATTTGCAGTCCGTATGAAAACAATGAAATCTCATTGACTCTTTTTTGAGGGCTCATTATTGTGAATGTGTTAATTTTAAGAGCTGAATATTTTTCCAGTCATTAAAATGTAACTGTAAAAGTAGGTGCATCTGGTTGAGGAACAGACCAAGGTTCTGTGAATGCAATCAAACAATCCTGAGATTGGGGCATGACAGACTTAACATGTCATTATGTTGGAAAGTCAGAGGCTCTAGTACAATAAAAATAGCAACGAGAGACAGAATATTGGCTTGTTTGTAGAGAAGAGAATGTTTGCCATTATCACAAAGAGAACTGCTCACAATTCTGGAAATGAACATTGTGAGCTGAATTAGTGACAGAGAATACAGATTGCAGGCTGAATCGAATATTTATGATGAAGGTAAAATAATTAATTCACGAATTTCTAGATTTAGTTTGTCACATTCACAAGGTGTGTGAGAGTGTAAACATACACACACACACACATCTTGAATTTTGCTGAGAGAAATTTGAATACTGTACTAAAGTTGGATATGAAATGTCAAAGGATTTTCGGATGCAAAACATGGAAATGTTCCTTCCATGAATGAGAGAGACCATACTGGCGCCATTCATATGGAATGCTCATTCAGGGTTCGAAAATGTGGCAATAGAAGAGGCTTGGCTGATAGATTAATATTTAAAACTTTCAGAATTCTGGACTGTTAATCCTATGTAATGCTCTCCAACTCAATTATTAATCATAGTCATAAGATTACAGGCACTGAAGTTAGGTATTTGTTGAAACAATTTTATTCGACTTTAGTATTTTCATTTTGATACATTGCCTTAAAACTGGTTGGCGCACATTTCGCATTGAAACATCGTCCTCCCATGAAGGATATATATCACAAAACAAAGAGCAGAACTCACTGAAATTTTAGGTGTGGAAAGATTGTGAATTATCGATTGAGAAACTGTTTATCAAAACCTAATTAGGATCAGACTTGAAATAGTGTGAACACATCCAGCTCTATATCCATCCTTACTAATGTCAAGCCAATAAATTAGAGATACGAGGTCCCACAGCTTGCCCTAATCTTGCTTGAAGATTAATCAGTCCCAACTATTTGGACAATAGTTAACATGCCTATGGGACATTTCATTGAATTAACATTGCTGCTCCGCCATTTTCCCTTTCTGAAATTAATCACATCAGTTTATCTCCATTTTGGAAACCTTTACGAAACATAGGGGAAGAGTTTCCCATTTGTACTCCACGATGTTTCTGTGTTCTGGACCAGACCACAATTTCTCAAACCATATCAGGAAATAACCGAGACTCTAATTTTTATCTCATTTAAAAGGTAAGCATAAGACATTGTATTCCAGATGTGACTTGATTGGTCAAACACTCGGCTTTAAACAAAAGCTCAATTTATTCTTCCACCACAGTTAAAGTAGAAACCAAAAAAAGAATTGATATAACTTTAACTGTCGAAATTCTTAACAAATTGTTATATTATTTAATTATGACTCTTCAATCGTACCAACACAGCAGCATTCCCACAAACATAGTTGGTGAAGGCAAGTTCATCAAAATAGATTTCCCTCACTTGCTATCTCCTCCAATCTCAGAGGCAACGCTAACGGAACGAATCTAGCAGCAGAGAGAGTGACTGCAAGCTTTTTACAGCAGCAGCAGCGGAGTGAAAGCTGTGTCCAGCAGTTTCAATCCAAAGCTCAAACTTCAATAATTGTCAGCCCTGGGTTTGTTAGAGTCTGATTCCACCCACTCACTCATTCTTCTTTTGCCTACTTGAAAAAAACATTTATTTACTGTTTTCTATGGAGCAGTCACCTTGGCACCAAATTTCCGAACACTTCTTCAAAAGAAACCGGACAGAACAAATTTCTCTTCAAGGCAGATGTCATGACAATTGTCAGCTCCATCAGTGGACACAACAGAATGATCAGTTTGGACAACATAAAAGGACAACAGCATCAAAGGGCAAAGTGAGAAACATTCTGTTTGTGAAAGTTATTTGATTCTCTTTGGGACAGCTACTGACACACCGCTCCAGATCTCCGCATTTGTACTTTTAAAGTCTGCACCACAGTATTGTGCATCTTTTGACAAATGGCGCAGTTTACATGATTTTTTGACAATCAAATAATTTCAAAAAAACACATCACAGTTGGAACTCTGCACTCAGTACCCCTCTGAGTGAACTGTTCTTACAAATATCACACCTCCTCACGTCTACTGACTGCTGCAAACATGCAAGATCATTGAAGCCATCCGTGCTGATCCCCACTTATCACTCCATAACCTGCTGAACCCTGTTGTATCTGGGCTCCTATTTGAAGCAAGCCGCCTAAGCAAGATCCACCAACACAATTCCTTTCCATCAAGGAATGGGAAACACCAGGTGTCACTAGGAAGTTGGTTGTTACAAAACCCATCTGACCGATAACAGGCATTAAACTAACAGAGAGAGCGTGGTCTTGCTAAACACTTTCTCGAGCAGTCAGGACTGAAGCTCAGCAAAACTCTATCAACGTGGCATCAATGCAAACCGATTCTGCGCAGTACAGAGAAACACACAACGCTGCACATTACTGAGGAGCCTCCTAAACAGCAAAATATTCACTTTAAACTCCGTGAGCGAGGGAAATATCATCTGTCATTGAGATTTGCCTTGCTAAATGGAAATAAAATAATTAGCAATCGTACAGTGGAAATCAGCATGGTTTAGTCCAGGGATTCATACAATTGAAGTTGTTACAGGACTTACCAGGAATGCCAACAATGGCAAGAATGGTATAGTATATTTTTTCAATTACTTGTCTTACAGGATACATTTTGTACTTTGTGAAACAACCTTCCCTTCCTGCTGCTGACAAATTGTTGGAATCAGAAAATTGAGGAATTGGACTTCATATTGGGTGGTATCTCCGAAGGGAAAACTTTGAGTACACCTGGTTATGAGAACAGGTTTATTTTAATGACATGATGTCATTGAGATTTATGTCTGTGATTGAATATTCCAAAGACTGGATCCTATGGAGGTCTAAAACATTAATTGCAATTTGTCTTCAAACGACAATACTTGCATCATTTCATGTGCTATCAGCTCAATAAATATCTAATTTATTTGATATTCTTTTCAATGATGACCTTCATTTTGCTGAGGCTATTCAGCCACTCAATACCTCATGGTGTAGAGCTCCTTGAGAATTGTTGCACTGTTATAGCATTGCTTTCCTCGTTATTTCAGCTTTACATCTCATTTGGGAAATCCTCTGTGTGAATAAGCACTCAGATACAGAGCGTGAAGCCGATACTGACCACACCAATAACTGGAGTGAACACCAGGTCACATTTCCTCAAATCGAAGACAAAACAAGAATTCAGAACTTTAATCTCAGAATCATAGAATGATTGCATCATACAGAACAGAGCTGGCCCATAGATCCACTCAGCTTGTAAAATTACACAAAAAAGCTACAACAAATCTCACTTCCCAACATTTTGTCTTGAATTTTCAGTGTTCATCCAAGTGCATCTTAAAGGTTTTGAGTTTTCCCAACTTAGTTACTGTTATGATGCTGTCATGTTTTTTGAGAAGAGAGGTCATAAAGACAGAGGTTCTGAAGAGGTTTAGTTTAACAATGGAAGGGGAGTGGCCAGTTTTCTCAGTTCAGTAATTTTCTAGTTTTAAATTAAATCACACAAGATGTGTGATTCCAGGAGAGTGGCATGTTTCAGTAAAACAATCCTCTGACTTACTCTGAAACCACTTTCTGGATGTTATTCCCTCCTTCCTGTTTGAATCTGTTTGAATTAACCTTTATTTCCCCGAGTGTATTTATGTGATGTTCCTGTATTGGAACAGGTAATTAGTAATAGTTACTGTATCAGGTCACTTAAGCTTTCCAATAGTTATGTTTTCGAAATTCTGCTTTCATTTGTTCGTGTCTCAGCTGCAGTGATTACATACATTCTGTTTTGCTAAAACCAAATAATTTGACCAATGACATCACACCTGGAGCACCCACTTCACATCTGCCTTTAAAATTAAAACAAAAGTTAGGGTCCAGGCTACCTTCTCAAAATATTTTGAGGTCTGGCATGGTCCGTAACAGTTACCCTCCCAGGCAAAATAGTGCTGACCCCTACCATCCTCTCGGTGTTGTGTCCCCTCAGGGGAAGGGCAAGGTTGTGAAGGTGGGACCCTCTTGGTAATCTCAGGTAGTATGGCAACTGATTTCCAGCATCCATAGTTCATTCAGTTTTTGTTTTGTCTCACTGTTAATTCTGTTTCTCGCTCTCCAGATGATGCCAGACCTGATGAATATCTGCAGCATTTTTTACTTTTGTTTCGGAGATCTCCTTGTGCTGGGAGTTGATATCTTTGCGATGACTAATGGAGTCCTTCGCTCCTATTTCCAGAACTGGGACTTTGTGCAGCACTCAACATCCTCAGGACCAGACATTCATTGAACGCCTAGCGTAATATTATGTATAACTTTATGAACAACAAACTCTCAGATCTAAGCCGTGAAAAGAAGATTGATCACCGCTAAAAAGGGTGTATCGTAACTCCATATAGATTAGAACACACCTTAATACTGGAGATTGAACACAATAAACCTGCTGTCAGATTTTTACTCACCAGAAAAACATTACAATCTACTTCTGTGAAATGCTGAGGAGAACGATGAAACATATCACACTGTGTTAACTGTTTGAAAATATTTCAAAATGATAACACTTTTTCACTTTGCCATTAATTAAATAACAAACCACAATAAACATTGAGAAAAGATTCCTTATATACTCAAACCAACAATTTCAATGAAGAACCAATTTTCTCCGCCGCCCCCCCCCCCAGTGAGAGACAGTATAGTTCTGCAGTGATAGCTCGTTTCAGTACTGCATATTCTTCAAAAATGTGCCAATACTGTACTGTGCTCTGAAGCAACACGTTACTCCTGTGAGGATCTTAGCTTGATATTTTGTAGAATTCTTGGCTTACAAAAAGGATCATGTTTTCAACTGAGTCAATAAAACAAACGCTCTCAAAGATGGAATTCGGGAAATTTCCCTCAACCTGAGCAAGTGTTCACCATAGAGTAAATTCTTTGTCAATTTAAATCAAGACTTTTAAGAACAACTCAGTGTATTTAGCCACGTACCTGAAACACCAACCACAGGGAGAATCGTATAGATTATTTTTAGGATATGCTGAATTGGTCGATGTACTTTGTCAGTGAATTACTGTTCCCCTTTGTGCTGTTAACTCTCTTTCTGCAAAAGAAACTGAACTGTTTAATTGTCAGAGCCTTTAAGTTATCCAATGCAGGATTCCACAGTGAGATTCAGTTTGAAACATTTGGTAAACTTGGTATTTTAGGTAATTGACAAACTGGTTGCAAAAGTCCAATTCGTACTTGCTGAGGTATTGCATTTACTTCAGAGGTTGAACTGAGCAACCCAAAGCAGTGAACAATTCTCCTTGCAGTAAGCAACTAATGCTTACTGAATCTGAATGCTTATGATCCATTATTCATCACCAGACTTTCAATTAGATAGAGTCAGAGTCAGAGACATGTACAGCATGGAAACAGACCCTTCGGTTCAACCTGTCCATGCCGACCAGATATCCCAACCCAATAGAGTCCCACCTGCCAGCAACCGGCCCATAACTCTCCAAACCCTTCCCATTCGTATACCCATCCAAATGCCTCTTAAATGTTGCAATTGTATCAGCCTCCACCACTTCCTCTGGCAGCTCATTCCATATATGTATCACCCTGTGTGTGAAAAAGTTGCCCCCTAGGTCTCATTTACATCTTTCCCCTTTCACCCTAAACCTATGCCCTCTAGTTCTGGACTCCCCAAAACCAGGGGGAAAAAAAAACTTTGTCTATTTATCCTATCCATGCCCTTCATAAATGTTGTAAACCTGTATAAGGTCACCTCTCAGCCGCCATCGCTCCAGGGAAAACAGCCTCAGACTGATCAGCTTCTCCCTTGGCAACATCCTTGTGAATCCCCTGCAAGTTTCACAACATCTTTCCAATAGGAAGTAGACCAAAATTGCACACAATATTCCAACAGTGGCCTAACCAATGTCCTGCACAGCCACAACATGACCTCCCAACTCTTGGACTCAATACTCTGACCAATAAAATAAAGCATACCAAACACCTTCTTAATTATCCTATCTATATATCCTATTCAAATATCTCAGCAAGAGGCCCAGCAATTACTTCCCTCGCTTCTCCGAGAGTTCTAGGGTATACTTGACCAGGTCCTGGGGATTTATCCATCTTTATGCGTTTTAAGACATCCAGCTTCTCTTCCTCTGTAATATGGACATTTTTTGAAGATATCGAAGTCTATTTTCCCACATTCTATATGTTCCATGTCCTTCTGCACAGTAAACACTGATGCAACATAGTCCTTCAACATCTCCCCTCATCGCCTGCAGGTGCACAAAGATTGTTTTTGTGATCTTTGAGGGGCCCTATTCTCTCCTTGGTTACTCTTTTGTCCTTGATGCATTTATAGAATTCCTTTGGATTCTCCCCAACCCTATTTGCCAGAGCTCTCTCACATCCCCTTTTTGCCCTCCTGATTTCCCTTATTAGGTATATTTGGGAATATGAAACACAAGGATAGAACGTCAGAGAAAGGGGCAGATTATTTGGGACAGATGAGCAGACAGCACTTCATTCTAACGTCAGTGAACCTTTAATATTGTCAATCCCTGAGGATACTCATCTGAATCCATTTCTCCGGTATCCTCACACAGTCCAAAGATGTGCAGATTAGATACCTCGGCCATACTAAATTACCCATAATATTCAGGGATGTGTAGGTAAAATGGATCATACATGGGAAATACAGGATTACAGGGTAAGGGGGTGAGTCTAGGCGGGATGCTGTTCGAAGAATTAGTGTGGACCTTTTGGGCCGAATCAAGTTTCCACATCAATTCTATGCTGCTTCACCTCTGCCTCCGAGGTAGATGATCATCTGACCCAGTATCCCCTTCAATAGGTCATAGAGCCGGAGAGATGTACAGCACGGAAATAGACCTTCGGTCCAACACGTCCATGCCTAACAGACATCCTAAGTTAATTTGCCAGCAGTTTGGCCAATATCCTTTTAAATCCTCCCAATCCATTTACCTATCCAGATGCCTTTTAAATGTTGTAATTGTACCAGCCTCCACCACTTCCTCTGGCAGCTCAATTCATACACGCACCACCCTCTGCATGAAAAGGTTGCCCCTAAGTTCCCTTTTAAACTTTTTCCCTCTCTTCTTAAACCTATAACCTCTAGATCTGAATCCCCAAATCCAAGAAAAATATTCGCCCTATTAATGCCCTTCATGATTTTATAAACTTCTAATGTCACCCCTCAGTCCCAACCTATTAAGCCTCTCCATATGGCTCAAACCCTCCAACCCTGGCAACATCCTGGTAAATCTTTTCTGAAACTTTTCAAGTTTTACAGTATCCTTTTGACAGGGAGGCTGGAATTGCACACAACATTCAAAAAGTGGCCTAACCAATGTCCTGTACAGCTGCAACATGTCTTTGCAACTCCTGTACTCAATGCATCATCAGGTCTATTTGAAGGAAAGAACTGTCCATACTGGAGATTTCAAAACTAATAAAGAAAATGTTGGTGAAATTCGACAGGTCTGGCATCTGTGGGGAGAAAGCAGAGTCAAACTCTTGGGTGTAATGATTCTTTTTCAGAACTGAAGATTTCTGATGCTAATGATGGCTGGCCTGTTGAGTTTCGCCAGAAATTCGTGTTTTTATTTTCGTCACGTTCAATTACTTATGATCACGGTCTTGTTAAATGCGTTTGAGAATTGAGAGCCATTCAGTCGCACAGCGATGGTGGTATAGTGGTAAGTATAGCTCCCTTCCAAGCAGTTAACCCGCGTTTGATTCCCAGACATCACAGGGTGGTGCTTTCAAAGCCATTTTGCACAGAAGAACTTGAAGATGAACTGGCATTATCACCTTACTTTCTCTGAAAGTATATGAATGTTTTATTCTGTGAGAAAACAAAACCATCCAGATTGCTCCTCACTTGTCATGACGATGGTTTCTATGAATTGCAACGTGGAAGTGGGCAACAAAACTCAGCAACTCTGAAGTTTACCCCTCTGCAGCTTCCCAATTCTTATTTAAATGTTAATTGCAGCACAGCAATTTTTTTCGAAAAGTGAGACACTGCTCCTGTTGGGAACCTCAAATAATCACATAAGCTGCTGGAAACATTGAACAGTTCCAACAGCGTCTATTGAGAAGGGGAGGGAGGATTAATGTGTCAAATCTATTCAAGGTTAAAATAAACTCTAACCAGAGATCCTGAGTTTTACCTTTTTACATAAATTAACACTTTCTTTATTCCTACTAATGCTCTTTCACACTAATGCTCTTTCTTTACGAAATTCTGCTCAATTTTGAACAAAACGTATCCAAACAATATTCTTTATTTTGTACAATCGGTTGTTTTATTTCTCGGGGCAAAAGTGAGGACTGCAGATGCTGGAAACCAGAGTTTAGATCAGAGTGGTGCTGGAAAAGCCCAGCAGGTCAGGCAGCATCCGAGGAGCAGGAAAATCGACTTTTTGTCTGAAACGTCGATTTTCCTGTTTTATTTCCCAATCGTGTGCATCAATCTGAGTGCTTTGTGTACAGAGTCCGTTTGCTCACATGAGCCGCTTCATTACCCCGACAGACCCTGAACATTTCCGTGAGTTGGTTGCAGTTCCCGCTTGCGGCCAGTAGCTGTCACTAACCTGTGGACAGTGAAGTTCCCGGATCAGAGATTAAAAACAGACAGTAATTATTCCCACTTTGTGTTGGACGGTGTGCAGGAGAAATAATAAGGGTGGGGACCACTGCTATTACAGTTTTAGGGGTGGGAAAGGGATTGGGAACGTCTGAAAGGTAGTAGAAATGGCCATATGGACAGCGTCTATGGTAAAAATGAATATATAACTACAAATTAATACATGTGGAGATGTTACATAAGTGCAAGGTCTGGATTGCATGCTCGAGTCAGCCTTGCCCGACTGCGGCCTGTCAGGTGACAAAAGGTGAAAAGATGACCACAGCACAATGTGGGGGTCAGCAGCAATCCAGAGGACAATTGTGGCAGAGTCTGATTAGTAAATGTAGGCTCAGTGCGATTGGTTATGTAAATATAACGGGGGTAGAGCCTGGCTTTTAGAACATAACTCACTGAGTACTCTCACTGTTGGCTTTCAGGGTTGGTGGCTCTGATAGCTACAGCTTTTGTTTGCAAATAATGGCTTATTCTCTGCGTCTCCTGGTCATTCCTAAAAGGTATTATCAACCATAACATGCTAATTAATCCAGGAGAATCAATGCATTCGTTAAGAATCCCGCCCAATTTAAATACAAACCTCTGGGCTGCGTCAGAGAGGAAAATATAAAATAAAATCAGTAGCGGCCGCCCGGCCCCACTTACCGGCAAGATGACATGTTCAGGGAAAGGAGTGGGGCCAAAGCGGAACCTCTCCTCTCCTCTCCCCCCCCCAATATCCACCATCATTACCTTCAGGAACGGTAGTTTATTGACACAGTCCGCTCTCCCTCTGAGCCTTTTCCTTTCTGGGTGGGACCGCCGCCATTTTAGCTCCAGGCCCCGCCCCCTCCCCCGCCGCGCGCGAGCTGGCGGTTAACGGCCGCCTCGTGCCCCGAGTGACCGTTAGCAGCTGCTTCAGAAGATAAACTCTTTAAAGAGAAACAACCCTTTCAGGAGAGAAAACAGAAACACAAAAGGGCCGACTTCGGTGTCGCCAAACAAAATAATACGTTTTAGAATGAAAAATACTCCTTCCCACAGGCAGAGAGGTGAAAGTGATGAAGAAATTGTGTGTCGCCGCATCAAGTCCCAAAGCGCGATCTTCCGAATGACGGCCGCCCCCGGACCCCAAACGTTGTCTCAGCTTTATCTCTCTCTGGGCAGATACTGCCAGACCTGAGGGTACTCGGGGGGGAGTCCTCGTTCAGGACTTTCTTACAGTTCAGTTGCCAGGCGGAACACAATGTGGGAAAGTGTGTGAGGTTATGCACTGGGATGAGAAGGAGAGAGGGAGAGACGGTTTTCTAAATGGGGAAAGGCTTCGGAAAACTGAAGCACAAAGGGACTTGTTAGTCCGTGTTCAGGATTCTCTTCATGTTAAAACGCAGCTTCAGTTGGCAGTTAGGAACGAAAATACAATGTTAGGGTTTGTTTGAGAATTTTAGAATAGAAGAGCAGAATGTACTGCTCAGGCTGTTTAAGGTATTTGAAATATTGTGAGCAGTTTTAGGTCTCATACCGAAGGAATGATTTTTTTATTTCAAGAATATACTTTACTCATAAAAACAAGTATATATACATCTATAGTTAATAAAGAATTTCAATTCAGTACAACAGCATATGAAGAAAACAAAACAAACATTGGAGTTGGACTCTGTCCAGTAAACACTCTGCCCTGGAAGCAGCTGCAAGTTGAGTAGAGACTGTAAGTATCTCCTTCTGGAATGTGTCTTTGCAAAGGAATTCTGAGGCAAGATGCAGTGTGTCTGTTAAGGTGTGTTCCCAGCACTTGTGTGATGCAGGACTCTGTGCTCTACTGTGTGTTGTCCAGGACACGCTCCGAGACAAACATTGATTTCGCTTGGAGGACCATGAATTCAGTAAAAGAGGCTCTTTTTGTCTGTCCGAAAATTGTTGGTCTTCCAGAACAAGGAGGTGACCTTGACTGTTGCAGACTGACACGTCTTAAGGTCCAGGACTACTTGCTGAAGAGCACACTAAAGCTTGGGATAGCTGCTACCAAGGCTCAGTGGGGCAAGACCACTGTCTGATATCTTCCTTCTGAAGGTAAATGGAAGTCATTTCAGTTATCGAATCCACCTTAAATGCATGTAAATATAATTGTATGTAAAGAGATGTCTTTGGTTCATTGTGACATGAAGGTGCCAGTGTTGGACTCGGGTGAACAAAGTTAGAAGTCGCACAACACTTTAGAGGCGGCACGGTGGCACAGTGGTTAGCACTGCTGCCTCACAGCACCAGAGACCTGGGTTCAAATCCCGCCTCAGGTGACTGACTGTGTGGAGTTTGCACATTCTCCCCGTGTCAGCGTGGGTTTCCTCCGGGTGCTCCGGTTTCCTCCCAAAGTCCAAAGATGGGCAGGTCAGGTGAATTGGCCATACTAAAATTGCCTGGCAGTGGTAGGTGAAGGGGCAAGTGTAGGGGTATGGGTGGGTTGCGCTTCGGCGGGTCGGTGTGGACTTGTTGGGCCTGTTTCCACACTGTAGGTAATCTAATCTAAAACAACACTTGGTTATAGTCCAATAGGTTTATTAGAAATCACAAACTTTCTGGGTGGTGCTACTTCACTGACTGCAATCCATTTATTATTTCTCACCTTGGAACAATACATCAGCAATTACGTTAAGTTTTCCAGCAATGTGTACGATCTTTACATTAAATGGTTGCAGCAAAAGACTCCATTGGATTAGCCTTGCTTCATTTTAAACTTCTCAATGAAGGCTAGTTGGTCTTGATCAGTGTAACTTTGCATTTCATTAATCCTTGTCAGATGTAGACTTCAAAGTATTGAAAAGCCAACAGCAATCCGACAGCCTCTTCTTCTCAAGGACAGTATTTTTCCTATAACTGATATTGTTCCCATGAGAAGTACCCTATGGGTTTCTCTACTCCTGATTCATCGTACTGGAACAAGACAGCACACAACTCCAAGTTATCAGCATCAAATGCCATTTTGAAAAGGCTGGAAAAATCAGGAATGGCCAACACTGGTTCATTCATTCAAATTGCTTTCATCCTTACAAAGGATGCTTCGCATTCTGCTAACCAGACTACTTTTTTGTTAGTTTCCTTCACAGATTTGTTAAAGGTGTTGCAACATGGGGTGAACCCTCTGCTAATTTAAACCTGTAATACAAAATGATTTACTCAGTGTGGTAATCTGCGAAAATTTGAGAGGCCAAGAACTAGTTAAAGTAAAAAGTAACAACTTTATTTCTGAAAGTATAACAGAAAATAATTAACTAATAACCATTTACATCTCCTATTGTTACTTTCCCTTTTATAATACTAGTCCAATAAAACCTCTGATTAAGATTTACAAAAATCCAAATTTCAAAACCAGGCAGCTGTCAGATCTGCCATTTGTATCTTCCTCTGTAGATTTTCTTCTTAGAATTTCTCTTTCACAGGTCGTTGATAGATAAGTGTACCTTTAAGAGACCTATTGTGTGGGCAGTCTGCATTTATTGGTGGCTTGGCAGTTCTCTCTCAACTGTTCACGTTTTCCTGGTTTTATATCCTCAAGCACCAGATTTTGTAATCAGCTTTTAATATTGTCGATATACTAGATTCAAACTTGATTGGAGTTTGGGGTTTTTTTGGTGTATAATTTAAACTGATTGGCCTAATTCACATTTGTTTTTTTGTATCCAACCGACTATTCTAGCTGCTGGATTAAAAGGTTTCATTGTATCTTGTTCAGAACACTCGGTGCAGTCAGATACTTTCCTAAAGGTACAGTACACTTTAACACCTTCATAACAAAGGCACAGCTCTTTATTTGAAATTATGCACACATTTCCAGTAAACTCTCACATTCCAAAAAATCTACTGATTTCTCATTTAGTTTTTGGAATGAGGAATTTTATTAGTGGCTTCACTTTTGCTGTCCTTGACAATATCTGAGTCTGAATGTGTATGCCTGTGTGTTTCTGTGTCAATCTGTGTAGGTTTCTATCTCTGTATCTGTGTGTGTCTGTGCATCTGTGTGAATGACTGTGTGTGTCTGAAGGTATATGTGTGTGTGTTCGTGTATGTATTACAGTACTTTTTTGATTATATGTATCTGTGTCTGTCTTTGTACCTATCTATGTGTTTGTGTCTAGTGTGTGTTCATGTTACTGCAGGAATCTATGTTTATGTGTATCTCTGCAATGGGGTCTCTGTTGTTTTCGGGATGAAGCCATTAAAATGGGATCAAACACCTCTCTCTCTGTCTGTCCCTTTTGTATTTAAGATAATACAATGTTGATGATGTAAGGGGTGGTGTAATTTTTAAATCATTAACTGTTGTAGTAAGCACATAGTAAGTACAAAGCCACCATTTTAGTCCTTTCTACCCTGTAGTAAGCACCAGCAGATACTCCCCTAGATTTTCATGAATGGAACAATGGAAACAGCTTTCCTCGTGGCTGAGGGACTGCCCACAACCCATGGCTGTACATCATCATCCATATAAGGGAGAACGGTGAACTCAAACACTGATTGGCTGGGTGATGAACCAAATAATCTCATCCATCAGGGAGGACAGTGGGGAACTTTGACACCCATTGGCTGAGACAGTAGAAGGCCCAGCCCATTACTACATGTATATAATGCGCGGGGATTACAATCTGTGTGTGTGCCTCGTGGGAAGCCATTGAGGTAACACCCGGTTCTGCAGAACTGAATACATAGTTTTGGACGAACTCCTCCGTGTCTTTGTTCTTGGGAAGGGAAGCAGAGTGCCTGATGGGGGGTCGCAGAGGTCCCTATCTTGCACAATTGGGGGTCTCGCCCGGGATGCAATAATTATTGCCGGGGCTCTCTCTTCGGCTCGTGGATCAAGTCTGATACAAAAAGACGCGTCTGGTATATATTTATACTGCTCACTGGATCGGCTTGGTCCGTCAGCCGTCGGCCAAGAGAGTGACCCGGCTCATTAAAAATAATTTTGAATCCTGGAAAAGGAACACACGGACGAGTGCTGGGACGACTGGTTAGTGACTATACGCGGGGTACACACATTTAAACAGGCCAGACAACTCCGTGCACGGATCAAGGTAAGAGATTTTTTTTGTTCTTCCTTGTTGGCCACGTGGTTTTGACGGTCATCTGTGAAAACGCTTTAGGCGTTTAAGACCAGGACCGAAGATAAGCCACAGGAAATTGTGGTTTTGACGGTCATCTGTGAAAACGTTTTAGGCGTTTAAGACCAGGACCGAAGATAGACCATGGGAAATCAGACTTCTGAATTTATTAAGGAGAAGTCAGGGAAGACTGCAAATGGGAAAGAAATACCCCCCGATAGTCCATTAGGTAGGAAGTTAAGTCTATGGACGGACAGTAGTAGGACAAGGGACTTAAAGAAAGAGACCATGATAAAATATTGTTGTTTTATATGGACCAAGGAACCTATCCGCGCCCCCTCGGTAGTTTGGCCCGAATATGGATCTGATGAAGACTGGGTGTGTCAAATCCTAAATGTATATGTTAACAGAAAACAACCGTTTGACCCAGAAGAGAGCAAATACGCCGCCGCCTGGCTGGCAGGCGATAGTGAGGGTCCCACGCGTCTCTATCCTCTGATTCCCCAAACAGAGCCGAGGAAGCCCCAGAAGCCTTGGGACGTCCTCACCGACGGTTTGCCACCGTCTGCCCCGCCCCCGTATATACCACCCGCGCACGACCAGGCGCACGACCAGGCGCACGACCAGGCGCACGACCAGGCGTCCAGCGCGGACCTCCCTCCTGCGATGGATAAGTCCGATTCCCAGCAGGCTATGACCAGTGAGGCAGGGACTGCTGGGGGGAGCACAGGAGGGGGCGCAGAACCCACCCCAGGCACTAGGAAATCGGTCCGACTCGAGATGCGGAGGGGCCGAGAAGAGGGATTGAGAGCTGGGAGGAGTGACAATATTGAACAGCTGAACCCCTTACGAGAGGTGCCGTTTGGGAATGAACGGACTGGGTTCGTAGTACAACCTTTAAATTCTGGGGATATCGGCAACTCCGTAACGAACTACCCCGTCTATTGGACGACCCCATCAGTGTGGGAATACAACTGGACCAATTTCTGGGGCCCAGTATATACACATGGGCCGAATTACAGGCCATGATGAGAATATTATTTAATTACGATGAAATTGTTATGATCCGGAATAGTGCAATGGCCATTTGGGATAAGGAGCATCAGGGAGGCCCTCAGCGTGGAGAGCAGAAGTACCCCTTAGAGGACCCCCGGTGGGATCATAACGACGCGGGGGGACGGGCCAATATGACAGATCTCAGAAGCCTTATAATCAGGGGAATCAAAACCTGCGTGCCTAAACAGCGGAATTTAGCGAAAGCATTCGAAGTTGGACAGAAAAAGGATGAATCCCCGAGTGAGTTTTTAGACCGTTTGCGGGAGTCCATGCGAAAGTATTCAGGTTTAGACCCCGATGGGGAAATAGGCAAGGGCTTGCTTAAGGTGCACTTTGTGACTAAATCATGGCCTGACATTCAGAAGAAAATACAGAAAATAGAGGAATGGGCTGAAAAAGACGTTGCGGAATTATTGCGGGAAGCACAGAAGGTGTACGTTCAGAGGGATGTAGTAAGGGAGAAACAGAAGACAAAAATGATGGTGGCAGCCGTACGGGAAGCTTGTAAATCCACCGGAATGGGGGAGGGAGGTTATGGGGTGGAAAGAGGAAGGTCGAGGGAAAGTCGGAGAGGGAGAGGAGCGAGACGGGGCAGAGGTGAGAGAGGAGGATCTTATGGATTTGAGCGGCCTCCAATGGCTGGATGTTACCATTGCGGGAAACTGGGACACTTCAAAAGGGATTGTCCCGAGTTTAAAAGGGAGCGAGAAGGGATGTATGAAATGGAGCGTGAACAAATGGATTAGGGAAGGGGAGGAGGAACTGGAACATTGCTGTTCAGACATAATAGAGTACCAGAGTAAAGTGAGGGAAGATCTGAGGGACACCCCCTTACATGCAGGAAGGCGGTGGTACATTGACGGGTCCTCTCGGGTGATAGATGGGAAAAGACACAACGGTTATGCAGTCATTAGTGAGACTGGTTGGGAATTAGTGGAAAGTGGACGGCTACCGAATGCCTGGTCCGCACAAACATGCGAATTGTACGCCTTGCACCGGGCTTTGAGGAATTTAAAGGGAATAGCCGGGACGATATACACTGACTCTAAGTATGCCTTTGGGGTAGTACACACCTTTGGGAAGATCTGGAAGGAAAGGGGAATGATAAATAGTAGAGGAAAGGAGTTGGTCCACGAGGAACTGGTAGCCATGATCTTGGAGGATTTGTTGCTGCCACAAGAGATTGCTGTAGTGCATGTGAAAGGGCACCAGAAAGACGATAAAATAGAGACCCTGGGGAACCAATTGGCAGATGAACAGGCAAAATTGGCCGGGATGGGGAAGGAAGTAATAAACTGCCTGGTAAGGATTCCCCAGATATCTGAAATTACCGAAGTGCCCACGTTCACTCACAAAGAAGAAACTCTTCTTGCGTCTCTGGGGGGTACAAAGGATAGGGAAGGGAAGTGGACCTTACCCGATGGCCGCCAGCTACTGAATCGACCGTTGACGCGGGACATTATTGCCCGTCTACACCAAGGGGGTCACTGGGGCGCCCAGGCACTGTGTGATGCCTTCCTGCGCCAATATGCCCACCCTGGTCTGTACACAGTAGCCAAGCAGGTCACGGGAGATTGCATAACGTGCCGAAAGATTAACAAAAGGGGGCTGCGGAAGCACGCAAGGCAAGGGGGTAGGAGTCCGGCCTATAGGCCGTTTGAGTATGTCCAGGTAGATTACACTGAGCTCCCCCCCATAGGTCGCCTGAAGTATCTATTAGTAATAGTAGATCACCTGACAGGATGGGTGGAAGCTTTCCCCACTGCCACGGCAACAGCAACCCAGGTTAGCAAAATTCTACTCGAACAAATCATCCCACGGTTTGGGCTACCCCGCGCTATTGACTCTGACCAGGGGAGCCACTTCACCTCGACTGTCCTCCAGAATATAGTGCAAGCAATGGGGATTGACTGGGATTTGCACACCCCCTGGCACCCCCCCTCCTCGGGCAAGGTCGAAAGAATGAACCAGACCATCAAAAAGCAGCTAACCAAACTCACTAGTGAAATCGGCCTGCCTTGGACCAAATGCCTACCCCTTGCCCTATTGCAAATTCGCACCCAGCCAAGGCGGGATTTGGGCGTCTCCCCTTTCGAAATGCTGTTTGGCCTCCCATTCCATGGGCCGAAGGGGGAACCCCCTGTATTCGAGTCTCGGGACATGTTTGTGCAAAAATATGTGGTGGCTCTGGGGTCTGCTCTATCTCGTTTACGCCAACAGGGACTTTTGGCACAGACGCCGCCCCTCGAGTTCGCGGTGCACACCATCAAGCCGGGTCAGTGGGTCCTGATTAAAAGCTGGAAGCAACGCACCCTCGAACCAACTTGGGACGGTCCCTTCCTAGTACTTTTGACGACCGAAACGGCTGTCCGTACGGCCGAAAAGGGCTGGACACATTACACTCGAGTCAAGGGACCAGTGCCACAACCGACGGAGGACGAACAAACCTCTCTGACAGAGGCATCTAAGGAACAGAGACCCTGAGAACAGACTAGTCGGACTTTGGCGAATCTAAAGGAACTGTGCCCTCTGGCTAAAGGTGTCGCGACAAAATGCGGTCAATCATATTGTTAACTTGCTTTGTCATTATCCTTGGGCTGGGTCATAGTGCGCGTGTTACCCAATTTGGCCTCCGGAAAAAACAGGCAGAGGACCGTCAGTGGTTCTCCATCTCCGTGCTTGCCAACAAGCCAACACAGACATTTAGCTTAGACCTATGTGGGTTGGTGCCCTGCAGGACTAAAAGTGAACTGAATCAAACTAAACGGAACCTAGAGAGAGAAAGGAGATTCCAGGGTCAGGCGTTAGTATTACAATTGCATGGTAGGGAAGGCATACATAGGCCTCCAGCCCCTGGGGTCCAGGCTATGGTGTCAGTTGTCCGTGATCCCATTACCCCTGGACAAGATTGTGGGCGGAATCAGTGCAATCCGCTCTACCTGACCATAAAGAACTTGGGAGATAATGGGGCGAGCCTTAATGGAACAATCCTGGGTATTAGAGTTGGGGGCCATACAGGACAGGAGGGAGTGCAGCTGTGCTGCACGTATATCACGGTCATTGAAGCTGAGTCTGGGGGCTCATCCACCACCGACGAGCAGGGTAAAATTAGAATAATTGAGGTGACGGATTTGGAAAAGACCTTTGAAATAGAAACGGGATACGGGGAGGCGAATGCCTGGATGGAATGGGTCAAATATACTGTGAGGAGCATGAAAAAGAGTGATTGCTACGCATGCACGGGTGCCCGCCCTAACCCTCAGGTGGTCCCGTTCCCGCTGGGATGGGAGAAACACCCACGAGCCTTGGACTGCATGATAATGCTGTACCAGGACCGAGAGGCCTGGAACGACCCCACTTGTCGACCCTTAAGTTTGAAGTTTCCCCCCGTCAGGTCTGAGGGAGCGCCCCGCCCGCCATCATTCTCAGGGGTAACGGGTATGCACCAGGCCTGTGTCTCTCGGGCGGGACTACAGTGGGACGACGATGTGGGGACATTTGACAAGTGCAGCGGATCAATTCGGCTGGTCAACGAAACTACCGGGGGGGGGAATTACTCCCACATTCATGTGCCTAGGGCAGACCTCTGGTGGTACTGTGGTGGGAGGATTCTGCGACAGACCCTGCCCCGAAAATGGACGGGCACTTGTGCAATCGTTCAATTGGCCATCCCATTCACCCTGGTATTCGAAAAACAAGAGCAACCCCGTTTCAGTGGAAGAACTGAGAGAGCTTTGGAGACCTCTTTCGATGATAACATATATTTAGACGCCATAGGGGTCCCCAGGGGTGTTCCTGACGAGTACAAGGCTAGGAACCAGATAGCGGCGGGTTTTGAGTCGTCACTGTTCTGGTGGGTTACCATCAATAAGAACGTGGATTGGATTAATTATATTTACTACAATCAGCAGAGGTTCATTAATTATACCCGTGATGCAGTAAAAGGAATAGCAGAACAACTGGACGCCACTAGTCGGATGACGTGGGAAAATAGGTTGGCCTTAGACATGATGTTGGCAGAGAAGGGGGGTGTTTGTGTCATGATAGGCACTCAGTGCTGCACTTTCATCCCCAACAACACAGCCCCTGATGGGTCCATCACCCGCGCCCTGGATGGACTCACCACATTGGCGGACGAACTCGCCGAAAACTCGGGTATCGACTCTGGCCTCACGGGTTGGTTGGAAGTTTGGTTCGGTAAATGGACAGGGGTGGTCGTTCCCTTTCTTGTCTCATGTATAGTGGTGGCAGGGGTACTCACTGCCCTTGGGTGTTGTGTTATTCCCTGCGTCAGGGGATTAACTCAACGACTGATCGAAACCGCCCTTACTAAGAGGGACGTTCCCTATGGGCAGGTTGAACGAATGAATCTCGAGATGGAACAACGTGAATCCCTCTTGGGCGGGGGTGGTATTAGAGATGGGCAGTTTGATGAACAAGCTCGGGAGTTATTAAACGCCCTGGAGAGGAAACTCCCAGTTTAAAAATTACAAACCGTAAGAAAAGACACGGGGGATTTGTAAGGGGTGGTGTAATTTTTAAATCATTAACTGTTGTAGTAAGCACATAGTAAGTACAAAGCCACCATTTTAGTCCTTTCTACCCTGTAGTAAGCACCAGCAGATACTCCCCTAGATTTTCATGAATGGAACAATGGAAACAGCTTTCCTCGTGGCTGAGGGACTGCCCACAACCCATGGCTGTACATCATCATCCATATAAGGGAGAACGGTGAACTCAAACACTGATTGGCTGGGTGATGAACCAAATAATCTCATCCATCAGGGAGGACAGTGGGGAACTTTGACACCCATTGGCTGAGACAGTAGAAGGCCCAGCCCATTACTACATGTATATAATGCGCGGGGATTACAATCTGTGTGTGTGCCTCGTGGGAAGCCATTGAGGTAACACCCGGTTCTGCAGAACTGAATACATAGTTTTGGACGAACTCCTCCGTGTCTTTGTTCTTGGGAAGGGAAGCAGAGTGCCTGATGGGGGGTCGCAGAGGTCCCTATCTTGCACAATGATAATGTTGACATGTGTGTGTGTATGTGTCTGTCCGTCTCTGCCTGCAATGGTACTCATTTTGTCCTGATGGAATTTTGGATGAATGAATTAAAATATGGTGAATCAAAGGCTCGAGTCTCTGTCTTTCTCTCTGTCTGCCCATCTTGTGTCTAAAGTGATACAATGCCACCCTCTAGTGAACTTTCCACAAGAATCAGATTTATTTTTGGAGAAAACATTTTAGTCTGTGAATCTCTCATATTGCGCATTTGTTTTGTTCTTCAAAGAATACCTTTGGAGACACAGAACAGTTTTGCTGGATGACTTGTGATACTGTCCTTGAAATATGAGGAGAAGGAGATGAACATGCCCAGTGCTGGTCTCACTGCTACCATTTTTGAATCCTTTCTAACTTAGAATTTGTGAGAGTACTTCAGAAAACACTGTAAGCAGCAGAAAGTATAATAAAATTCACACTGTCTCCTCACAAATTGGTTCACATGGAGTTGCCTGGATATAATTGCACTAGAAACACTCTGTTTTGAATAACGTCAGGAATACTACTCAAAGATAAATCATTTCCACATTGCAGGGGGTGCACAACATTTCTCCACATGAGCATCTTCACCGAGGGACCTCAGTCCAATTGCAACAATTTCCACACCGCAATGGTGTGCATTTGTATGTATGCGTGTGTGTGTGTATATCTGTGCATCTGTGTATGTGTATCTGTGCATGTGTTTGTGTGTGCTGTCAGTTTGGATAGTGCTGTGAGCTGTTGCCCTCCCTCTCTAACCCTTGACTGAATCCTTGAGGTTTTTCAGCCTCCACACCTGTCTGATGCCGAAAAACCGGGAGCCCAGAAATTTGTTCGGTGGGTGGGAACTGATAATGTCATATAATACCTGCCACACTTTCTTGCATCGAAACAGCTCATAGTTGGCTGTTTTTGCCATTAGTATGGGGTCTGTTGAATGGTCAAACATTTTCTGAAGAATTATTCTATGAAATTGTATCAGAACCCTCTGAAGTATTTGAATTTGATGGAGATGAATAGATGATTCCAAGCTGATAGGAATTACCCAATAGGAAATTCCATTTGGAATTACCCAATAGGAAATGTAACTTTCCCAGACAATTCCTTTGGATTATGCAATGATGAGGAATCCGCAGGTTTGCAGCTCGACTCTCTTCCTGCACTGGGATAAGGATTCTTATCAGGGTGTCATAGAATACTCCCCACTTGCCTGGATGGGTGTTGCTCCAACAAACACTCAAGAAGCTTGACACCATCCAGGATAAAACAGTCCGCTTGATTGGTACCACATCCACAAATATTCACTCTTGCCTCCACCGATGCTCAGTAGGCCAGTGTGTAGTATCTACAAGATGCACTGCAGAAATTCACAGCCCTGTACAATTCCTTCCAAACCCACAACCACTTCAACCTGGATGGAGAAGGTCAGCAGATACATGGGAACACCAGCACCTCCAAGTTTACCTTTAAGCTACTCATCATCCTGACTTGGAAATATGTCACCGCTCCTTCAGTATTGCTGCATTAAAATCCAAGAACTGCTTCCCTAACAACATTGTAGGTGAACCAAAGCACATGGACTGCAGCGATTCAAAAAGGAAGGAGACCACCACCTTTTCAAAGGACAACTAGGGACAGGGAGTAAATGCTGACCCAGCCAATGATGTCCATGTTGCACAAATTAATGAAACAAAAATCATTCAAGCCCAGGAACAACAAGTCCCTCCTATGTGCTTCACCGAGGAGTTTTATTTATTTATAACACAAAGAATTCATGTAACCAGGTATTTAGCTGTGTTACTGAACTTTGCTCTGAACCGAGAAAAAGTTGCTGCATAAATAAATGTGTTTGTGCAACAACTTCGAGTCTGCAGCATATAACCAACCTTATTGAGGTGAAGTTGAAAAGGTGGGTATTCGTCAATATTCATTCCTTGAATGACATAATATAAGAAATCCACAACATTGATTAACCACAGGAGGATGAAGCTCCCCGATATGGAGAAGAGGAAAATCACAGACTTCCTTCTGCTCTCCTTCTCTGGGTCTCTTCAGTTCTCTCCTTTGCTGTCACCCTTCAGCCTCTTTCGGACATGACTGGTCACTAAAATGTGTCTGACTGTCAGAGCATTGAGCAATAGAATTAAAGCGAATGGCACTAAAGGGGTTAAAACCGTATCAAGCCAATCCAATGCCACCCACCAAATCTCAGTGCAGTAATTGATTTCATTTTACAGCAGAATGGCACATTGTAGATCATCATCCAAGATTCAATTTGAAAATAGAAAGGGATGAATTTCAGACAGAACAGGATGCAGGTTATTGCTAGAACCATTGTCGCAGTTTTCTCAGTGCAATATTTTGTTCTCAGCTTCTGACAACAAACCGGTCAAAGGAGAAAGTGACGGTGAACCAGACAGAGCAGTCCATGGCTGCACGAAACAGAGCCCCAATAACACTACACATAGGGGTGATGTCCAGAAAAGACTGTGGGTAATAAAAACAGGGAATTCTCCTCAGCATAACATCAGTGAAAATAACATCAGATCGGCAGCTGCCATAACCACCAGGTAACGAGTCAAGCAAGAGGAAACACCACACTTATGCTGGAAAGAATGCAAATTGCCAGCAAATTAACTGTGTAAAGCAAATGGGAAAAGAAATAGCGAATTACTGAACAGAAGTTCCCCCTGCCTGTTTCAGAGAGCAACAATAAGATTTTACCACCAATGACCTGCCCATTGTGTCTGTAGAATTGCTTTGGATTGAGTGAGTTTGAATTTTAAGATTGTCCTCCAGCCCATTCACTCCAGAGATTATGGAGCTAGGATGGGATCTGAGTACACAGTCCTCCTCAAGGAGCAGAAAGAAATCTCTGATTTTGTTTGGTTACAAGATAACTATTTGAATAACTGTAAAAGATTCTTAAAGGTATCAGCTCCAACTCTGCTGGAGGCAGAACCCAATTGGAAACCTTGCTCCTAACCCAGTCATAGGACTGGAGATTGGACTGTCAATAAAACAAATTCTCCTCTTTACCTTGGGTCAGGTTATCCCTAGCTCTTGGCATTGGACAAAATCCTGATTGGAGCCACTACAGGACCAGAAAACAGATCATCAGAACTTATGTAAGATTTCAACCAAGCTACTCCATGTATCTTGCACTTACAGAGAATGCAAGGCTCCCTTAGTGACAATGTGTGAGTGTTGGAACTGCTGTGATATTCACACTGTAATTCTACACATCTGTGCATGACAAATGCCTTGACATGCAGGGATCAGGAGGGCAATCTGTTAATATTTTAATTTCCTGACCAGAGGCAGTGGGGAGGAGAGAATTTCCAAAAAGGATGATAGATTAAGCTTTACAAATCAAAACAGCTGCATTATCCTTAAATTCTTTGCTTAACAAACCAAATAACTATCTTAGATTTAAAGTTAACAAATCATCCAGTATCCACTGCTGTGTGTGGAAGAGATTTCTAAGCCTCTCCCACCCTTTTTATGTGGAAGTGCTTCCGAACATCCCTCCTGAACGCACTGGAATTTAATAGATTACCTACAGTATGGAAACAGGCACAGCAAGTCCACCCCAACCCTCCGAAGAGTAACCTACCCAGACCCATTTCCCTCTGATTAATGCATCTAACACTACAGGCAATTTAGCGTGGCACATCTTTGGACTGTGGGAGAAAATCCAGGCAAAATGTGCAGACTCCACACAGATAGTCACCCAAGGCTGGAATTGAACCTGGAACTCTGGTGCTGTGAGGCAGCATGGCTAACCACTGAGCCACCATGCCACCCCAGATTATGCTCCCTCATAGAACATAGAACAATATAGCACAGAACAGGCCCTTCGGCCCATGATTTTGTGCCGAACATTTGTCCTAGCTTAAGCACCTATATCCATGTACCTAACCAATTGCCACTTAAAGGTCACCAATGATTCTGACTCTGCCACTCCCACAGGCAGCGCATTCCATGCCCCCACCATTCTCTGGGTAAAGAACCTATCCCTGACATCCCCCCTATACCTTCCACCCTTCACCTTAAATTTATGTCCCCTTGTAACACTCTGTTGTACCCGGGGAAAAAGTTTCTGACTGTCAACTCTATTTATTCCCCTGATCATCAAGTCACCCCTCATCCTTCGCCATTCCAATGGAAAAAGACTTAGCACTCTCAACCTATCCTCGTACGACCTATTCTCCATTCTAGGCAACATCCTGGTAAATCTCCTCTGCACCCTCTCCAAAGCTTCTACATCTTTCCTAAAATGAGGCGACCAGAACTGCACACAGTATTCCAAATGTGGCCTTACCAAGGTCCTATACAGCTGCAACATCACCTTACGACTCTTGAATTCAATTCTTCTGCTAATGAACGCTAATACACCATAGGCCTTCTTACAAGCTCTATCCACCTGAGTGGCAACTTTCAAAGGTCTATGAACATAGACCCCAAGATCCCTCTGCTCCTCCACCTTACTAAGAACCCTACCGTTAACCCTATATTCCGCATTCTTATTTGTCCTTCCAAAATGGACAACCTCACACTTGACAGGATTGAACTCCATTAGCCACTCCTCAGCCCATCTCTGCATCATATCTAAGTCCCTTTGCAGCCGACAGCCCTCCTCACTATCCACAACTCCACCAATCTTCGTATCGTCTGCAAATTTACTGACCCACCCTTCGACTCCCTCTTCCAAGTCATTAATAAAAATTACAAACAGCAGAGGACCCAGAACTGATCCCTGCGGAACTCCACTTGTAACTGGGCTCCAGGCTGAATATTTACCATCTACCACCACTCTCTGACTTCAACCGGTTAGCCAGTTCTCTATCCAACTAGCCAAACTTCCCACTATCCAATGCCTCCTGATTTTCCGCATAAGCCTACCATGGGGAACCTTATCAAATGCCTTACTAAAATCCATGTACACTACACCCACTGCTCTACCCTCATCCACATGCTTGGTCACCTCCTCAAAGAATTCAATAAGACTTGTAAGGCAAGACCTACTCCTCACAAATCCGTGCTTGCTGTCCCTAATCAAGCAGTGTCTTTCCAGATACTCATAAATCCTATCCCTCAGTACCCTTTCCATTACTTTGCCTACCACCGAAGTAAGACTAACTGGCCTGTAATTCCCGGGGTTATCCCTATTCCCTTTTTTGAACAGGGGCACAACATTCGCCACTCTCCAGTCCCCTGGCATCACCCCCATTGACAGTGAAGACGAAAAGATCATTGCCAACGGGTCAGCAATTTCCTCTCTTGCTTCCCACATAATCCTAGGATATATCCTGTCAGGCCCGGGGGACTTGTCTATCCTCAAGTTTTTCAAAATGCTCAACACATTTTCCTTCCCAACAAGTATCTCCTCTAGCTTACCAGTCCATTTCATACTCTCCTCTTCAACAATACGGTCCCTCTCATTTGTAAATACTGAAGAAAAGTACTCATTCAAGACCTCTCCTATCTCTTCCGACTCAATACACAGTCTCCCACTACTGTCCTTGATTGGACCTACCCTCGTTCTCGTCATTCTCACGTTTCTCACATATGCATAAAAGGCCTTTGTGTTATCCTTGATCCTACCCACCAAAGATTTTTCATGCCCTCTCTTACCTCTTCTAATCCCTTTCTTCAGCTCCTTCCTGGCTATCCTGTATCCCTCCAATGCTCTGTCTGAACCTTGTTTCCTCAACCTTATGTAAGCCTCCTTCTTCCTCCTTACAAGACATTCAACCTCCCTCGTCAACCAAGATTCCCTCACACGACCATCTCTTTCCTGCCTGACAGGTACATACATATCAAGATCACATCGTATCTGTTCCTTGAAAAAGTTCCACATTTCAACAACATCCTTCCCTGACAGCCTATGCTCCCAATTTATGCTCCTCAGATCCTGTCTTTACCCTTCCCCCAATTGTAAAACCTGCCCTGTTGCACGCACCTATCTCTCTCCATAACCAAGGTGAAAGTCACAGAATTGTGGTTACCATCACGTAAATGCTCACCCACTAACAAGCCCATCACTTGTTCTCGTTTGTTTTCAAGTAACAAATCCAATATGGCCTCCCCTCTGGTCAGACAATCTACATACTGAGTTAGAAAAGCTTCCTGGACACACTGCACAAACACCGCCCTGTCCAATCTACTTGATCTAAAGAGCTTCCAATCAATATTTGGGAAGTTGAAATCGCCCATGACTACTACCCTGTGGCTTCTGCACCTTTCCAAAATCTTTTTCCCAATCTGTTTTTCTGCATCTCTGCTGCTATTGGGGGGGCCTATAGTAAACACCCAACAAGTTGACTGCTCCTTTCCTATTTCTGACTTCAGCCCATACTACCTCCAAAGGCAGATCCCCTTCGAACTGCCTTTCTGCAGCTGTTATACCATTTCTAATTCGTAACGCCACCCCCCCTCCTTTTTAACCCCCCCCCCCCCCCCCAATCTTACTGAAGCATCTGTAACCAGGAACCTCCAACAACTATTCCTGTCCCTCTTCTATCCACATTTCCGTGATGGCCACAACATCGTAGTCCCAAGTACCGATCCATGCCTTAAGTTCACCCACCTTATTTCTGATATCCTTGCGTTGAAGTATACACACTTGAGCCCGTCTCTGTGTCTGCAAGTATTCCCTGTCAGTGCTACCTTCTCCACAGCCTCCCTACATTCTTGGACATCCAGAAAAACAGTTAACCCACTTGCTGGACTACAAGTCCGGATCCCATCCCCCTGCCAAATTAGTTTAAACCCCCCCCCCCCCCCCCCCGAAGAGTGCTAGCAAACCTACCTCCCAGGATATTGGTGCCCTTCTGGTTCAGGTGCAACCCGTCCTGCTTGTACAGGTCCCACCTTCCCCAGAATGCAGTCCAATTGTCCAAATACCTGAAGCCCTCCCTCCTACACCATCTTGCAGCCACGTGTTCAACTACACTCTCTCCCTATTCCTTGCCTCACTGTCACGCGGCATCGGCAACAACCCAGAGATGACGACTCTGTCCGTCCTAGCTTTTAGCTTCCAGGCTAACTCCCTGAGCTCCTGAATGACCTCCCCACCCCTCTTCCTACCTATGTCGTTGGTGCCAATGTGCACCACGACTTCTGGCTGCACATCCTCCCCCTTAAGGATTCTGAAGACACAGTCCGAGACGTCTCGGACCCTGGCACCCGGGAGGCAACAAACCATTTGAGAGTCTCGCCCATGCCCACAGAACCGCCTGTCTGTCCCTCTAACTATAGAGTCTCCTATAACTAGCGCTCTCCTCCTCTCCCCCTTTCCCTTCTGGGCCTCAGAGCCGGACCTCGTGCCAGAGACCCAATCACTGCAGCTTACCACTGCTAGGCCGGTCTTCCCCCCCACCCCCCCAACAGTATCCAAAGCTTATCCAAATACTTATTGTTGAGGGGAATGATCACAGGGGATCCCTGCACTGCCTGCTTCCTCCCCTTCCCACCTCTAACTGTTACCCAGCTACCTCTGTTCTCTGGCATAACTATGTCCCTGTAGCTTCTATCTATCACCCTCTCAACCTCTCGAATAATCCTCAGTTCATCCAGCTCCAGTTCCCTAATGCGATCTGTGAGGAGCTGGAGCTGGCTGCACTTCCTGCAGGTGAAGTCGGCAGGAGCATCGGTGGTCACCCCTACCTCAAACATCCTGCAGGAGGAACATTCCACTGCCTGCGCTGCCATAACTCTACACTTAGTCTCCAAAACAAGAACACTAAGTAGCTTAGCTGTTCACCGGATCTAGAATCCTCAATCTATAATCGCCATCCAATGTGAATAGTTTGTCTTTCCCAGTTAATGTCTTTGGGACTTTGCTCAGTTCAGCCCCTAACTTTATAAATTTTAGCGAAAACAGGCCTCATTTATAAAACAAAAACAAATTTCTCAGCAGTACTGACAGAATATGTGGGAGAGAAAGCAGAATTAACATTTCAGGTCTACTCCTTCAGAACTAACTTACACGATCTCTCCTCCTACCTTCAAACCGTATGAAACCGGAACAGATGGCAGAACACAGAATTCAGAAAATGCTGCAGCTCCAGTGAAGTTGGGAGTCTCTGTCAGAGAGGAATTAACTGAGAATTCAGCTCAGTGAATTATTATCACTGTTCCCTTTTTTGGGTAAGGCTTACCAGTCAGTGACCTGGAGACATTGTTCAAAAGAAAATCCCAGAGAGCAGATTAAAACAAGTTCAATTGTCATAATGCCATACCAGGGATGCCAGTAAAAGCAAGGATGGTGTAGAACGCCTTTTGCACCTGATTATTTGGAAGATGCATTTTTCCCGGTGAGGTAATCTGTCCTTCAGTCAGCTGACAAGCTTCTTGTTTGAAACTGAGTTCATGCATTCCTGAGACCTTTCCTTATACTGTGAGCTTTGCTGAGCTTTTTTTTTAAGAGCAGTCCGCTTTAAACAAGAACATTGCACTTAATGATTGAAATGTAATTCTCCTCACACCGATGTGTGTCCATTGTTGCCGAGGTCAACAATTATTTCCCATCCCCCATTTCCCAGGACCAAGTGAGCAGAATTATACTGCATTTCCTGAGGGAAGGGGGCTTAGTGAGCAAGATATGCTTCCAATGGATACATCACTGACCTCACTCTTATTGTCCCTCTCTATCCTTCTCAAGGGGTAACTAAGGATGGGCAATAAATGCTGACTTGCTCATGATGCCCACATCCCGTAAATGAATAGGAATAAAGTGATAACCATGGGAGTTTGATCCAACTTATACCACTTGTGTGTGTGTCCAGGCATTATTCATTGTGAGCATGAAGATCTACAACCCCTCAAGAGGAGCCTCTTGGTTCGAGATCGGTCAAAACAATCAACAAATGCGGTCTATTCAAAAAGCAAGGGTCACTAGTTTATTGAATTAAGGTACCTTGATGCAATTCTATCCAGCAACACAGAGATTGAAGCTTCTGTGTTCTGTGGTGAAGTTGCGCAATTACATTTGAAATTACACATTATTTATATATTTTTTAGTAATAGTACAAGAAATACCAATCACATATAATAAGGGGACATGATTTGCAGCAAGTTAATCCAATGATATTTCCTGGGAAAGGGTTCTTAATTACAAAAAAAGTCCAATCAACTGTAATATGGTGATACGATTGAAGACAGGTTAATCCAATGGTATTTTCTTGAAGAAGGATATCTTATTTACGTAAATTGTCACGCCATGTATCAGTTCAAGGTTAGTTCAAATGGTCAATTAACGTGTCAGTATTCATCTTTTGAAAACTCTATTGTCCTCTTATCTTTGAACTGCAACTTAATTCTGCAAATCAGCAGTATGTTTAGCAGTATGGTTCACATGCCATTTTATATATTCTTTTAAATCGAGAAACCATTTTGTTATAATAAAAATCTACATATTTTTGTTGCCTAAATTCGAATTTTAGATCCTCATTCCCCCCTTTGGTCATTCTATGACCATACCATAAAGGCATAGATCAAATTAATTGAATTCAGTGGCAGCACTGGAGTTCAACCTGGATAAATGCGAGGTGATCCATTTTGGAAGGTCGAATTTGAAAGCTGAGTACAGGATTAAGGATAGGTTTCTTGGCAGTGTGGAGGAACAGAGGGATCTTGGGGTGCAGGTACATAGATCCCTTAAAATGGCCTCCCAAGTGGACAGGGTTGTTAAGAAAGCATATAGTGTTTTGGCTTTCATTAACAGGGGTATTGAGTTTAAGAGTCATGAGATCTTGTTATAGCTCTATAAAACTTTGGTTAGACCGCACTTGGAATACTGCGTCCAGTTCTGGTTGCCCTATTATAAGAAAGATGTGGATGCTTTGGAGTGGGTTCAGAGGAGGTTTACCAGGATGCTGCCTGGACTGGAGGGCTTATCTTATAAGGAGAGGTTGACTGAGCTCGGACTTTTTTCTTTGGAGAAAAGGAGGAGAAGAGGGGACCTAATTGAGGTATACAAGATAATGAGAGGCATAGATAGAGTCGGTAGCCAGAGACTATTTCCCAGGGCAGAAATGACTAACATGAGGGGTCATAGTTTTAAGCTGGTTGGAGGAAAGTATAGAGGGGATGTCAGAGGCGGGTTCTTTACACAGAGAGTTGTGAGAGCATGGAATGCGTTGCCAGCAGCAGTTGTGGAGGCAGGGTCATTGGGGACATTTAAGAGACTCCTCGGCATACATATGGTCACAGAAATTTGAGGGTGCATACATGAGGATCAGTGGTCGGCACAACATCGTGGGCTGAAGGGCCTGTTCTGTGCTGTACTGTTCTATGTTCTATTCTATGTTCTAAAAGACTGCCATACTTCCTCTTCTGCCGAAGGGGAATCAAGGGCAGCCAATGATGTTTTCTCATCATGATTTAAGTAAAGAAGAAGCAATCGCAGGTAGATAGGATAGTGAAGAAGGTGTTTGCTATGCTTTCCTTTATTGGTAAGAGTATTGAGTACAGGAGTTGGGAGGTCATGTTGCGGCTGTACAGGACATTGGTTGGAATATTGCATGCAATTCTGGTCTCCTTCCTATCGGAAGGATGTTGTGAAACTTGAAAGGGTTCAGAAAAGATTTACAAGGATGTTGCCAGGGTTGGAGGATTTGAGCTATAGGGAGAGGCTGAAGAGGCTGGGGCTGTTTTCGCTGGAGCATCGGAGGCTGAGGGGTGACCTTATAGAGGTTTACAAAATTATGAGTGGCATGGAGAGGGTAAATAGGCAAAGTCTTTTCCCTGGGATCTGGGAGTCCAGAACTAGAGGGCACAGGTTTAGAGTGAGAGGGAAAAGATATAAAAGAGACCTAAGGGACAGCTTTTTCATGCAGAGGGCAGTATGGGTATGGAATGAGCTGCCAGAGGAAGTGGTGAAGGTTGGTACAATTGCAACATTTAAGAGGCATTTGAATGGGTATATGAATAGAAAGGGTTTGGAGGGATATGGGCTGGGTGCTGGCAGGTGGGATAGATTAGGTTGGGACATCTGGTTGGCATGGATGGGTTGGACCAGAGGGTCTGTTTCCATGCTGTACATCTCTATGACTGTAAGTTAATATTTATCAATAATACGCTTAAGTATCACAATACCAACAAAAAGACCAATTAAAACAATAGCACCATACAAAGACATATTAACTAATCAGTTTTACCATGAACCAAAACCCCAATCTTCGCATCCCGCACCTTCATTCATTTGGTTGACAAAAGTGTGAATATTATCAATATGTCTAGTAACGTTTTCAAAAATATCAGTGACCCTCATAATGCATTTTCCTTTAACTATAGTGCAAAATCCACATGATTTCGCAAGTATGTAATTGGTTTTGATGGGCAAATTGGCGGAATTCTGAAAGCATGTCCCTAATTTCTATTAAGGCAGCAGTTGTCTCATTTCTCAAAATTATGAGTCCACAAGTGAGATAATTATGGTTTTGATGACTAATAATACTTAAGGACTTTCATAATGAAAGAACAATAAGAGCTGCATATGCCAATGAGTGTGTTTTACTTCTTGATATGGTCTTTGGATTCTTCCATTCTGCACAGAAGTCAGGCGAAACTGTATGTTTAAAAGGGGAATTATGATTTCATTGTCAGATAATTGGACAGGGAACAGGAGTTGGAAATAGTGTTCCTACAGCTCCAGCATGTGGACTACTTGCTCTATTCAGGACAAGATAGTTAGCTGCCTTATTATAACTGAAAAAATTCAAGTTTAGCATAGGCAATATAGGGACCTTCCCAGTAAGACGCAGGCCTATCTTTGTGACTTCCTGGGGTCTGTGGATAATCCATGATTACATAATTTGGCCCTGGGTGCTGAGTTTGAAAATCATCCAGTACTAATGAGGTGAGTTTCTAGATAAGAAACATGGCCAAAATGGTACTTCAGAGGGTGGGCGAGAATCTTGGTTGAAGAAGTAGGCACGGAGGCGAACGCGGCGGAAGAATAGTTCGACGTCACACCGCGTGTTGAACTCGTTAATCCGAGAGCGTAGGAGAATGAAGGTGAGGCCTCTGCTGAGGACTGATCTTTCATCCTCAGAGAGGGGTACTTCTGGAGGGATGGTGAAAACACGGCAGGGCTGGGAGCTAGGACCTGGTGTGGGGCTGGAGCTGGGAGTGGGGTTGGGCGTGGGGGCGGGGACGGAGATCGGTGTGGGGGCAGAGTTGGGCGTGGTGATGGAAATCGGCGTGGGGGCAGGGTTAGGCCCGCCGTGACCACTCCCTTCGTGACTCCCTCCAACCCAACCTCCAATCCCGGCACCTTCCCCTGCAACCGGAAGAAATGCAAAACTTGCGCCTACACCTCCCCCCTTACTTCCCTCCAAGGCCCTAAGGGATACTTCCATATCCACCACAAATTCACCTGCACCTCCACACACATCATTTGTTGCATCCACTGCACCCGATGTGGCCTCCTCTATATTGGGGAGACAGGCCGCCTACTTGCGGAACGTTTCAGAGAACACCTCTGGGAAACCCGTACAAACCAACCCAACCACCCCCTGGGCTCAACACTTCAACTCCCCCTCCAATTCCACCAAGGACATGCAGGTCCTTGGACTCCTCCATCGCCAGGCCATAGCAACACGACGGTTGGAGGAGGAGCGCCTCATCTTCCGACTAGGAACCCTCCAACCACAAGGGATGAATTCAGATTTCTCCAGTTTCCTCATCTCCCCTCCCCCCACCTTGTCTCAGTCAAATCCCTTGAACTCAGCACCGCCTTCCTAACCTGCAATCTTCTTCCTGACCTCTCCGCCCCCACCCCACTCCAGCCTATCATCCTCACTTTGACCTCCTTCCACCGATCGCATTTCCAACACCCATACCCCAAGTCCCTCCTCCCTACCTTTTATCTTAGCCTGCTGGACACACTTTCCTCATTCCTGAAGAAGGGCATATGCCCGAAACGTCGATTCTCCTGTTCCTTGGATGCTGCCTGATCTGCTGCGCTTTTCCAGCAACACATTTTCAGCTATAAGTATATGCAGTATATATATATTCAATTAAAATAGGCATCAGCAAAGAAGTAGCACAAACTAATCTGATGGAGGTTACCCATATTCTGGTCTGAGTATTGCGGGTGTACCTTATTTGAGGCCATAACGTTTGCTCTTCAGCAGGCTAGAAGCCCTAAGAGCAATTTTGAAATAAATAATTCTCAAATTAATCAAACTCCAATAGCCCACTGGAGTAAATATATTGTCCATACTGGCAAAAAGCTCATTCATTTTAAATTATGCACTAGAAATTCCCTTCCTACCCATTATTTTCTTATTTTGTATGGAAAAGCCATATAACCATATGGGTGAATTAAGCAAATCTATTTTTATAAATCCAGCTTTGCTGGGATATAATATTCTTTGAAGTTTTGCTCCTAAAAAAATCTATTATCTAAAATTTAGATTAGTTCTGCAATATATTGTATTGTCTTTTTTGAAAAAAAAATCAACATTATGCCCAACTAAATGGCCCGATCTACAGCTTTGGTTAACAGTAATTAGAATTAAATGTAGAAATCTGATGATGATTTTGAGCAGAAGAGTTGGTAATAAATATTGGCTGGAGGGCAAAGCTGTCCCCAAATTATGATAACATGACTCAAAGTTTTAAACCACACTGATTTTTTTCTAATATTGAGCTTACCCTAGAATTTAGATATTGGTACAATCTTAAAATTATAAACCATCACTGTTCAGTATAAATATCTACATGAAGATAATAGCTCAGCCAGACACTCCTTCTTAGATCTAACAGCCCAATGCAAAAATAAATCATATCAACTAGTGTGTATTCTTACAAGCTCCATACACAAAGCAATGATATTTAGGCTTAGCGACTATGTATGAAATCAAATCACTTGATAATTCAGTCAGCAGTATATTTTAGTATAAAGTGCCTGTAATTATTTCAGAAATGGAAATTTACAAATTACTTCCAAATTTCAAAACAATATTGAAAACAATCCAAACACTAAACCCGGATGACTACAGTCAATAAGCAATAGAGACATCAACCTCTACGTTGTGAATTGGCACTGAACAGACAGTATCATTCCTCCATTATTTTTGCACCTTACCCAGGTCTGACATACCCGTCCTTATACTGTGTCCAAATGAGTTTTGCTGGCGATCCAATGGGATCAGAAGGTTGGGGGCGTATGGCTGCCTGCTTGGCAGCTGCATGTACTTGCGCATACTTTTAATAGGATTCCCTGTTGATTCCCAACATCAGTTCCGAGGTAACTGGGATAGGTTTCACCCCCAGTGGGTATCCTGGTTCCAATCAGCCCTATCAGTGATGGCATCCAGCATTTGGGATCGCGAGGAAGCTGAATATAATTTGTTTTACTTGTAGCTTGCATCATGGTTCAGTCCGGTTCTAGCCATCCCAATAGAAAACCACCGCTCATCTCATTTGAAACTGGAAATTCCTGGACTGGTTTGTACTGTTGGTCTGGATCATGTCAGTGACTCCAGCCAGAAAACATTGCAATAGCATAAGGTTAAATAAAGGTAATTGAGCTTCTTGTTTATTGTTAAATTGTTTGTCACTTCCATCAGACAGATAGGCGCATCTTTCAGTCTTGTAACACAAGCCATTCGTATTCAGGTTACTCCTAGAATTTTACTGCATTTGCATCCGTATCACACTTGGACATACTGAGCAAATTTGGCCATTTGGTATTACAGTTAGAGCCATGCTTCATTAACATTACTCTAGTCCCTGGGATGGGACCTGGTTTAGGCTGGCTCAACTCGCTCATATCCATGACATCGACTATGAAGACTGAATGCTTCATTTTCAAAAGGAAATGTTTCAACAAGTGGATGCTTTAAATTAAGGCTGGAGACAATCAGAAGATGATTGAATTCCCTACAGTGTGGAAACAGGCCCAACAAGTCCACACCGATCCTACGAAGAATAAACCACCTAGATCCGTTTCCCTCTGATGAATGCACCTAACACAATGGGCAATTTAGCATGGCCAATTCACCTGACATGCACATCTTTGGACTGTGGGAAGAAACCGGAGCACCCGGAGGAAACCCACACAGACACAGGGAGAATGTGCAAATTCCACACAGACAGCCATCCAAGGTTGGCATTAAACCCGGGACCCTGGCACCACGCGACAGCAATGCCAACCACATAACCACAGGGCTCAGCATGTATACAGTAACAAAATCCCAATCCTCCAAAAGGATCGGTATGCCAGACATTTAAGTTCTTTATTTTGCAGTATTGTTGCCTTAACCTTTTTATATATTCCTCAACCATAGTGGCCTTACATTGTTTTCTCATGTCATTTCTAATTTTTTTTTATACATATACACAGCCATTCACAGTCACCTCCCCAGCTTTTGGGAGTTTCATCTGCCATATATATACCTATCCCTATCCCCCAATCATATGCAAAATTTCTTTAACTGGCCAGTAATGTAGTTTTCCATTCTTTAATTAACAATGAATTAATGCAGTCATGTGTTAAATTAGCCATGAATCGATATGACAGGTCACTGAGAATGTATGAAGGAATCCTGCCAATTAATATTGATTCATGCTAATACAATCGATTTATTATAAATATTAATAATATAAATAATATATATATAATTAATAATAAATATTATTATTTAGACTTAATCCATTTCAGAATCCATTATTTAGACCAGCTAGCCTGACATCAGGGGTGGGAAAGATGCTGGAGTCAACTATAAAAGATGAAATTATGACTCATTTGGATAGCAGTAACCCCCAGGAGAGGTCAGAGTCATCATGGATTTACCAAGGGGAAATCATGCTTGACTAATCTTCTGGAATATTTTGAGGATGTAACAATGAAGATGGACAAGGGAGATCCAGTGGATGTCGTGTACTTGGGCTTTCAGAAACCTTTGATAAAGTCCCACATAGGAGATTAGTGAGCAAAATTAGGGCACATGGTATTGAGGGCAAAATACTGACTTGGACTGAAAATTGGCTGGCTGACAGGAAGTAAAGAGTAGTGATAAACGGGTCCCTTTTGGAATGGCAGGTACCACACAGTTCGGTGCTGGGACCACAGCTGTTTACAATATAAATTAATGATATAGATGAGGGTATTAAACGTAATATTAGCAAATTTGCTTGGCAGATTCACTTTAATGTGGATAAATGCGTGGTTATCCACTTTGGTGGCAAGAACAGGAAGACAGATTATCTAAATGGAGTCAAGTTCAGTAAAGGGGATGTACAGCGAGATCTAGGTGTACTTGTACATCGGTCAATGAAAGCAAGCATGCAAGTACAGCAGGCAGTGAAGAAAGCTAATGGCATGCTGGCCTTCATAACAAGAGGAATTAAGTATAGGAGCAAAGAGATCCTGCAGCTGTACAGGGCCTGATGAGACAGCACCTGGAGTATTGTGTTCAGTTTTGGTCTCCAAGTTTGAGGAAGGACATTCTAGCTATTGAGGGAGTGCAGTGTAGGTTCACGAGGTCAATTCTTGGAATGGCGGGACTATCATATGTTGAAAGATTGGAGCAACTGGGCTTGTATACACTTGAGCTTAGAAGGATGAGAGGGGATCTGATTGAGAAGTATAAGATTATTAAAGGGTTGGACACTCTGGAGGCAGGAAGCAAGTTTCTGCTGAAGGTGTGTCCAGAACTAGAGGACACAGTTTAAAAATAAGGGGTAGGCCATTTAGAACAGAGTTCAGGAGAAACTTCTTCACCCAGAGAGTGGTGGATATATGAGATGTTATGCCCCAGAAAGCAGTGGAAGCCAAGTCTCCAGATACTTTCGAGAAAGAGATGGATAGAGCTCTGAAAGACAGTGGAATCAAGGGTTATGGGGATAAGGCAGGAACAGGATACTGACTGTGGATGATCAGCCATGATCATAATGAATGGTGGTGCTGGCTCAAAGGGCCAAATGGCCTACTCCTGCACCTATTGTCTACTGTCTATTGTCTTTTGTAAGTGCTGCTTCCAATTGCTTTCCATTTCAGTAAACCACAGTGATCCCGTGTAATCATTACCCCCACCCAACACCACCCCACACCTTCCTGCCATGACATTTGTTGTGTCATTTTATGGGATAAAAGCTCAGCTCAGGGTAAACCCCTTTATCAATGACACATATTACATCCTCAAAGAAATTCAATGGATGCACACAACAATGTCAACTCTGCCAGATGAATTTCAACTGATCAATGTGGGCTGCTGTATCTGGTTGAATAATACCTTCCAGCAGTTTCCCTGTGATATGTTAAGCTAACCGGCCTGTGCTTCCTGTTTTCTGTCTCCCTTTTTTAATGCAGGGCTTCCACCTGCTATCTTCCAATACACTGGGGCTGAACCATGAATCACCAGGAACAGCAACAGTTTCAAGAATGGGATAGTAAAACTGTTTCACTCGCTAAATAGCAGTTGCCCCATTCTCCATCAGAGTGGATGATTTCCTTCGGAGCTGACAGATTCTGACTGGTGTATGGCCAAGGTAATGGAAGGGAATCTATCTTGTTGCAGATGGTAGTGGAGAATGGTGACTCTGTACACTTTTCACTGTCCTCATGTGTTCCTCTATGTGAACACACGTGACAATAGAATTTAATTCTAGTTCTAAACTCAAACCCCAGGGAATCAATTCGGTTAACTAAATAGTTAGAACATTGAACAATACAGAGCAGAACAAGCCCTTCGGCCCTCGACCTGTGAACTATTCTCAGGTCGTCCCCCTACACTCTCCCATCATCATCCATGTGCTTATCCAAGGATTGCTTAAATCTCCCTAATATGGCTGAGTTAACTACATTGGCAGGCAGGACATTCCACACCCTTACCACTCTCTGAATCAAGAACCTGCCTCTAACACCTGTCTTAAATCTATCACCCCTCAATTTGTAGTTATGCCCCCTCATACAAGCTGACATCATCATCCTATGAAAAAGACTTTCACTGTCGACCCTATCTAATCCTCTGATCATCTTGTATGTCTCTATCAAATCCCCTCTTAGCCTTCTTTTTTCCAATGAGAACAGACTCAAGTCTCTCAGCCTTTCTTTATAAGACCATCCCTCCAGACCAGGCAACAACCTGGTAAATCTCCTCTGCATCTTTTCCAATGCTTCCACATCCTTCCCAAAATATGGCGACCAGAACAAGATACAATATTCCAAGTGTGGCCACCCCAGCATTTTGTATAGTTGCAGCATGATATTGCGGCACTGGAACTCAATCCCTCTACCAATGAAACCTAACACACCGTATGCCTTCTTAACAGCACTATCCATCTGGGTGGCAACTTTCAGGATCTATGTACATGGACTCCAAGATCTCTCTGCACATCCACACTCCCAAGAATCATTCCATTGACCCAGTACTCTGCCTTCCTGTTATTCTTCCCAATATGCATCACCTCACATTTAGCCTGCATTTAACTCCATTTGCCACCTCTCAGCCCTATTCTGCAGTTTATCCAAGTCCCCCTGCAACCTGCAACATTCTTCCAAACTGTCCACTACACCACCGACTTTAGTGTCATACGTTACATTACTTCCAGTCATTTAACAAACGTACTGACGTGTGATTTGTATTGTGTACATTCAGATTGAAAACAATGATGGGCAATGACATTAGATAATTCATTAAGACAATATTTCCATGTGGAAAGTGAGGGTTTCAATTGATGGCAGTGAGCCAATCCCCACAGGATAGGTGATGGAAACTCTTCTCTGACAGATCACCCTGAGCCTGCTCTTGACCCAGGTCTTGATCCCCATCTCCTTCAGATCAGTTCTTTTGATATTATACCCTTACACTAACAGGAATCAGTCATTGTCAGTTTGAATGTGAAACTGCTCACTCCAGAAGTTACTGTGCTCTACTGATACTTGTGTTAACCCACAATTACATGAGAGATAACAATATTCTTCAAAGACAACTACACCTTCAAAGCTGATTACAGAACACACTCTTGTTACAATGACAGTCACTGATTTGCTGCACTGTTGGCACAGGCAGTATGTTTTATTCCACTCAGACACAAACATTGACCACTCTGGGATCACTAGGTGGACAGGACCATCCAAACACAAGAACAGATCAAATACCAGACGATAATTCAGGAACGTATGAAGTTATTCCTGCTTTTAGCAGCAGGGATTTAATGACCTGCCCCAAGGATGAACCATTTCCTGACAGTGCTGTTTGAAAATGCTGCACAGGTCAGAAACATTTCACAGACACACACAGACACACACACAGACACAGAGACAGAGACAGACACAATCTGAAATAACTGTCTGAATTTTCTGGCAGCCAAAAGCTTGTCTGTCAACATGTTTTGTTCAGATGTGTTTCAGAATTAATCAAGGGGACATTGACTCCGACGGCTGGGTCAGAATTTACTGCCCTTGAGATTGTGGTGGTAGCTGCTTTCTTGTGCCACTACAGTCCTGATGATGTGGGAACAATTGGTCAGTAGTGTGAAGGGAATGGGGGGAGAGGGATGTTCCAGGATTGTGACAGAGGGACACCGAAGGAATTGCCCTATTCAAATGGTTATTCTGTCTTGGAAAGAGGTAGAGAGACAACTGATGGTGAATTTAACCAAAGTACCACTTCACCTCTCTACAACTCACACCAGCTGTCCAGCAAACTGTGCTAACTTACCACCTGCAACGGTGAGGACTGGACGGCTGGTTTGCAATGGAGAGTGACACCAACATCTTATTTTGGATTTGGTGCTTGGCAACGAACCAAGTCAGGTGTCAGATCTCTCGGTGGGAGAGCATTTAGGTGATAGTGATCACAACTCCCCCAGCTAGACAATACTCATGGAGAGGGATGGGAGCAGATGGTATAAGGGAGCATTTAATTGGGGAGGGGGAATTACAATGCTATTAGACATGAACTGGGGCATCTAAATTGGGAACAGATTTTCTCAGGGAAATGCATGACAATAATGTGGAGATTTTTTAGGGAGCACTTGCTGATAGTGCTAGACAGGTTTGTTCCACTGAGGCAAAGAAGGGATGGTAGGTTGAAAGAACCTTGGGTGACAAGGGATGTGGAACATCTAGTCAAGATGAAAAAGGAAGCTTACTTAAGGTTGAGGAGGGCAAGGATCAGATAGGGCTTGAGAGGGTTACAAGGTAGCCAGGAAGGAACTGAAGAATGGACTTAGGAGATCTAGGAGGGTGCATGAAATATCTTTAGCCGGTAGGATTAAGGAAAACCATAAGGTGTTCTACACTTTTGTGAGGAACGGGTGGCCAGAGTGAGGGTAGGGCTAATCAAGGACAGCAGAGGGAACTTGTGCCTGGAGTCGGAGGAGGTAGGAAAGTCCTTTATTGATCATTATTCACGAGGGTGAGGGACCTTGGCATTTGTGAGGACAGCGTGAAATAGGCTGATCTACTCAAACAGGTTGATCTACTCAAACAGGCTGATGTTAAGAAGGAGGATGTGCTGAAAATTTTGAAAAACATAAGGATAGATAAATCCCCAGGGTCAGATGGAATATACACTAGAATACTATAGGAAGCGAGGGAAGAGATTGCTGCACCCTTGATGATGATCTTTGTGTCCTCACTGTTCACTGGAGTAGTGCCAAATGATTAAAGCATGGCAAATGTTATTCCCTTGTTCAAGAAAGGGAGTAGGGATAATCCTGGGAATTACAAACCAATCAGTCTTAAGTTTGTGGTGAGAAAGTTATTGGAGAGGATTCTGAGAGACAGGATTTTTGATTACTTGAAAAACTGAAGCTTGATTAGAGATAGTCAGCATGGCTTTGTGAGGGGCAGGTCATGCCTCACAAACTTTATTGAATTCTTTGAGGATGTGACAAAACACATTGCTGAAGTAAGAGCAGTGGATGTGGTGTAATTAAATTTTTGCAAGGCATTTGATAAGGTACCCCATGGTAGGCTCATTCAGAAAGTAAGCAGTTATGGGATACAGGGAAACTTGGCTTCCAGATATAGAATTGACTGACCCATAGAAGACAGAGGGTGGTAGTAGATGTAAAATATTCAGCCTGGAGCTCAGTGACCAGTGACTTGGGGATTGGTTCTGGGACCTCTGCTCTTTGTGATTTTTATAAATGATGAGGAAGTGGAAGGGTTGGTAAGTAAGTTTGCCGATTGGGTGAATGTTGGTGGAGTGGTGAATAGTGTGGAGGACTGCTGTAGGTTGCCACAGGACATTGACAGGATGCAGAACTGGACCAATAAGTGTCAGATGTCGTTCAACCTGGAAAAGTGTGAAATGATTAATTTTGGATACTTGAATTTAAATGCAGAATATAGGGTTAAAGGCAACATTCTTGGCAGTATGGAGGAACAGAGGGATCTTGTCCATAGATCCCTCAAAGTTGCTACCCAAGTTGATAGGGCTGTTAAGAAGGTGTAGGGTATGTTGGCTTTCATGAGCATGGCAATTGAGTTTCAGAGCCATGAGGTTATGCGGCAGCTCTATAGAGTCCTAGTTAAACCACGGTTGAAATATTGTGTTCAGTTCTGGTCACCTCATTATAGGAAGGATGTGGTAGCTTCAGAGCTGGGGCAGAGGAGATTTACCCAGATGATGCCTGGACTGGAGCACATGTCTTATGAAGATAAGTTGAGGAAACTCAGGGTTTTCTCATTTGAGTGAAGATAGATGCAAGGTGACTTGATAGACGTGTCCATGATGATGAGGTACAGACAGTGTGTATAGCCGGAGACCTTTTTCCAAGGCTGGAAATGGCTATCACGAGAGGGCATACATTTTAAGGTGATTGGAGGAAGATTTGAGGGGATGTCAGAGGTAGGTTCTTTACACAGGCAGTGGTGGGTGTGTGGAATGCACTGCCAGCAGTGGGAGTAGAGTCAAATACATGAGGGATATTAAAGTGACTCTTGGATAGACACATGGAAGGAGGAACAATGAAGGGCATGTAAATTCCTTTGATCTTGGAGGAGGATAAAAGGTCAGCAGAACTGTGAGGGCTGAAGGGCCTGTACTGTGCTTTCCTGTTCAATGTTCTACGTTAACAGCACAGGTTCAATTCCCACACTGGTTGAAGTTAAAAATCACAGAACATCAGGTTATAGTCCAACAGGTTTATTTGGAAGCACGAACTTTTGAGGTGCTGCTTCTTCATCAGTGCTTCGAAATCTAGTGCTTCCAAATAAACCTGTTGGACTATAACCTATTGTTGTGTGATTTTTAACCTTGTCCACCACAGACCAACACCAGCTCCTCCAAATCACGCTGGTTGAGATCACCATGAAAATCCTACATTCTCAAACCCCCGCTCCCCTGAGGCATGGTGACACTCAGGTTAAACACATGACCAGTCATGTCTCTGAGAGATCAGCCCTATGATCTAATGGGACTATAGCGACTTTACTGAAGGAATATATATCAAAATCAGGATGGTGAGTGGCTTGAAGGGAAATGCAGGTTGTGATGTTCTCATGCATCTACTGCCTATTTCTTTAGGAAAGGAGTGGTCATAGATGTTGAAGACGCTGTCAACGGAGCACTGATGGGGGATGGAATGAATGTTTGTAGATGTGGTGCCAAACAAACTGGTTACTTCGTCGTAAAAGAGAAAATGTTGGAGAAACTCAGCAGGGTTGGTGTAACTGTCAAAAGAGAAAGAGAATGAATATTTCTAGTCCGACATGACTCCTCGTCAGCACTGTTCTGAAGAAGAGTTATATTGGACCCAAAATATTAACTTCATATTTCTCTTCATAGGTGCTGCCACGTTTGCTGAATTTCTCTCGCACTTTCTGATTTCATTTCGGATTTTGAGTGTCTGCAACATTGTGCTTTTATATGGCTGCTTGGTCATGCTGGGATCCCAATTCTTGGGAGATCTTGGAGATATTTCCATCCAGGCAAGTGGGGAATATTCCATCACACTCCTGACATGTGCCTTGGAGATGGTGGAGAGGCTTTTGGAGCCATGAGGTACATCACTCACTGCAGTGTTCCTGCCCCCTGAGCTGCTCTTATAGCCACAGTCCTTAAATTGTAAATCCATTTCATTTTCAGCTCAATGATAACTCCCAGGTTGTTGATCTTAGGGGATTCAGCAACAGAAAAGCCATTGAATGTCAAAAGGCGTTATTTATGTGATTTCTTATTGGAGGTAGTAATTGTTTCACATTTGTTTGGCACGGATGTTAATTGCCATTTGTCAGCCCAGGCCTGGAACATAGAACATGACAGCGCAGTACAGGCCCTTCAGCCCTCGATGTAGCGCCGAGCTGTGAATCCAATCTGAAGCCCATTGAACCTGCACTATTCCATTGTCATCCATGTGTTTATCCAATGACCATTTAAATGTCCTTAAAGTTCTCGTGTCTACTACTGTTGCAGGCAGGGCGTTCCATGGCCCTAATATCCCTGACAAAATAAACTACCTCTGACATCTGTCCTATATCTGTCACCCCTCAATTTAAACTATGTCCCCTCATGCTAGCCATCTCCATCCGGGGAAAAAGGCTCTCACTAATCTTCTGATCATCTTGTATGTCTCTTTTAAGTCACCTCTTAACCTTTTTTCCAACAAAAACAGCCTCAAGTCCCTGAACCTTTCCTCATAAGACCAGCTCCATAGCAGGCAACATCCTGGGAAATCTCGTCTGCATCCTTTCCAATGCTTCCATGTCCTTCCCATAATACAGCGACTAGAACTGTATGCAACACTTCAACTGCGGCCTCACTAGAGTTTTGTACAGCTGTCACATGGCCACATGGCTCTGAAACTCAGTCCCTCTCCCAATAAAAGCTAAGGCACTGTACGCCTTCTTAACGACCCTAATACCCTGGGTGGCAACTTTCAGGGATCAATGCACATGGACACAGATATCTCTCTGCTCATCCACACTACCAAGAATCTTCCCATTAATCCAATACTCTGTGTTCTTGTTGCACCTTTCAAAGTGAATCACCTCACACTTTTCTGTGTTAAACTCCATTTGCCACCTCTCAGCCCAGTTCTGCAGCTTATCTATGTCCCTCTGTAACCTGCAGCATCTTTCCACACTGTCCAAAACTCCACCAATCTTAGTATTATCCGCAAATTTAATGAATCTATCATTCTACACACTAATCCAAGTCATTTATAAAAATGACAAACAGCAGTGGACCCAAAACAGATCCTTGCTGTACACCACTAGTAACTGAACTCCAGGATAAACATTTCCCATCAACCACCACCCTCTGTCTTCTTAGACCTAGCAAATTTCTGATCCAAACCACAAAAACACCCTCAAACCCATGCCTCCTTATTTTGTGCAATGGCCTACCGTGGATGCCCTTATCAAATATTTGACTGAAATTCAAATACACCACATCAACAGCTTTACCCTCATCCATCTGCTTGGTCACCTTCTCAATTAGGTTAGTCAGGCACGACCTACCCTTCACAAAACCATGTTGACTATCCCTAATCAACTTGGTCCTTTCCAGATTATTATAAATTCTAACTCTTCTAGCCTTTGCCAACACTTTACCCACAATTGAAGTAAGGCTCGCTGGCCTATAATTACAGGGTTGTCTCTACTCCCCTTCTTGAACAAGGGAACAACATTTACTATCCTCCAGTCTTCTAGCACTATTCCTGTAGACAATGACAAAATAAAGATCAAAGCCAAAGGCACTGCAATCTCCTCCCTAGCTTTCCAGAGAGTCCTTGGATAAATCCCATCTGGCCCAGGGGATATATCTATTTTCACACTTTCCAGAATTGCTAACAGTTTCTCCTTATGAACCTCAATCCCATCTAGTCTAATAGTTTGTACCTCAGTATTCTCCTTGACAAGATTGTCTTTTTTCAGTGTGAATACTGATGAAAAATATTCATTTTGTACCTTTCCCACTTCCACACACAACTTCCCGTTACTGTCCTTGTCTGGTCCTAATCTTATTCCAGTTTTTTTGTTCCTGACATCCCTCCAAAAGCTTTCGGATTGCCTTGTTCCCACCTGCCAAAGCCTTCTCATGTCCTCTCCTGGCTCTTATTAGCTTTCTCTTTCGATCTTTCCTGGCTAATTTTAAATCTCAAGCACTCCAACTGAGCCTTCACATCTCATCTTAAGCATTCTTCTTGTTCTGGACAAGAGACACAACTTCTTTAGTAAACCACGGTTCCCTTGCCTCCCTGCCTGACAGATACATACTTATCAAGGACATACAGTAGCTGTTCCTTGAACAAGCTCCACATTTCAATTGTGCCCATTCCCTGCAGTTTCCTTCCCATCCTATGCATCTTAACTCTTGCCTAATCACATCATAATTGCCTTTCCCCCAACTATATCTCTTGCCCTACTTTTCCATTTCCATCACTGAAGTGAATGTAACTGAATTGTGGTCACTATCACCAAAGTGCTCACCTACCTCTAAATCTAACACCTTACCCAGTTCATTAGCCAGTACCAAATCCAATTGTCCTTGACTCTTGTTGATCAATTTGCATAATGTGTCAGGAAACCGTCCTGCAGACATTGGACAAAAACTGACCCATCTAAAGTACACTTGCTATAGCGTTTCCAGTCAATATTTGGAAAGTGAAAGACATCATAACTATTACCCAGTTACTTTCTCTCCTATCCAGAATAATTCTTGCAATCCTTTACTCTACATCTCTGGAACTTTTTGGAAGCCTATACAAAACTCCCAACAGGGTAACTTCTCCTTTCCTGTTTCTAAACTTCGCCTGTTCTACCTCAGGAGATGAGTCCTCATCAAACATCCTTTCTGCCACCTGTAATACTGTCCTTGACTAACAATGCCACACCTCCCCCTCTTTTACTCCCTTCTCTGTTCATACTGAAACATCTAAACGCCGGAACCTGCAACAATCATTCTTGTCCCTGCTCTCTGCATGTCTCTGAAATGGCCAGAACATTGAAGTCTTAGGTACTAACCCATGCTGCAAGTTCACTCACCTTATTCCAGAATCTCCTGGCATTGAAGTCGACACACTTCAAACCACCTTCTTGCCTGCCACTGCACTCCTGTGACCTTGAAACCTTATTTATGACCTCACTACTCTCAACCTTCTGTACACTGGAGCTACAATTCAGGTTCCCATCTTTTGTTGAATTAACTTCAACATTCCTGAAGAGCATAAACAAATTGCCCCCCAAGGATATTGATACCCCTCTGGTTCAGTGTCATCCATCCTGTTTGTAGAGGACCCATCTACCCCAGAATGAGCTCCAATTATCCAGGTATCTGAATCATTCCTGTAGCCATGTGTTCAACTGCTCTCTCTCCCTATTCCTCACCTCGCTAGCAAGTGACATGAGTAACAAACCAGAGATAACAACTCTGTTTGTTCTATCACTAAGTTTTCACCCTAGCTCCCTAAATTTCTGCCTTAAATCCCCAGCCCTTTTCCTACCTATGTAGTTGGTGCCTATGTGGAACATGACTTGGGGCTACACCCCTCCCCCTTAAGGATACCGAAAACACAATCAGAAACGTCATGAACCCTGGCACCTGGGAGGCAACACATCAACCGTGAGTCTCTCTTGTTCCCACAGAACCTTCTATCTGTCCCCCTAACTATGGAGTCTCCAGTGACTAATGTTCTGCTCCGCTTCCCCCTTCCCTTCTGAGCACCAGGGACATACTCTGTGCCAGAGACCTGTACCCGATGGCTTACCCCTGATAAGTCAACCTCCTCAATAGTATCCAAAACTGAGGGGAACAGCTACAGGGGGTTCCTGCACTGTCTGCCGGTTCCCTTTCTGTCTCCTGACTGTAATCCATCTACCTTTCCCCTGTACCTGAGGTGTGACTACCTCCCTGTAACTCCTCTCAACTACTCCCTCAGACTCCCGAATGATTCGAAGTTCATCCACCTCTGACTCCAGTTCCCAAACACTGTTTCTGAGGAGCTGAAGTTGCCAGGATCTTGCTGCAGAGCCACATGAAGTGCTTCAATATCTGAGGAGGGAAGAATGCTGCTGAACATTGTGTGAGTATTAGCGAACCCTCGGACCCATGACATCCTGCCTGAGGGAAGGTCAGTTATACAGTCACTAAAGATAGTTAGGGCTAGGACACAATCTTAAGGACCTCCTGCTGTGAGGGCCTGGAGCTTAGATGGCTGACTTCCACCAACCTCACCAATTGCTGTGGGTCTGGAGTCACATGTAGCCCAGACAAGACAAGGACAGCCCTAATCCCTAAAGGCATTAGAGAACCAGATGGGTTTTTTACAACAATTGACAAGGGTTTTGTGGTCACCATTAGAGTCGTAATTCCACATGTTTGTTAAATTGAAGTTCTGCCATCTGTCATTGATAGGTTTTGACCCGGGTCCACGATAAGAGTTGGGAATTATCTAAATATCTAAATATGAGTCAATTCGATGGCTGGCCTCCTGGCTGATTTAGAATCCAACTTGACATTTCTGTCCCAATTACAAAATAAAAGTTCAAGTTTTATTATTTCTTATTGAGTGTAATATTATTTTGTCTCTATTTGATCCCTTGAAAATGGGAATACAGACAGAGTGAGTGAATCCTATCTGAACAGTTGTGAGATGACCCAAGTTGAAATTGGTTAATGAATTCACTCAGTTTAAATGAACTATAGATGAGCAGAGTGAGTTGGTTTTCCATGGAAAGGCAGGTATTACGTGATTGTGTGTGGTGTATATCGTGTGTGAGTGAGAGAGAGAGAGACAGAGAGAGACAGAGAGAGACAGAAAGAGAGAGATAGAATCATAGAGATGTACAACACAGAAACAGACCGTTTGGTCAATTTCATCCAGATATCCTAAATTAATCTCATCCCATTTGCCAGCACTTGGCTAATATCCCTCTAAACCCTCATTGTTCACATACCCATCCAGATGTCTTTTAAATGTTGTAATTGTACCAGCCTCCACCACTTCCTCTGTTTATTCCACACACGCACAACCCTCTGCATGAAAAGTTGCCCCTTAGGTCCCTTTTAAATTTCTTCCCCACCCCAGGGAAAAGTCCTTGTCTACTTATCCTATCCATGCCCCTCCATATAAACCTCCTCAGACTTTTCAGCCTCTCTCTACAACTCAAATCCTCCAACCCTGGCAACATTCTTATAAATCTGTTCTGAACACTTTCAAGTTTCACAACATCCTTCCGATCGGAGGGAGACCAGACTTGCACACAGTATTCCAAAAGTGGCCTAAACAATGTCCTGTACAGCCGTAACAGGACCTCCCAACTACTTGACTCAATTCATTGACCAATAAAGGAAAGTATACCAAACGCCTTCTTCACTATCCTATCTACCTGCGACTCCACTATAAAGGAACTATGAACCTGCACTCCAAGGTCTCTTTGTTGAGCAACACTCCCCAAGATTTGCCATTAGTGTATAAGTCCTGCTCCGATTTGCCTTTCCAAAATGCAGCACCTCACATTTCTTTAAATTACACTCCATCTGCCACTCCTTGGCCCATTGGCCCATCTGAACATGATCCTGTGTATTCTGAGATAACCTCCATTTTGATGTCATCTGAAAACCTCTGAACTATACCTCCGATGTTCACATCTAAATCATTTATATACATGACGAAAAGAAATGGACCCAGCACCAATTCTTGTGGCACACCACTGATCAAAGGCCTCCAGTCTGAAAAGCAACCCTCCACCACTACCCTCTGTCTTCTACCTTTTGAGCCAATACTGTATCCAAGTGGCTGATTTTCCCTGAATTCCACGAGATCTAATCTTACTAACCAGCCAGCCATGAGGCACCATGTTGAACGCCTTACTGAAGTTCATGTAGATCACACCCACTACTCTGCCCTCATCAATCTTCTTCACAAGCACAAAGTCATGCTGACTATCCCTAAACAATCCTTGTCTTTTCAAATATATTCCCTCCAACAGCCTGCCCGCCATCGATGTCAGGCTCACCGGTTTATAGTTTCCTGGCTTTTCCTTACCATCTTTCCTAAATAGTGCCACGACATTAGCCAACCCTCAGTCTTCCAGCACTTCACCTGTGACTATCAATGACATAAATGTCTCAGCAAGGGGCCCAGCAATCACTTCCCGAGTTTCCCACAGAGTTTGAGGGTCCACTTGATCACATTCTGGCCATTTATCCACCTTTATACATTTTAAGCCCAGCTCCTCCTCCTCCGTAATATGAATATTTTTAAGATGTCACCATTTCTTTCCCCACATTGTATTGTCTTTCATGTCCTTCTCCACAGTAAACATTGATGCGAAATATTCATTTAGTATCTCCCCAGTCTCCTGTGGTTTTAAACATAGGCTGCCTTGCTGATCTTTGAGGGGCCCTATTCTCTCCCCTGTTACTCTTTTGTCCTTAATGTATTTATAAAATCCCTTTGGATCCTCCCTAATCTTATTTGTCAGTGTTACATCATGTCCCCTTTCAGCCCTCCTGATTTCCCTCTTAAGTATACTCCTACCGGGCCTCTTAAGTATTCACTGGGGCGGCACGGTGGCTCAGTGGTTAGCACTGCTGCCTCATAGCACCAGGGACCCGGGTTTAATTTCCACCTCGGGCAACTGTCTGTGCGGAGTTTGCACATTCTCCCTGTGTCTGCGTGGGTTTTCTCCGGATGCTCCGGTTTCCTCCCACAGCCCAAAGATGTGCAGGTCAGGTGAATTGGCCATGCTAAATTGCCCGTAGTGTTAGGTGCATTAGTCAGGGGTAAATGTAGGGGAATGGGTCTGGGTGGGTTGCTCTTCGGAGAGTCGGTGTGGACTTGTTGGGCCAAAGAGCCTGTTTCCACACTGTAGGAAATCTAATCTACTGCATTTATACTCTTCTCGTGATTCACTCACTCTCTGCTGTCTGTACCTGGCATATGCTTCCTTCTTTTCCTTAACCAAAATCTCAATTTTTCCTGTCATCCAGCATTCTGGGTAATCCAAGATGGAGGATGGAAAAAATTTCTGGCTGTAACAGCTGCTCCTTTTTTCGAGGTATTTTAAGTGCTGGAGGTGATTTCCTCGAATTCCAGGAGCAGCAATTACTGTTTTATATGTTGTTGCATTGTTTTGGAACTTTGGAAAAAAAAGTCAAAACAACAGCAGTTTTGAAAGGGAGAAGAACAGACAAAGGAAGCACATTGTGAGGGCAGTGCAGGAGAGAGAGAGAGAGAACCTGCACAGTTACTGCCTTTGTTGTTTTTGAATTCATGCGTCGCTGGATATCGGAGTGCATCTGGGAAAATTAACAAACAGTGAATTTCACAACTAATCTTGGAGGAACTGGATTGGGTGAAGTTCACAACACAGAATCAGATAAGTTAATTGTTGTTGTAAGTCTGTCCAAGAGAAAGGCTGTATTAGTGAGTACAGTGGATTCTTTCTTGATTGTATGTTTTTTGGAGATAAGTCTCTTGATTAAACTTAAAATATAAGCCATAGCTATTCAACCTGGTGCAGTGTTTTGCAGAGGAATAAGACGGTGTTATTTTCTGGGTCTGTAGATTGCGATGGAGCAAAAATGGCCTTTGCAATGCTATGTACTTCTTGTCAGATGTGGGAGTTTAATGAAAGTTTAAGGGTTACTGCGGATTACATCTGCCATAAATGCTGTTGGATGCAAATCTTACCAGATTGAGTGGATTGGTTGGAGAGACAGATAGAAGCGATGAGGAATTTGCAACAGCAACAGTATGTGATGGATGGCAGTTATAGGAAGGGGGGAAAGTCTCAGATACAGTCACATAGATAGGTTAACTCCAGGAAGGGTAAGAGAGGTAGGCACCTAGGGCAGGAGTCTTTTGTGGATATACCCATTTCAAACAGGTATGCTGTTTTGGAAAATGTAGGGGGCGATGGATTCTCAGGGGAACGTAGCACGAACAGCCAAGTTTCTGGTATTGAGACTGGCTCTAATGCAAGGAGGGGTACGTCGGCTTCCAAGAGATCAATTGTATTAGGGGATTCTGTAGTCCGAGGTACAGACAGACGTTTCTGTGGCCAGCAAAGAAAAAGCAGAATGGTGTGTTGTTTCCCTGGTGCCAGGATCAAGGATGTCTCAGAGAAGGTGCAGAATGTTCTCACAGGGGAGAGGCACTAGCAAGAGGTCATTGTCCACATTGAAACCAATGATATAGGAAGGGAAAAGGTTGAGATTCTGAAGGGAGATTACAGAGAGTTAGGCAGAAATTTAAAAAGGTGGTCCTCAGGGGTAGCAATATCTGGATTACTCCCAGTGCTACTAGCTAGTGAGGGCAGGAATAGGAGGATACAGCAGATGAATGCATGGCTGAGGAGCTGGTATATGGGAGAAGGATTCACATTTTTGGATCATTCAAATCTGTTTTGGGGTAGAAGTGACCTGTACAAGAAGGACGGATTGCACCTAAATTGGAAGGGGATTAATAAACTGGCAGGGAAATTTGCTAGAACTGCTCGGGAGAATTTAAACTAGTAAGGTGGGGTGGGGGGTGGAGCCCAGGGAGATAATGAGGAAACAGATCAATCTGAGACTGGTAAAGTTGAGAACAGAAGTGAGTCAAAACACTCAGGGCAGGCAGGGACAAGGTAGGACTAATAAATCAAACTGCATTTATTTCAATGCAAGGGGCCTAACTGGGAAGGCAGATGAACTCAGGGCATGGTTCGGAACATGGGACTGGGATATCGTAGCAATTACAGAAACTTGGCTCAGCGATGGGCGGGACTGGCAGCTTAATGTTCCAGGATACAAATGCTACAGGAAGGGTTGAAAGGGAGGCAAGAGAAGAGGGGAGAGGCATTTTTGATAAGGGATAGCATTAAAGTTGTGCTGAGGGAGGATATTCCTAGAAATACATCCAGGGAAGTTATTTGGGTAGAACTGAGAAATAAGAAAGGGATGATCACTTTATTGGGATTATATATAGACCCCCTAATAGTCAGAGGGAAATTGCGAAACAAACTTGTAAAGAGATCTCAGCTTCAAATCTGTAAGAATAATAGGGGATTTTAAGTTTCCAAACATCGACTGGGACTGCCATAGTGTGAAAGGTTTAGTTGGAGAGGAATTTCTTAAGTGCATACAAGACAATTTTCAAATTCAGTATGTAGATGCACCTACTAGAGAAGGTGCAAAACTTGACCTGCTCTTGGGAAATAAGGCAGGGCAGGTGACTGAGGTATCAGTGAGGGAGCACTTTGGGGCCAGCGACCATAATTTTATTTGTTTTAAACTAGTGGTGGAAAAGAATAGACCAGATCTAAAAGTTGAAGTTCTAAATTGGAGAAAGGCCAATTTTGACGGTTTTCGGCAAGAACTATCGAAAGCTGATTGCAGGCAGATGTTCGCAGGTAAAGAGACGGCTGGAAAATGGGAAGCCTTCAGAAATGAGATAACAAGTTTCCAGAGAAAATATATTCTTGTCAGGGTGAAAGGGAAGGCTGGAAGGTATAGGGAATGCTGGATGACTAAAGAAATTGAGGGTTTGGTTAAGAAAAAGAAGGAAGCATATGTTAGGTAGATCGAGTGAATCCTTAGAAGAGTATAAAGGAAGTAGGAGTACACTTAAGAGGGAAATCAGGAGGGCAAAAAGGGGACATGAGGTAGCTTTGGCAAATAGAATTAAGAAGAATCCAAAGGGTTTTTACAAATATATTAAGGACAAAAGGGTAACTAGGGAGAGAATAGGGTCCCTCAAAGATCAGCAAGGCGGCCTTTGTGTGGAGCCACAGGAAATGGGGGAGATACTAAATGAATATTTTGCATCAGTATTTACTGTGGAAAAGGATGTGGAAGATAGAGACTGTAGGGAAATAGATGGTGACATCTTGCAAAATGTCCAGATTACAGAGGAGGAAGTGCTGGATGTCTTGAAATGGTTAAAAGTGGATAAATCCCCAGGACTTGATCAGGTGTACCCGAGAACTCTGTGGGAAGCTAGAGAAGTGATTGCTTGGTCTCTTGCTGAGATATTTGTATTATCGATAGTCACAGGTGAAGTGCCGGAAGACTGGAGGTTGGCAAACGTGGTGCCACTGTTTAAGAAGGGCGGTAAAGACAAGCCAGGGAACTATGGACCAGTGAGCCTGACCTCAGTGGTGGGCAAGTTGTTGGAGGGAATCTTGAGGGACAGGATATACATGTATTTGGAAAGGCAAGGACTGATTCGGGATAGTCAACATGGCTTTGTGCGTGGGAAATCATGTCTCTCAAACTTGATTGAGATTTTTGAAGAAGATTGATGAGGGCAGATCAATAGATGTGATCTATATGGACTTCAGTAAGGCATTCAACAAGGTTGCCCATGGGAGATTGATTAGCAAGGTTAGATCTCATGGAATACAGGGAGAACTAGCTATTTCGATACAGAACTGGCTCAAAGGTAGAAGACAGAGGGTGGTGGTGGAGGGTTGTTTTTCAGACTGGAGGCCTGAGGCCAGTGGAGTGCCACAAGGATTGGTGCTGGGTCCTCTACTTTTTGTCATTTCCATAAATGATTTGGATGTGAGCATTAGAGGTACAGTTAGTAAGTTTGCAGATGACACCAAAACTGGAGGTGTAGTGGACAGTGAAGAGGGTTACCTCAGATTACAACAGGATCAGGGCCAGATGGGCCAATGGACTGAGAAGTGGCAGGTGGAGTTTAATTCAGATAAATACGAGGTGCTCCATTTTAGGAAAGCAAATCTTCGCAGGACTTATACACTTAATGGTAAGGGTCCTAGGGAGTGTTTCTGAACAAAGAGACCTTGGAGTGCAGGTTCATAGCTCCTTCAAAGTGGACTCGCAGGTAGATAGGATAGTGAAGAAGGGGTTTGGTATGCTTTCCTTTATTGATCAGAGTATTGAGTACAGGAGTTGGGAGGTCATGTTGCGGCTGTACAGGACGTTGGTTTGACCACTGTTGGAATATTGCATGCAATTCTGGTCTCCTTCCTATTGGAAAGATGTTGTGAAACTTGAAAGGGTTCAGAAAAGATTTACAAGGTTGTTGCCAGGGCTGGAGGATCTGAGCTACAGTGAGAGGCTGAACAGGCTGGGGCTGTTTTTCCTGGAGCATCAGAGGCTGAGGGGAGACCTTATAGAGATTTAGGGGCATGGATAGGCTAAATAAACAAAGTCTTTTCCCTGGGGTCAGGGAGTCCAGAACTAGAGGGCATAGGTTTAGGGTGAGAGGGAAAAAATAAAAAGAGACCTAAGGGGCAATGTTTTCACACAGAGGGTGGTACATGTGTGGAATGAGCTGCCAGAGGATGTGGTAAAGGCTGGTAGAATTGCAACATTTAAGAGGCATTTGGATGGGTATATGAATAGGAAGGGTTTGGAGGGATATGGGCCGGGTGCTGGCAGGTGGGACTAGATTGGGTTGGGATAGCTGGTCGGCATGGATCAGTTGGACTGAAGGGTCTGTTTCCATGCTGTACATCTCGATGACTCTATGACTCTATGGGTACTTTACGTCAGTATTCACCAAGGAGAGTGACATGACAGATTAGAAATAGATGCTTGATTACTCCCCGTCAAGTTGGCATAAGGAGGGAGCAAATGTTGGATATTCTAAAAGGAATAAAGGTGGACAAGTCCCCAGGTCTGGATGGGATCTGTCCCCAGGTCTGGCTGGGATCTATCCCAGGTTACTGAGGGATGTGAGAGAGGAAATAACTGGGGCCTTAACAAATATCTTTGCAGCATCCTTGAACATGGGTGAGGTCCCAGAGAACTGGAGAATTGCAAATGTTGTCCCCTTGTTTAAGAAGGGTAGCAGGGATTATCCACGTAATTATAGACCGAAGAACCTGACATCAGTGATTGGGAAGCTGCTGGAGAAGATACTGAGGGATAGGATATATACCCATTTGGAAGAAAATTGGTTTATCAGTGAAAGGCAACATGTCTTTTTGCAGGGAAAGTCATGCCTTACCAACTTAATAGCATTCCTAGAGAAAGTCACAAAGTTGATTGATGAGGAAAGGGCTGTAGCTGTCATATACATGGACTTCAGTCAGACGTTTGGTAAGGTTCCCAATGGTAGGTCGCATGGGGTCCAGGGTGTGTAAGCTAGATGGATAGAGAATTGGCTGGGCAGCAGGAGATAGAGTAGTGGTGGAAGGAAGTTTCTCAAAATGGAGAACTGTGGTCAGTGGTGTTCCACAGGGATCGGTGTTGGGACCACTATTGTTTGTGATGTACATAAATGATCTGGAGAAAGGTATGGATTGTCTGATTAGCAAGTTTGCAGATGACACTAAGATTGGTGAAGTAGCAGATAGTGAAGGGGACTGTTAGAGAATGCAGCAGAATATAGATAGATTGGACAGTTGGGCAGAGAAATGACAGATAGAGTTCAATCTGGGAAAATCCGAGGTGATGCATTTTAGAAAATCCAATTCTAGAGTCAACTTTACAGTGAATGGAAAAGCCCTGGGGAAAATTGATGTGAAGAGAGATCGGGGTGTTCAGGTCCATTGTACCCTGGAGGTGGCAATGCAGGTCTATAGAATGGTGAAGAAGGCATACAGCATGCTTTCCTTCATTGGACGGCGTATTGAGTACAAGAATTGGCAAGTCATGTTACAGTTATGTAAGACTTTGGTTCAGCCACATTTGGAATGCTGCGTACAGTTCTGGTTGCCACATTACCAAAAGCATGTGGATGGTTTGGAGAGTGTGCAAAGGAGGTTCACCAGGATGTTGCCTGGTATGGAGGGCACTTGCGATGAAGGAAGGTTGAGTAGATTCGGATTATTTTCATTAGAAAGATGGAGGTTGAGGGGTTACCTGATTGAGGTCTACAAAATCATGAAAGGTATTGATAGGGTGAATAGCAAGAAGCTTTTTCCCAGAGTGGGGGTCTCAATTACTAGGGATAACGAGTTCAAAGTGAAAGGGGAAATGTTTAAGGGAGGTATGCGTGGAAAGTTATTTATGCAGAGGATGGTTGATGCCTGGAAAGAGTTGCCAGCGAAGGTGGGAGAGGTGGGCACAATAGCATCATTTAAGATGTATCTAGACAGATACATGAATGGGCAGGGAGCAGAGGGATACAGATCCTTAGAAAATAGGCGACAGGTTTAGATAGAGGATCTGGATCGGCGCAGGCTTGGAGGGCTGAAGGGCCTGTTCCTGTGCTGTAATTTTCTTTGTCTTTGTCCTTTGTAGTTTTAAAGTAGTGATGGAAAAGGATAAACCTGATCTCAAAGTTAAGGAAGGCAAATTTTGACAGTATTAGGCAAGATAGAATTTCCCAAATGAGTTATAAAACTGAATGAACAAGGAAAGCTGGGGGATAACAGCGTGCAGTAGAACAGCTCTCAAGGAGCTCTCCGAAATGAGGTATTGAGTGTCTGAATAGCCTCAGCAGAATGAAGATCATCACTGAAAAGGATATCAAAAGGTATTGAGATATTGATGTGGCTAATAGTGCTTGGAATAATTTAAGTATTGTTGTTTGAAGACAAGTTGGAATTAACGGTTGAGACCAGGATCAAATTAGTGCAGTCTTTGGGTATTCAATTACAGATTAAATCTCAATGACATCACATCATTGAAATAAAGCTATTGTTCAAAATTATAAGAAGCCTGAAGGTGCAATCACAGTTTCCCAGTGGAGATGCAACACAATATAAAATAAAGTCTCTGGAACTGTCTCATCTCCAATTCTGAGAGGATTCTCCAATTTGGACAGATTGCCAGCAGCAGGAAGGGGGAGGTTGTTTCACAAATAACAGAATGTATTTTCTAAGACTAAGGATTGCTACAGTATACTACACCACCCTTGCCATTGTTGGTGTTCCTGGTAGGCATTGTTGTAACTTTAAGTTGTATAAATCGCTGCATTGAAACATAGTTATTTCTACTTACAACTGATAATTGTTATATTTCTATTTAGCAAAGCAAATCCTGATGTCAGACAGTAGTGTCCTCACTTATTCAGTTTAAAGTGAATAGTTTGTCAGTTCGGAGGTTCCTCAGTAATGTTCGGCATTGTGTGTTTCCCTGAACTGTGCAGAATGGGTTTACACTGAGGCCATATTGATGGAGTTTGACTGAACACCGGCCCTGGCTGGTCTAGAAAGGGTTTCGGAAGACCACCCTCTCTCTGTGGTAGTTCACAGCCTGCTATTGGTCAGATGGGTTTTGTAACAACCCACCTCGCAGTGACACCTGGTGTTTCCCATTCCTTGATGGAAAGGGATTGTGTTGGTGGATCTTGCTCAGGCAGCTTGCTCCAAATGGGAGCCCAGATAAAACGGTAATCAATGGGTTCAGCAGGTTGTTATGGAGTAAAAGGTGAGGGTCAGCAGTGATGGCTTTGACCATCTTGTGGGTTTTTATCAGTCAGTGGATGTGTGGGGTCATGACATTGGTGAGGACAGATCACTGGGTTAATGCAAGTTTCCACTGTGTGAGATCAACGTCTGCAGTTAACATTTCCAAACTTACTCTGTGGTGTAATTCCTCAGCTGAGGAAAGAAACTCTATCTGTAGCTCACAGACACTCTGCATTATCCAGAGATTGATTGGAATGTTGTGTACTGTTGATCCAGATCTCCAGGAATCACTCTGAGTGAAGGTATTCCTGATCATGGAATTGTACTGAATGGGGATCACAAACCTCAGGCTGGACCCTCATGTTGCTGGGAGGATGTGTCATTGTAGAATTGTACAGAGTGGGGTAATTGCTCAGATATGAACTTCTGAGCCAGTATTCTTGCTTTTCTATGGGTATCTGTAAATGCAGCATTGAAGTAAATGGGGAGCACTAATAGCAGAATACCTGTGACCTCAATTGCAAGTGTTACAGGGAACGTCTTTAACTGTGGAACTGTATTACATGTGGGTCAATAGGAACACCAGGTTCCAGTGACAATGTGATTCAGTCAGCATCTTTCAGTTAGAATTTTACCGAATGTGGGTTCCTAACCAAAGGGGAACAACTAACCCCAGTGTCCAAGTGTTCCTGGGAGAATCTCTCAGAGTAAAATTACACTGAGTAGGGGTTACTGACTGGAGGGGAACAACTTACCCCTGCAGTTTTGCGCAGGGAGGAGTAACCCAGACTACAAACTTTAATTGTTTGTGAGGAATTGAATGCAATGGAATATCTGACTGCAGTGGGAAATAGAATGATAACTTGATTGAAACCATGTGATGCTTTATTTGTATTACATTTCTCATTTCTGATCTGTTCACAAATGGAGCTGTGAATGTAGCTTGGAAATACGATGGATTGCATGTGGGAAAATCTTCTCGGTTGGGTGAAGATGTTTGGTGGAGAAAGTGAGGTCTGCAAATGCTGGAGATCAAAGTTGAAACTTTATTGCTGGAACAGCACAGCAGGTCAGGCAGCATCCAGGGAACAGGAGATTCGACGTTTCGGGCACAGGCCCTTCTTCAGGAATGGTGAAGATGTTTGGTCCAAAGTTTCCAAAGTTAAATGATCCGTTGGAGATAAACAAATATAAGTCAACAGATGTGGAGCTGGAGAAGCACAGCAGGTCAGTCTGCATTGGAGGAGCAGGGAAGTCGATGATGTTTGGGGCTGGGATCCTTCATCAGGGCAGAGGAAGGGAGGGGAGCAAAGAAATAAATAGAGGGAAGGGGATAGGGCTGGGGGAAGGGCAGGTAGGATGGTGATAGGTGGATGCAGGTAGGAGGTAATCGTGATTGGTTCATGGGGAGGGGTGGAGTGGACAGGTGAATAGGAGGATGGACATACAGGAATAAAAAAAATATTTGGATAAAAGTGTCTGTTTCAACAAATAACTGACTTTAGTATCTGCAATATTGTGACTCTGATTAATAATTGAGTTTGAGAGCATTACAGAGAATTAACAGTACAGAATGCAGAATCTAGGCCATTAAGTAGAGAAAATCATGAATGAGACATTTGACTTAAGACTTTACAACTCAATCCTGCCCACCACATTTAATGTCACTATCCGAGCTCACAAATCCAATTTCTCGAGTTGTGGGCATTTCTCTTCTTTTCATATGATAATGACAAATATTCTGACTCTGCCGGGTGTCCAGACTGTCACACATTGCCCATTTTTTATTCCCAGCCACTGATCTTCCAAAGAAGCAAGTGTTTACTCTAAAGTGTGACTAACTCAGGACTGTTTGGCTTGCATTTACAGAATATCTGTTCCTTAATCAGATCTTAATCACATCATAGAACACCAAGTTATAGTTCAACAGGTTTATTTGGAAGTACAGGCAGTCAATCCATTATTCAAAATCCTGAAATCCGAAAAGCTCCCAAATCTGAAGTTCCTTTTGTGAAGTTTTTTCTCATTCACAAAATTGTTTGGCGTGGAAACAGTTAACCCAACTCCACACCCACTCGACCCACATCAGATGTGACGAGGGGGGCATGAGCCAGCACCCAGCAATTCTGTCTCAGGGCCTGTAGTACTCACCAATGAGTCTGCTGTTCAGTACAATTTTTAAAAAAATCACCATTAAACTGTCACTTATTCTGAAATGCGAAAACTTCCGAATTCCAAAAACCAACTGGTCCCAAGGGTTCGGATAAAGGATTGTGTACCTGTAGTAGCTTTCGGAGCACTGCTCCTTCATCAGGTAGCTCATGGGGCAGGTTCATAAGACACAGAATTGAGAGCACAAGAGCATAGTGTCATGCAACTGATACAATATATTGAAGAAATCTAGATTGTTGTTAAGTCTTTCTTTTAGAATGGGTTGCGGGTTTTGATTCACTAATATGTAAATCCCAGAATTTCTTTCAAGTCATATTCCCGAGATAACTTAAGGTTTTATAAAAACAAGTGACATTCCAGCTCAGACAATGCATTAAATGTGTGAGGTGAGAGACTGTATCTATTCCATCCTTGAGTCAGACTGGTTCTAGTTCCAACGTAGGAATTTATAAAATGTTACATGGATTGACTGCCTGCGTTCACTGCCTGCAGATTGTGTGCTTCTTGAGCAAAATAGATTGTATCTACAAATACAATTCTGCCAATGCAAATTCAGCCCATTGACTTAAATGTTTGTGTGTGTGCATGTGAGGGAGAGGAGTGTGCGTGCGAGCGAGACCGTGTGCTTGGTAGAGTGTGAGTATGATGGAGTATAAGCCTGTGAGAGGGTGTGCTTGTGAGGGTTGCGTGTGTGTGTGTGGCTGAGAGAATATGTATGTGAAAGAGTCAGTGTGAGTGTATGAGCATATATGTGTGTGTGAGTGTGTATAGTGTAGTGGAGTCAACTGTAGTGTGACATAAACCCCAGATCCCAGTTGAGGCCATCCTCTGGGTATCAAATGTGGCTGTTGACCACGCCACCTATACGCACTCCACTAAGCATGCACACACTCACACTCTGTCCCTCTCCCTCACCGCCCCAACACACGCACTCTCTCTTTCTCTCCTTCTCACATGCATGCACACACACACATATGTCAATGAGGTGAATTTGCATTTGCAGAATTGTATTTGCAGATACATTCTATTCTATATTATTGACCAGAGACAAAGTAATTTGTATTTTAACCTCATCCATAAACACACCCTTGGCGAAAGCAAATTCAACAAAATAGTGTGATTCTCATTCCATTCTTCTCATTCTAACGCGGCAGAATAAAATACTGAAAGAACCCTTTCAACAACTGAGAGAGCCCTCAAGATTTTCTGTAGCAGCAGAGAGAGAGCTGTATTGACCAGTTTCAACTCCAAAACACGAAGTTCAACAACAGAAAGCAGAAACTAAAACCCTGGGAGTTTGTGAGCCTAACTCCATCCACTCAGGTGTTTTTCATATAAAATTAAAAAATAACAGAACTATTTAATCTGCTTTCCATGGAGCAGACTCCTCACCATTAGTTGACAATCGCTCTCTTCAAGAGAACAGGACAAAATAAATCCCTCTTAGAGGCATATTTCCGTCACACTGAAGTCCCATGTGGCCCAGACCATGTTAGAATGAAAGCTTACCTTCTCTGAAAGACATTTGTGAAGGAGATGGGCTTCTTTTTCCTGACAACTGATAACAGTTTGGTGGTCACCTGTTAAGTCTAGATTTGTATTGAAATCACCGTCTGCCGTTGTGGATATCGAACCCAGCTCCCCTAGATCTCTGAAATCATTGTCTCACAAGACCAAAACACCATCATCTCCCCTAATCTTTGACATTGGACTGGATCCACAGCAGCAGTTCCTGATACCAAGCTCCAAGAAGGCAGCGGAGTAGGATGTTCCAGCCTGAACTCATCCGCGCCACGTGTTCTTCTTTCTCTTTTCCTGCTCTTTTTCTTCCTGGCCGCTGGTGAGCAATGATTCCTTGCCTGCAGAGATGATTCCCAGCCTTTGGTGACGACTCCTGGCCTTTGGGAAGCGACGATTCTTTGCCTGCAGAGATGATTCCCTGCCTTTGGTGATGACTCCTGGCCTAGCATAGCCGCCTCCACTCACGGTCTCCTGGCCTGGCACAACAGATTCCTGGCATTTTGTGGCAGCCTTCTAGCTTCCCATAGTAGCATTCCGGTGAGGCATGGTATACTCCTGGCCTGTTGTAGGGGTCTCCCAGCCTAGCACAGCAGCCTTCCGGTGTGGTGTGCCATCCTCTATTCTTGGCGCAGTGACCTCCCAGTGTGGCAACCTCCTGACCAGGTACAGTGGCCTTACAGCACAGTGACCGGGGGACCCCGCCTGGTGCAGCAGCCTCCCGGGGCGACATGGCAATGTCCTAGTCTGGTGTAGCAGCTTCCTTGCAAAGCAGCTTCTAGGGATGGTGTGTTATTGGCGCGGACTGAAAACTAGCTGCCAGCGTGGTCTGCTGTCCTGAACTTTTACTTTTGTATCTCAGTTGGCACTGTAATTGGTGAGGTATAAACTCCTCACTGTACTCATTGAGTTTATGTGACAATAAAGGCTATTCTGTGTTTGGTCTCCTTGAACAAGTTGTGATGCAATTCTGGTGATCTCCACAGAGAGTGCTGATTAAACCGTGAAGATTCCTAGCCCTAGTGTGTGCTCCAAATCTGGGAGGGGGATCTCCATTCACAAGGAGAGAGCCTAGGAGAGGGGTTTTGGAGCGTGAGCCTAGACATCAGGCAAGAAGCTTTGCTTAATCCCACATAAAGTGTCTGATTTCTAAAGATGCAATGAATGATGCTGCATGGATTCAGATTTTATTTATGTGAAGACTATGGTTTACAGGCTTGAACGTGTGGGGGAATTCCATCACAAATATTGGAAGCTGGATGGCATGGTTGCTCGGTGGTTAGCACTGCTGTCTTGCAGCACCAGGAAGCCAGGTTCAATCCCAGCCTCTGGTGACTGTGTGCCATTTATATATTTTCTCTCAGTCTGTTCTGGGTGCTCTGGTCTCCTTACACAGTCCAAAAATGTGCAGGGTCGGTGGATTGGCCATGGGAAACACACGGTTACTGGGATTGGCAGCTGTTTGAGTGGGATGCTCTTCAGAGAGTTGGTGCAGACTTGTTGGGCTAAAGAGCTTGTTTCCACACTGTACAGATTTAAAAAAAACTCTTGTATATGATGCTATCTAACCTGGGACATGATGGTTAGATTCACTGCTGAATACCTTCATAATTCAGATTGTCAGTATGTTCAGTCCTGTGCATGAGGGAGTGACTCAATGTCCAATCTTTCATTTGTCCATATTGTGGAGGGCATCCATTCCTGGATACTGTGGAGTGATTCAATATCCTGTACTATCTGCCATATAATGTGGGCATACAATTCTGGAGGCAATCTGAGCTGCGGAAACTCCAAAGCTGAATGCAAACATTTTGCAGTCAATGTCCATGTCAGGTGTCTCCTATTCTTTATTTTCTTGATCCCAGGTGTCTTCTTGGGGATGTTGTGGTCTTATGGGAAACTCCTGCCAGTCACAGTAACCTATAAAGGAGAAGAAACAACTTCTGCCTTCCCCAAAAAATATTGAGTACATTAATGTCTTTCTGGGAGTAATTTGCTAATCATGTGATTCCCTTTGTGTCTCTAAAAGTGCAATTGATTCATTTGAGAGGTGTTACTATCGTGGTTCTGATGATAAGACACAGAACAACAAATACATTTGTGCTAAAATCCATCATGCATAGAGAATATTTGATCAGTAACTTTGTCTTTTTTTCTCTCTCTCTCTCTCTCTTACAGTTAGTCTAACAGCAATTCTATTCTTGTCTGGGGGCAAGTGTGGTCTTTCGACATGCACCACTCGTTATCTGGTAACCATGGCAGTGTCTGATCTACTGTACGTTACTTTTGATATCATGCTTCATTAGTTTACTTACTATTATTATCCATGGTGTTTCCTGGACATCACTCCTGTTTGTAGAGCCATCTATGCCCTGAGCCGCTTGACCGTTGATTGTTCTGTCTGGTTCACTGTCGCTTTTTCTTTTGATCGATTTGTTGCCATTTGTATTCATCAGATGAAATCTCAGTATTGCACAGAGAAAACTGCAATGAGGGTTCTAGCAACAATCTGCATTTTCCTTTCTTTAAAGAATATTCCCAACTATTTTTGATTTGAAGCCGGAAGGATCATTAACAATGTTCCATGGTACTGTTACACCACCTACAGATATTATAATGATGCTCATTGGCTGAGTTATCGATATATTGAAACATTTTTAACACCACTTCTCCCATTCACTTTTATTCTCTTTCTGAACATCCTGACTGTCAGACACATTTTCGAAGCAGTTAAGACACGTAAGGGACTGAGGGGTCAAAGGAAAACAGAGAATGACCCCGAGATAGAGAGCAGAAAGAAATCTGTGACTTTACTCTTTGTGTATCTGCCAGATTCATACTTCTCTGGTTGGTGTATATTTTATATTTCTTCAATGTTGGTTATTATTTGGATGATTTTTATCTCTTCGAACTAATCACATTTATGCTGCGGGACTTAAGTTGCTGCACAAATGCATTTATTTATGTGGTAATGCAGAATAGTTTCAGAGACCAGTTAAAGTATGCATTGAAATATCCCCTTATAAAAATAATTCGATTGATGAATAAATCCACGTAGCTGAGAGTCAACATTAGATGCGGCAGATAATGGAACGAGGAGTCCAAGTGAGGAATGCACCGAAAGGAGAAGGAGGAGCAGCAACATGATAACACTCCTTTCCTCATGGGCAAGGAATGACTCCATCTGAGGAGCAAAGTGACAGAGACTGGAGGTGTAAAGCCAGTGTAAAGTGATGTTAGCAATGAGCAACAGTTAGTAGGAAGTGGGACAACAAAAGCCGAACCAAAAAAGGAATTAAATATTCTTCCGCACTGAAGTCTCTGATATATATATCTGGAAAAAGTGAAAGAAAAGTTCCTGTTATAAAGATTAAACAATGAGATGTGTAAACAGAAAAAAAGTCTGTATTTTTATTGCAAATATATTTTTAGCGATAATTTACTTTGCCCATTTCCACACTGTCTGCCCTGCTCTGAGACTGATATCACTCCATTTCATTATGCATTTCTTTACACAGTCTTTGAGAAAGTCGTTGGGAAACTCCAAGGCCCAATTAGAGGGCTTGGTGGCAGATGTGATCCGAAACTTGGGAATGGGGTTGGATATGGCAAATGAGGCAACATCTCATCATGAAAACATTTTGTGGCTCTCACTGTCTCCATGGAGCTCACTGTGAACTGACTCTGGATGAACCCTGTTTGCTTGTGGCTTCATATTGAAGGGTGTGATAAATTCAAAATGATATTTACATCATCATGAAGAATTGTTTCCATCTGCAAAACAGCTCCTATATCCCTGCCTCAGTTCATATTTGGTGAAACCCGTAATGTATTCCGTTGTTATATCTGGACCTTTGTAACATGCACCATATTGGCTGGAGACCAGATTAGAAATTCCATACCTTTACTTTGTCCAAGTGTCTTCCGCCATCCTTGCAAATGCCAGCAAATCCCAATATTCCCTGATCATCCAGTGACTGCAAACACCAGCACAGGCATATTGTCCTCCAAATTCTCGATTTTAAATTCTCACTCGTATTCAAAATGTTCCATGTTCTTCCACTGATTTCATTTTTTTTTCGGATTGTGTGAGTCTTGTTGCATAAACTCAATATGAAAGTGTTCGATGTTCTGCTATGCTGTAAATGTTACCAGCTGGTATGATGGTTTGAAAAAAAATTACAGGTTTTGTTGCAGAAAGTGAAATGAAATGGCTGATAACAATTCCAGAAACAATAGTAAGTCTGATGATTGGGAGCAATTTAGGATCCAGCAGCACATGACCAAGAAACTGGTCAGGGAGGGACAGAATATGAATGCAGCCTTCCCTTGAAGCCAAGATGCCACTTACATTCCCAAGCCATTTCTCATCTCGATTATCACCTCCACAACAGCACTCACAAACCTATTTGGAGGAATTGTATGGATGTTCATTCCAGTCCTACCAAGATGTAAACTGTCCATCTTGTTGAGTTCTCGCCTGCTCCAGAGCTGGTCCTAATGCCTTGAAACATGCTGCCTGACCTTCTGAACCCGTTTTCCAGACACATGTTCAACCATCCAATTATTCTGCTTGGATTCTGATCAACACATGGGACTGGCAGTGATTCTGATAATACTGTATTCCACATCTCATTCCTTGCTGCTTCAAATCTGTTATATGGGCTACATCCCTGCATTCCCACCGAGGTCTTTGTCACCACATGGAGCACTACCTCTGTCGTTTGATCCTCCTGCAGCAGCAGAATTTCCTGCAGTTGTTCTGTGATATCCTTGACCCTGGTAGCAAGGAGGTTATCATCGCATGCTGAAGGTATGTTTATAGCTGTAGAAACTCCACTCTGTTCCCCTAACTAAAGAGCCCATTATCAGTACGATGTACCCACTGTTCCTACCTTCCTGACGCGACTCTGTCTGCATTCCTCTAATGAATCCTTTCCATCACAAGCTTCCAAAGCAGGAAACTGGTGTGTGACCTCAATCATCTCAGGGGACCCCTGAGATATCTGGCTGTCACTTATTCCTTATTTACCCATACTTGTTTTGGATACTTGTGGGGGGGATGACTTACCAGGGGTAAGTAACGGGGCTCAGGTCTCTGGCACGGAACCTGTCCCCGTTACTCAGAAGGGAAGGGTGAAGAAGAGCAGAGCAGTAGTAATTGGGGACTCGATAGTTAGGGGCACAGATAGGCGGTTTTGTGGGAACGAGAGAGACTCACGTTTGGTATGTTGCCTCCCAGGTGCAAGGGTACGTGATGTCTCTGATCGTGTTTTCCGGGTCCTGGAGGGGGAGGGGGAGCAGCCCGAAGTCGTGGTCCATATTGGCACCAACGACATAGGTAGGAGGAGCGCTGAGGATGTTAGACAGGCTTTCAGGGAGCTAGGTTGGAAGCTCAGAGTTAGAACGAACAGAGTTGTTGTCTCTGGTTTGTTACCCGTGCCACGTGATAGAGATTCGAGGAATAGGGAAAGAGAACACTTAAATGCGTGGCTACAGGGATGGTGCAGGAGGGAGGGATTCCGGTTTTTGGATAACTGGGGTTCTTTCTGGGGACGGTGGGACCTCTATAAACAGGATGGTCTACACCTGAACCTGAGGGGCACCAGTATCCTTGGGGGGAGGTTTGCTAGTGCTCTTGGGGGGGGTTTAAACTAACTCTGCAGGGGCATGGGAACCCAGATTGTAGCTTCAGGGTGCAGGGCCTGGAGTGTAGGGAGGTTAGGAACATGGCATGAATTTCCAAGGAGGGTGTCTGTAAACAGAAAAGTGGCTTGAAGTGTGTATATTTCAATGCAAGAAGTATACGAAATAAGGTAGGTGAACTTGCAGCGTGGGTTGGTACCTGGGACTTCGATGTTGTGGCTATTACGGAGACATGGCTAGAACAGGGACAGGATTAGCTGTTGCAGGTTCCTGGATTTAAATGTTTTAGTAGGGTCAGAGGTGGGGGTAAAAGAGGGGGAGGTGTGGCATTGCTTGTCAAAGATAGTATTACAGTGGTGGAAAGGACGATGGATGAGGACTTGCCATCTGAGGTAGTTTGGGCTGAGGTTAGGAATAGGAAAGGTGAGGTCACCCTGTTAGGAGTCTTTTACAGGCCTCCTAATAGTCCTAGAATCATTGAAGAAAGGATAGGGAAGGTGATTCAGGAGATGAGTGACAGTAATAGGGTGGTCGTTATGGGGGACTTTAACTTTCCTGATATTGATTGGGAAAGCTATAGCTCAAGTTCGTTAGATGGGTCAGTGTTTGTTCAATGTGTGCAGGAGAGTTTCCTGACACAATATGTAGACAGGCCAACAAGAGGTGAGGCCATACTGGATTTGGTTCTGGGTAACGAACCAGGCCAGGTGTTAGAATTAGAGGTAGGTGAGCACTTTGGGGATAGTGACCATAATTCGGTGATTTTTACTCTCGTGATGGAGAGGGATAAGTGTGTACTACAGGGCAAGAGTTATAGCTGGGGTCAGGGAAATTATGATGCGGTGAGGCATGACTTAGGATGTGTGGCTTGGAAAAGTAGACTCCAAGGCAAGAGTGTAAATGATATGTGGAGCTTGTTCAAGGAGCAACTATTGAGTGTCCTTGATAATTATGTACCTGTCAGGCAGGGAGGAAAGGGTCGTGCGAGGGAGCCGTGGTTTAATAAGGAATTGGAATCCCTTGTTAAATGGAAGAGGGCGGCCTATCTCAAGATGAGACGTGAAGGTTCAATTGGGGCGATTGAGAGTTATAGGGTAGCCAGGAAGGACCTGAAGAGAGAGCTAAGAGCAGCAAGGAGGGGACATGAAAGGTCCTTAGTCGGTAGGATTAGGGAAAACCCTAAGGCTTTCTATAGGTATGTTAGGAATAAAAGAATGACTAGGGTAGGAATAGGTCCAGTCAAGGATAGTAGTGGGAAGTTGCGTGTGGAGGCGGAAGAGATTGGGGAGACACTGAATGAATACTTTTCTTCAGTATTTACTCAGGAACAGGGCATTGTCGTCGATGTGAATACTGAGACACAAATAAGTAGAATGGATGGCTTTGAGGTATGTTGGGAAGAGGTGTTGGAAATCCTGGAAAAGGTGAAAATAGATAAGTCCCCTGGGCCTGATGGCATTTATCCTAGGATTCTCTGGGAAGCAAGGGAGGAGATTGCAGAGCCATTGGCCTTGATTTTTATGTCCTCTTTGTCTACAGGAGTAGTGCCAGAAGACTGGAGGATAGCAAATGTGGTTCCCTTGTTCAAAAAGGGGAGTAGGGATAACCCTAGTAACTATAGGCCGGTGAGTCTCACTTCTGTTGTGGGCAAAGTCTTAGAGAGAATTGTAAGGGATAGGATTTATGCACATCTGGATAGGAATAATGTGATCAAGGATAGTCAGCATGGTTTTGTGAAGGGCAGGTCGTGCCTCACAAACCTTATTGAATTCTTTGAAAAGGTGACGAAGGAGGTTGATGAGGGGAAAGCGGTAGATGTGGTATATATGGATTTTAGTAAGGCGTTTGATAAGGTTCCCCATGGTAGGCTACTGCAGAAAATACAGAGATATGGCATTGAGGGTGAGTTGGAGGTTTGGATTAGGAATTGGCTGGATGGAAGAAGACAGAGGGTAGTAGTTGATGGCAAAGTTTCTTCATGGAGTGCCGTCACTAGCGGTGTTCCGCAAGGATCTGTTTTGGGACCATTGCTGTTTGTCATTTTTATAAATGACCTGGAAGAGGGGTTAGAAGGTTGGGTGAGCAAGTTTGCGGATGATACGAAAGTCGGAGGAGTTGTTGACAGTGAGGAAGGATGTGGCAGGTTACAGCAGGATATAGAGAAGCTGCAGAGCTGGGCAGAAAGGTGGCAAATGGAATTCAATGTAGCTAAGTGTGAGGTGATTCACTTTGGGAAGAATAACAAAAAGATGGGGTACTGGGCTAATGGTCGGATACTTGGTAGTGTGGATGAGCAGAGGGATCTTGGTGTCCATGTACACAGATCTCTGAAAGTTGCCACCCAGGTAAATAGTGCGGTGAGGAAGGCATATGGCGTACTGGCTTTTATTGGTAGAGGAATTGAGTTCCGGAGTCCTGAGGTCATGATGCAGTTGTATAAGACTCTGGTGCGGCCGCATCTGGAATATTGTGTGCAGTTTTGGTCGCCATACTATAGGAAGGATGTGGAGGCACTGGAACGGGTACAGAGGAGGTTTACCAGGATGTTGCCTGGTATGGAAGGAAGATCGTATGAGGAAAGACTGAGACACTTGGGGCTGTTTTCATTAGAGAAAAGAAGGTTTAGGGGTGACTTGATTGAGGTGTACAAGATGATTAGGGGGTTAGATAGGGTTGACAGTGTGAACCTTTTCCCGCGTATGGAGTCGGGTATTACAAGGGGGCATAGCTTTAAATTAAGGGGGGGGTAGATATAGGACTGAAGTTAGGGGTAGGTTCTTCACTCAGCGAGTCGTAAGTTCATGGAATGCCCTGCCATTAGCAGTGGTGGACTCTCCCTCATTATGGGCATTTAAGCGGGCATTGGATAGGTATATGGAGGATAGTGGGTTAGTATAGGTTAGGTGGGCTTGGATCGGCGCAACATCGAGGGCCAAAGGGCCTGTACTGCGCTGTATTCTTCTATGTTCTATGTTCTAATAACTGTGGTGGAGCCACCTCCATAAATGTGTTCTTCCCCTAATCCTCAGCACCGTGGATGGCCCACAGTTACTCTCATTCTGGAAAACAGAGCTCCAATTTATGCACACTGTGACATTTCCAGGAGATATGTTTATCTCTGACATATCAAACCTCCCAGAATCCCACATTCCACAAGCTGACCATTTCCTTGCTCAGAGACAAAAAAAAACTGCAGATGTTGAATTCCAAGGGAGACAAGCAGGAGGCTGGAAGAACACAGCAAGCCAGGCAGCATCAGGAGGTGGAGAAGGCAATGTTTTGGGGGTAACTCTTCTTCAGGACTGGGGGTGGGTTTGTGGGGAGCTGCAGATAAAGGGTGTGGCAGGGGCAGGGTGTTGGTGGGGATAGGTGAAGACAGCTCGAGGGTATGACCTGGTTGGTCAATGGGAGAAGTGAATCCGGTTGGTGGCTAGGAGGAAGGGTCGATGAGAAGAATGGAAGGGAGGGGGAGGGTCTAGGAAGGGAATCAGGGGATGGGAAAGGGGGTTATTTGAAATTGTCTCATCTGTAAGGACTGTTTGGGGCACTGGATGGAGGTGAAGGGGGTGGTGTGCTGGTAGGTTTTGCATCATTGGTGAGACAGAGGTTCACATGCCTCTCCTCCAACCTAGTTTACTGTATCCAGTGCTCCCGGTGTGGTCTTTTCTACAACAGGGAGACCAAACATAAACTTAGTGAACAGTTTGCCGAGCATCTCGGCCAGGTCCACAAATTCCCCTTCCCACTCCCTTTCTGACATGACCATCCTCGGCCTCCTCCATTGCCACTACAAATTGGAGGAACAACACTTCATCTTCCGCCTGGGCAGCCTGCAGTCCGGAGTACTCAACATTGAGTTCTCCAATTTCAAACAACCTCCCTTCACTTCCCCTGACTCCATTCCCAGCCTTTCCCCTCTCCCTTCTAGCCACCAACTGGATTCATTCCTCCCATCGACCAAACAGCTTGACCTGTCTTCACCTATCCCCACCTCACCACCCTGCTCCCCCTCCCACCTCTTTATCTGCAGCTCCCCTTACACCCAACCCCAGTTCTGAAGGAGGGTTACACCCGAAACATTGCCTTCTCCACCTCCTGATGCTGCCTGGCTTGTTGTGTTCTTCTAGCCTCCTGCTTGTCTACCATTTCCTTGCAGCAGAGCTGTCTAATCTTACTTTGTAGTTACTGACCAGTTATAACATGTTGAATGGCTTACCAGTTAGTCCCAAAAATCTCCTTCCTCTGCACTGTATGAGGAACCAAGCCCTCGGCATTGCTACTCAATGAAAGCAAATGAAAAGTGGAGAAGAGTATTCTGTTCCCTTTTTCACCCAATGCATCATTCACCAAATTCACTTTCTGTGAGATCACAGCTTTGAGCTCTGTCAATCCCTTCCTGTCCCTACATTGTAACTGCTTCAATGACACAGTGGACAGGCTTCATTTTGCTTCAGAAACATACACTGCTTGAAATGTGGAAAGTTGAATGCAGGTGCCTGCCTTGGGAAGGTTGGAGATTTCAAACCAGAAGAGTCTGACACTTTATGCAACCCTGTGCTGTACCTGTCCTGGGAATGTCTGATAGTGATAGTGCAGGGGTTTTTATTCTGTAACCAGACTATACTCTCCCTGATGTAGGACTGCTTTATTGGGAAGTGTTGTATACAATATGTGTCCCTGCTCAAACCTGTAACAAAGAACACTTAAAAACCTCTCCAATTTCATTGCCACCATCACCCCAACTTGTTTCTGAACACTCACTGCAGATTGATTGTTCACTACCTGCACTTCCAAATCACTTGGATGATCTTGATATCTCAATAAGGTAAAAATCACACAATACCAGATTTTGGTCCAACAGGTTTATTTGGAAACACTAGCTTTCAGAGCGCTGCTCCTTCATCAGGTGGTTGACGGAGTGTCACTCCAAAAGCTAGTGCTTCCAAATAAACCTGTTGGACTATAACCTGGTGTTGTGTGATTTTTACCTTTGTACACCCCAATCCAACACCGGCACCTACAAATCTAATTAATAACTTCTTGATTCTCAATTCTTGACAAAACTTGAGAAATTTTAATACAACATGATCTGATGGTCAACGTGATATATAACTGGGTATGATCTTTGTGAATTTGTGCAGGATTTCCACCTTTGTAACTCAGCAACATTGCACAATTTATGCAAACTTGCAATTCAGGGAATGGCACTGAGGGTGTGGGATACAATCAGAGGATCAATAGTGACAGAGCTCTCTGATTATAGCAGAGTACCCAGGAATGTGCAGGCTCGGTGGATTAGACATGGGAAATGTCGGGTTACAGGGATATTGCAGGAAGGTGGGTCTGGCTTGATACTTTTCGGAAGGTCGGCAAGGACCCGATGGGCCGAATGGCCTGCTTCCACACTTTCGGGAATCTATGGTTCTACAAAGTGCTCAGTTGGGCAGAAAAATGACAAATCAAACTCAAACTGGAGAAGGGTGAAGTCATTTGTTTGGGAAGGGAATGTTGAGCCTGTGCAAGAACAGCAAAGCACAACATTGTGGGGCAGTGCAAGATGATTTTTGGGCAGGCACTGTATATAATAGACAGACACAAGCAGAGAAATAGAGACAGCTAGAGAGAGAGAGACAGCTAGAGAAAGAGGGAGAAAGAGATAAAGGGTAAAGTCAGGCACAAAGGACAAAGAGACAAATGAAGTCAAACGCTCTTACATCGAGGTCAAGAGAGAGGAAACAAAGATAAGGACAGACAGAAACACAGTGAGAGGAGGGCGGGCACAGAGAGAGAGAGAGATAGAGACTTACTTGATACGTCTGTGAGACATAGAACATAGAAGAATACAGCGCAGTACAGGCCCTTCGGCCCTCGATGTTGCGCCGATCCAAACCCACCCTACCTACACTAGCCCACTATCCTCCATATGCCTATCCAATGCCCGCTTAAATGCCCATAATGAGGGAGAGTCCACCACTGCTACTGGCAGGGCATTCCATGAACTCACGACTCGCTGAGTAAAGAACCTACCCCTAACATCTGTCCTATACCTACCCCGCCTTAATTTAAATCTATGCCCCCTTGTAATAGCTGACTCCATACGTGGAAAAAGATTCGCACTGTCGACCCTATCTAAACTCCTAATCATCTTGTACACCTCTATCAAGTCACCCCTAAACCTTCTTTTCTCCAATGAAAACAACCCCAAGTACCTCAGCCTTTCCTCATACGATCTTCCTTCCATACCAGGCAACATCCTGGTAAACCTCCTCTGCACCCGTTCCAGTGCCTCCACATCCTTCCTATAGTATGGCGACCAAAACTGCACACAATACTCCAGCTGTGGCCGCACCAGAGTCTTATACAACTGCAACATGACCTCAGTACTCCGGAACTCAATTCCTCTACCAATAAAAGCCGGTACGCCATATGCCTTCTTTACAGCACTATTTACCTGGGTGGCAACTTTCAAAGATCTGTGTACATGGACACCAAGATCCCTCTGCTCATCCACACTACCAAGTATCCGACCATTAGCCCAGTACCCCATCTTTTTGTTACTCTTACCAAAGTGAATCACCTCACACTTAGTTACATTGAACTCCATTTGCCACCTTTCTGCCCAGTTCTGCAGCTTATCTATATCCCGCTGTAACCTGCCACATCCTTCCTCACTGTCTACAACTCCTCCGACTTTCGTATCATCCGCAAACTTGCTCACCCAACCTTCTAACCCCTCTTCCAGGTCATTTATAAAAATGACAAACAGCAATGGTCCCAGATCCTTGCGGAACACCGCTAGTGACGGCACTCCAAGATGAACCTTTGCCATCAACTACTACTCTCTGTCTTCTTCCAGCCAGCCAACTCCTAATCCAAACCTCCAACTCACCCTCAATGCCCATACCTCCGTATTTTTTGCAGTAGCCTACCACACTCCTAATTTTGGCACAAGCCCCAGGAGATTTGCAGGGTCCACAAGGCTGATTCTGGCATTGTCTTTTCTGGTGCCGAGACCATGGCAGGTTATCCATGTGGTTTCATTTCTTCATTGAGACCTTGTTAGCCATTGATACAACTTGCTATTTCAGAGAGTAGCTAAGAGTCAATTGTGTTGCTGTGAGTGTGGAGTCACATGTAGGCCAGACTAGGTGAGAATGGGAGGTTTCCTTTCTTAAAGGAGATCAGTGAGCCAGATGGATTTTTCTGACAATTAACAATGGTTTAATGGCCATTAGTACATTCTTAATTCCAAATCTTTATTAATGAATTCAGATTTCACCAGCTGCTGTGATGGGATTTGTACCTGAGTCCCAGAGCATTTGCTGAGGTTCTGGATTAATCTGCAATCCAGCCCCCTGAGCCCCCACGACATATCCCCCCCAACCCCTCCCCCAATTTGATAAACTCCAACAGCATGTAAACTCCTCCAGCCCCTACACCCCTCCTTGCCTCTAAATGACTCCAGGCCTTACACCCCACAATATCTCTGTAACTTCCTCCATCCCCTACACTACTATCTCTGTAATCTCCTCCAATCCCTCCAACTATCTCTATAATATCCTCCAGCATCTACTTGCCTCCCCAGATCTGTAATAAGCTCCAGCCCAACACGCATCCCTATCTCTGTCAGCCCCGACTCTCCTCCTTGTCTGTAATATTCTCCATGGGCCGACAGAATGTCCCCACTCTCTAAACTCCTCCAGCCCCTCCACTCGTCCCAATCTCAGTAACCTTCTCCAACCCCTACATACTTCCATATCTCTGTAAAACCAATATCTTTCCATTTGTGTATAACTTCATCCAGCCCCAACTCACCATCCTGTCTCAGAGCCCCTTCAAGCACATACACTCGGCATATCTCTGTAACTTCCTCAAGCATCAACACCGTTCCCGAGTACTCTAAGCTCCTTCAGATCTACACCCTCCCTATCTCTGTAATCTGCTCCAGCCCTGACATCCCTCCCTATCGCTGTAACATCCTCCATCCCCTACACTGTGCTCTATCTCCGTCAGCCCCTCCAGCCTCTACAGCCCTCCCTATCACTGTTGCCTCCTCCAGCCCCTACACAACTTCCTGTCTCTGTTATCTCCTCTAACACTTACAAACCTCCCTATCTCTGAAAACTCCTGCAGCTGCTACACATCTCCCTATCTCTGTTATCTCCTCCAGACCATACAGTTCTCTCTATCTCTGTAACCTCTACTCAACCCTGCACTTCTCGATATCTCTGGAACTTGCTCCAGCCCCTATACTCTTTCCTATCATTGTTATTTCCTCCAGTCCCTCCAACTCTTCCTAACGCTGTGTCATCCTCCAGCCCATGCACTGCTCCCTGTCGCTGTAACCTCTCACAGCAACTGCATCCCTCCCTATCACCGTGATTTCCACCAGTGATGTCAGGATTGGTTCGGTCAGAGGAGAGGAATAATATTTGGAATTTAAGTTTCTGACCCATGTTAAGAATCAATTCTGGATATTTTAACCAGTTTAACTAAGTTCTAAAATTCCTCAGAATAAATCTCTGAGCATTGATTCCCCATTCCCACCAAAACCTCAGTCAGTGCAAGAGAAAGATTTTTTTGAGGGACCTTTCAAATCTCACTACCTTCTGTCTGATCACCTCGCTAATGGGATTTATACAACACAATGTGGTCTCTGTGAAGCTGGTTTGATCTTCTTGCTGATCACATTCACTCTCAGACAGATCAGCCAGAGACACGGTCAGTGCAGTGATCTAGCCTTCCCTGTGTTTACTGGAGCAGCCTCGTGTCTCCGATGAAGCCAGTTTGCAAACCACTTGTGATGTCTGAGCTCTCTCTGTGATGTACACAGTGAGGTCACACTTTGACCTGTCCAGTTCAAGAGGCCTCACTACGATCGAACAGGGAGTTACTGAAACCCTCACTATAATGTCCCTCAGCCCCAGCACCCCTCCCTATCTCTGTAACCTCCTATAGCACCTAGAATCCTTCCATCTCTGTCACTTCCATTAATCTCTATAAACCTCCCTATCTCTGTAAATTCTGCCAGCCCCTAAACTCTTCCCTACTTTGTAACATGCTCCAGCTCCTGCACACCTCCCTAGGTCAGTCACCTCCCAGAGCACCTACAACCCTCCCATCTCTGTTACCTCCTTTAGCCACAACAAGCCTCCCTATATCTGTAAACCTGCTCCATCCGTACACCCCTCATCTCTCTAATGTCCTTGAGAAACTACAAACCTCCCTATCTCTGTCAATTCCACCATCCATCAAAACTCATCCCTATCTTTGTAACCTCTTCCAGACACTGTATCTGTACCTATCCCTATCTGTTCCAGCCCCAACATCCCTTCCTCTTTCTGTGTCACCATCCAGCAGTTACATCCCTCCCTGTATGAGAAGCCATCTTGACTATTGACATTATTCCATATCTCTCCAACAGCCTCCAACCCCTATATCACTCCCTACCTCTGTAAACCCCTCCAGCTCCAACACCCCTCGTTATCTCTGTAATCTCCTCCAGCACCTAAACCCTCCTTACCTCCTTATCCTCCTCCAGCCCCTTCACTATCCCTACAGGACATAGATGCTTCAGACAAGACAGAGAGGGAAGTAAAAGGGGGAGAGGAGTTGCATTGCTGGTCAGGGATGATAGCACGGCTGTGCTGAAGGAGGGCACTATGGAGGGCTTGAATAGTGAGGCATTATGGGTGGAGCGGAGAAAAAGAAGGGCGCAGTTACGTTGTTGGGGCTGTATTACAGGCCTCCCAACAGTGAGCGTGAGGTAGAAGAATGAATAGGTAAACAGATTATGGTAAACAGGGTAGAGATGATAAAAGCAAATTACTGTGGATGCTGGAATCTGAAACCAAAAGAGAAAATGCTGGAAAATCTCAGCAGGTCTGGCAGCATCTGTAAGGAGAGAAAAGAGCTGACGTTTCGAGTCTAATGGACCCTTTGTCAAAGGGTAGAGATGATGGGAGATTTTAATTTTCCCAACACTGACTGGGATACACGTATGGTCAGAGGTCTGGATGGGGCATAACTTGTAAAAAGCATCCAGGAGAGTTTACTAGAGCAGTATCTCAATAGTCCGATGAGGGATGGAGCCATATTGCATCTGGTGTTGGAGAATGAGCCAGGCCAGGTGGTGGAAGTTGCAGTGGGGGATTTCTTTGGGAACAGTGACCACAATTCTGTAAGCTTTAGAATACTTCTAAACAAAGATGAGAGTGGTCCGAAGGGAAGAGTACTAAACTCGGCCAAGGCCAATTATATCAAAATTAGGCAGGAGCTGGGAATGTGGATTGGACACAGCTATTTGAAAGGAAGTCCACATTTGATATGTGGGAGGCTTTCAAAGACAGGTTAAAGATAGTGCAGAATAGGCATGTCCCGTTGAAGGCAAAGGATAGGAAAGGCAAGATTCGTGAACCGTGGATGACAGGTGAAATTGTACGACTAGCCAGGAGGAAAAGGGAAGCGTACATAAGGTCCAGGCAGCTAAGAACAGGCCCTGGAGGAATATTGGGAGAGTAGGACCAGTCTTAAACAAGGAATCAAGCGGGCTAAAAGGAGTCAGAATTTAACGAGCAGAATTAAGGAGAATCCCAAAGCACTTTATTCTTATATAAGAAGCAAGAGGATAACTAGAGAAAGGATTGGTCCACGAAAGGATAATGAAGGAAGGCTGAGTGTCAAACCTGAGAGAATGGGTGAGATTCTGAATGAGTCCTTTACATCAGCATTCACTGAGGAGAGGGACATGATGTATGTTGAGATTAGAGATATACGTTTGAATAGCCTGGATCACGTTAACATCAGTTGGGAAGATGTGTTGGGTAGGCTAGAGGTTATTAAGGTCGACAAATCCCCAGAACCGGACGGGATCTATCCCAGGTTGCTGAGAGAGGCGAGAGAGGAAATAGCTGGCGCCCTGGCAGATATCCTTAAGCACAGGTGAGGTGCCGGAGGACTGGAGGGTTGCTCATGTTGTCCCCCTGTGCAAGAGGTTATTAGGGATATTCTGGGTAACTACAGACCAGTGAGTCTGAGGTCAGTGTTGGGAAATTTGTAGGAGCAGGTACTGAGGGATAGAATTTATTTATATTTAGAAAGGAATGCGCTTATCAGTGATAAGCATCATGGTTTTGTGCGGGGGAGATCGTGCCTTACCAACTTAGTAGAGTTCTTTGAGGAAGTGACTAAGTTGATAGATGAAGGAAGGGCTGTAGATGTCATACACATGAACTTTAGTAAGGCATTTGATAAGGTTCCCCATGGCAAATCAATAGAGAAAATGAAGTCATATGATGTATGTGGATAAAGAACTGGTTGAGCAACAGGAGACAGAGAGTAGTAGTTGAAGGGAGTTTCTTGAAATGGAGAAAGGTGACCAGTGGTGTTCCACAAGGATCAGTGTTGTTTGTCATATACATAAATGATCTGGAAGAGGGCACTGTTGGTATGATCAGCAAGTTTGCAGATGACACGAAGATTGGTGGAGTAGCAGAAAGCATAGGGGATTGTCAAAGAATACATGAGAATATAGATAGACTGGAGAGTTGGGTGGAGAAGTGGCAGATAGAGTTCAATCCAGGTAAACGTGAGGTGATGCATTTTGGGAAGTCTGATTCGAGAGCGAATTATACAATGAATTGAAGAGCCTCGGGGAAAGTTGATGAGCAGAGAGATCTGGGAGTGCAGGTCCATTGTACCCTGAAGGTTGCTGCACAGGTGGATAGAGTGGTCAAGAAGGCCTTCATCGGACGGGGTATTGACTATAAGAGCTGGCAGATCATGTTACTGTTGTACAGGACTTACGTTTGGCCATATTTGGAATATTGCATATAGTTCTGGTCACCACATGACCAAAAGGATGTGGACACTTTGGAGAGGGTACAGAGAAGGTTTATGAGGATGTTGTCTGGTATGGAAGGTGCTAGCTATGAAGAGAGGTTGAATAGGTTACGTTTGTTTTCATTTGAAAAAAGGAGATTGAGGGGGGAATCTGATTGAGGTTTACAAAATCATGAAGAGTATAGACAGGGTGGATAGAGATAAGCTTTTTCCCAGGGTGAAGGATTCATTAACGAGAGGTCATGCTTTCAAGATTGTGCAAGATAGGGGACTCTGCGACCCCCCCATCAGGCACTCTGCTTCCCTTCCCAAGAACAAAGACACGGAGGAGCTCGTCCAAAACTATTTATTCAATTCTGCAGAACCGGGTGTTACCTCAATGGCTTCCCACGAGGCACACACACAGATTGTAATCCCCGCACGTTATATACATGTAGGAGTGGGCGGGGCCTTCTACTGTCTCAGCCAATCAGTGTTAAAGTTCCCCACTGTCCTCCTGATGGATGAGATTATTTGGTTATTCACCCAGCCAATCAGTGTTCGAGTTCCCCGCTTCTCCCTTATATGGATGATGACGTACAGCCGTGGTTGTGGGCGGTCCCTCAGCCACGAGGAAAGCTGTTTCCATTGTTCCATTCATGAAAATCTGGGGGAGTGTCTGCTCGTGCTTACTACAGGGTAGAGAAGACTAAAATGGTGGCTTTGTACTTACTATGTGCTTACTACAGCAGTTAATGATTTAAAAATTACACCACCCCCTACAAATCCCCCGTGTCTTTTCTTACGGTTTGTAATTTTTAAACTGGGAGTTTCTTCTCCAGGGCGTCCAATAGCTCCCGAGCTTGTTTATCAAGCTGCCCGTCTCTAATGCTACCCCCGCCCAAGAGGGATTCAGACTGTTCTATCCCGAGGTTCATCCTTTCGACCTGCCCATAAGGAACATCCCTCTTAGTAAGGGCGGTTTCGATCAGTCGCTGAGTTAACCCCCTGGCGCAGGGAATGATGCAACACCCGAGGGCAGTTAGTACCCCTGTCACCACTATACATGAGACGAGAAAGGAAACGACCACCCCCTTCCATTTACCGAACCAAGCTTCCAACCAACCCGTGAGGCCAGAATCGATGCCCGAGTTTTCGGCGAGTTCATCCGCCAATGTGGTGAGCCCATCCAGGGCGCGGGTGATGGACCCATCAGGGGCTGTGTTGTTGGGGATGAAAGTGCAGCACTGAGTGCCTATCATGACACAAACACCCCCCCTTCTCTGCTAACATCATGTCCAGGGCCAACCTATTTTCCCACGCCATTCTGCTAGTGGCGTCTAGTTGTTCTGCTATTCCCTTCACTGCATCCCGAGTATAATTAATGAACCTCTGCTGATTGTAGTAAATATAATTAATCCAATCCACGTTCTTATTGATGGTAACCCACCAGAACAGTGACGACTCAAAACCCGCCGCTATCTGGTTCCTAGCCTTGTATTCATCAGGAACACCCCTGGGGACCCCTATGACATCTAAATATATGTTATCATCGAAAGAGGTCTCCAAAGCCCTCTTAGTTCTTCTACTGGAACGGGGTTGCTCTTGTTTTTCGAATGCCACGGTGAATGGGATGGCCAATTGAACGATTGCACAAGTGCCCGCCCATTTTTGGGGCAGGGTCGGTCGCAGAATCTTCCCACCACAGTACCACTAGAGGTCTGCCCTAGGCACATGAATGTGGGAGTAATTCCTGCCCCTGGTAGTTTCGTTGACCCGCCGAATTGACCCGCTGCACTTGTCAAATGTCCCCACATCATTGTCCCATTGCGGTCCCGTCCGAGAGACGCAGGCTTGGTGCGTACCCGTTACCCCTGTGAATGACGGAGGGCGGGGCGCCCCTTTAGACCTGACGGGAGGAAACTTCAAACTTAAGGGTCGACAAGTGGGGTCGTTCCAGGCGTCTCGGTCCTGGTACAGCCTTACCATGCAGTCCAAGGCTTGTGGATGTTTCTCCCATCCCAGCGGGAATGGGACCACCTGAGGGTTAGGACGGGCACCCGTGCACGTGTAGCAATCACTCTTTTTCATGCTCCTTACCGTATATTTGACCCATTCCATCCAGGCATTCGCCTCCCCGTATCCCGTTTCTATTTCAAAGGTCTTTTCCAAGTCCATCACCTCAATTATCCTAACCTTTTCCTGCTCATCGGGGGTGGATGAGGCCCCAGACTCAGCTTCAATGACCGTGATGGTTGTGCAGCACAACTGCAACCCCTTCTGTCCTGCCTGGCCCCCAACCCTAATACCCAGGATCGTTCCATTAAGGCTCGTCCCGTTGTTCCCCAAGGTCTTTATGGTCAGATAGAGTGGATTGCACTGATTCTGCTCACAATTCCGCCCAGGGGTGATGGGATCACGGACAATTAACACCATAGCCTGGACCCCGGGGGCCGGAGGCCTATTGATGCCTTCTTTGCCATACAACTGTAATACTAACGTCTGACCCTGGAATCCCCTTTCTCTCTCTAGGTTACGCTTAGTCTGATTCAGTTCACTTTTAGTCGCACAGGGCACCAACCCACATAGGTCTAAACTAAGTGTCTGTGTTGGCTTGTTGGCAGGAACGGAGATGGAGAGCCACTGACGGTCCTCTGCCTGTTTTTTTCCCAGAGGCCGAATTGGGTAACACGCACACTATGACCCAGCCCAAGGATAATGGCAAAGCAAGTTAACAATACGATTGACTGCATTTTGTTGCAACACTCGTGTCCGGCCGGAGGACACAGTCCTTTAAACTCGCCAAAGTCCAATTAGTCTGTTCTCAGGGTCTCTGTTCCTTAGATGCCTCTGTCAGAGAGGTTTGTTCGTCCTCCGTCGGTTGTGGCACTGGTCCCTTGACTCGAGTATAATGTGTCCAGCCCTTTTCGGCCGTGCGGACAGCCGTTTCGGTCGTCAAAAGTACTAGGAAGGGACCGTCTCAAGTTGGTTCGAGGGTGCGTTGCTTCCAGCTTTTAATCAGGACCCACTGACCCGGCTTGACGGTGTGCACCGCGAACTCGAGGGGCGGCGTCCGTGCCAAAAGTCCCTGTTGGCGTAAACGAGATAGAGCAGACCCCAGAGCCACCACATATTTTTGCACAAACATGTCCCGAGACTCGAATAAGGGAGGTTCTCCCTTCGGCCCATGGAACGGGAGGCCAAACAGCATTTCGTAAGGGGAGACGCCCAAATCCCGTCTTGGCTGGGTGCGAATTTGCAACAGGGCGAGGGGTAGGCATTTGGTAACTGTCTTCAGGCCCTGCCTCCCTTATTACATCCCTCTGAACGTACACCTTCTGTGCTTCCCGTAATAATTCTGCAACATCTTTTTCAGCCCAATCCTCCACTTTCTGTAATTTCTTCTGAATGTCAGGCCATGACTTAGTCACAAAGTGCACCTTAAGCATGCCCTTGCCTATTTCCCCATCGGGGTCTAAACCTGAATACTTTCGTATGGACTCCCACAAACGGTCTAAAAACTCACTCGGGGATTCATCCTTTTTCTGTCCAACTTCGAATGCTTTCGCTAAATTCCGCTGTTTGGGCACGCAGGTTTGGATCCCCCTGATTATAAGGCTTCTGAGATCTGTCATATTGGCCCGTCCCCCCGCGTCGTTATGATCCCACCGGGGGTCCTCTAAGGGGTACTTCTGCTCTCCACGCTGAGGGCCGTCCTGATGCTCCCTATCCCAAATGGCCATTGCACTATTCCGGATCATGACAATTTCATCGTAATTAAATAGTATTCTCATCATGGCCTGCAATTTGGCCCATGTGTATATACTGGGCCCCAGAAATTGATCTAATTGTGTTCCCACACTGACAGGGTCGTCCAGTAGACGGGGTAGTTCATTACGGAGTTGTCAGATATCCCCAGAATTTAAAGGTTGTACTACGAATCCGGTCCGTTCGTTCCCAAACGGCACCTCTCGTAAAGGGTTCATCTGTTCAACATTGTTAACCCTCTCAGCACCCAATCTCTCTTCTTGATCTCTCCGCATCTCAATTCGGGCTGATCTCCTAATGCCTGGGGTGGGCTCTTCTTCCCTTCCTGTCCCCCCCCCAGCAGGCTCTCCCTCACTGAGCATGACCTGCCGGGAACCGGGATTATCCGACGCAGGAGGGAGGTCCGCGCTGGACGCCTGGCCGTGCGCGGGTTGTACATACGGGGGCGGGGCAGAAGGGGGCAAACCATCGGTGAGGACGTCCCAAGACTTCTGGGGCTTTCTCGGGTCTGTTTGGGGAATCAGAGGATAGAGACTCGTGGGGTCCCCGCAGTCACTCGCCAACCAGGCGGCGGCATATTTGCTCTCTTCTGGGTCAAACGGTTGTTTTCTGTTAACATATATATATTTAGGAGTTGACACACCCAGTCTTCATCAGACCCATACTTGGGCCAAACTACCGAGGGGGCGCGGATAGGTTCTTTGGTCCATATAAAACAACAATATTTTATCATAGTCTCTTTCTTTAAGTCCTTTGTCCTACTGCTTTCCGTCCATAAACTCAATTTCCGACCTAGTGGACTATCGGGGAGTATTTCTTTTCCATTTACAGTCCTCCCTGACTTGTCCTTAGTGGACCTAAAAGTCTGATTTCCCATGGTCTATCTTCGGTCCTGGACTTAAACGCCTAAAGCGTTTTCACAGATGACCGTCAAAACCACAATTTCCCATGGTCTATCTTCGGTCCTGGTCTTAAACACCTAAAGCATTTTCACAGATGTCCGTCAAAACCACAATTTCCCATGGTCTATCTTCGGTCCTGGTCTTAAACGCCTAAAGCATTTTCACAGATGACCGTCAAAACCACGTGGCCAACAAGGAAGAACAAAAGAAACTCTCTTACCTTGATCCGTGCACGGAGTTGTCTGGCCTTTTTAAATGTGTGTACCCCCGCGTATAGTCACTAACCGGTCGTCTCAACACTCGTCCGTGTGTTCCTTTTCTCGGGATCCAAAATTATTTTAATGAGCCGGGTCACTCTCTTGGCCGACGGCTGACGGACCAAGCCGATCCAGTGAGCAGTATAAATATATACCAGACGCGTCTTTTTGAATCAGACTTGATCCACGAGCCGAAGAGAGCCCCGGCAATAATTATTGCATCCCGGACGAGCCCCCAATTGTGCAGGATAGGGGACTCTGCGACCCCCCCATCAGGCACTCTGCTTCCCTTCCCAAGAACAAAGACACGGAGGAGCTCGTCCAAAACTATTTATTCAATTCTGCAGAACCGGGTGTTACCTCAATGGCTTCCCACGAGGCACACACACAGATTGTAATCCCCGCACGTTATATACATGTAGGAGTGGGCGGGGCCTTCTACTGTCTCAGCCAATCAGTGTTAAAGTTCCCCACTGTCCTCCTGATGGATGAGATTATTTGGTTATTCACCCAGTCAATCAGTGTTCGAGTTCCCCGCTTCTCCCTTATATGGATGATGACGTACAGCCGTGGTTGTGGGCGGTCCCTCAGCCACGAGGAAAGCTGTTTCCATTGTTCCATTCATGAAAATCTGGGGGAGTGTCTGCTCTGCTTACTACAAGGTAGAGAAGACTAAAATGGTGGCTTTGTACTTACTATGTGCTTACTACAGCAGTTAATGATTTAAAAATTACACCACCCCCTACAAGATGAGAGGTGAAAAGTTTAAGGGGGGTGCACACAGCAAGTACTTTACACAGAGGGTGGTAGGTGCCTGGAACACGTTGCCAGCAGAGGTAGTGGAGGCAGGTAAAGGAGATCAATTTGAGATGCGTCCTGACAGATGCATGAGTAGATGGGAAGCAGAGGGATACTTAGGAATTGGGCAACAGGTTTAGACAGTTGATTTGGATCGGCTCAGGCTTGGAGGGCTGAAGGGCCTGTTCCTGGGCTGTAAATTTTCTTTGTTCTTTATTCACAACCAGCTATATCTGTATCGTCCAGTGCATATGTCGGAGATTTGTCATGTCAACAAAGATTGCTCATCAGTGACAGACAGAGTGGGTTTTTGGTTAATACAGAATTCTCGGGATGTAACAGTGCTCTGAGAAGACAGGCCCATTGCACCAACAGCCAGAGGGCATTTCCCTGTGTCCTCCCACTGAAACTGGGTTGGAACAGACTTTCTGTAAAACCAATGAATTGGTCACTTGACTCCAGGTCTGTTTCCTGAAAACTGAGAGTAAATGGCCATATTTGAGTTAACAATGAGAAACAGACAGAATTGATTCAGAATCTGACAGTAATCATGCATCCTGTAAACAGTGAAGGGGACATGACAGAGTACCTCCCTTTGTTATTGCTGTCATAGTTTTCTTTTGTTTTGATTCCTTTCAGATGACAGTTGGTAAGGATCCTGTAATTTACATCCCCATCTTCTGCTTTTTCTCTTTTCCCACTGCACCCTCCACCCCGTTCCTTGCACCATTTTGGTTAATATTGTTACTCTGTCATTTAAGCCTCTCCTGCCCTCCAGCCCATCACAGCCTTTCCCTTCTGCTCTTCTTCCCACCTTCCAGCTGAGACACAAGTAACAATGCAGGTAGTTCCCTCTCACACACACTCACATTATCACTGACAGAGATACAGAGACACAGAAGGGTCATCAATCCCACAGGCTCAGACAGAGACAGTGTTCAGTCTCACGCCGATCCCATGTTCTGGTGATATATTTTTATTCTAACACTCAAACAGAGTGAGAGAGAAAGAAATGATTTATATTTCTCTCCAAATTGGTCTGGAAACAAATCCCAGACTCCAAATCACAGCGACTATAAGATCAATAAGAACTGTGTTAATCTCTCAATAGTGACCTACAACAACCAATTGAATAGTATGTTTAAGCAGATTTATAATTTGAAAAACTATATACTCCAGATGCTGTGAACATTAAATAAAACACAGACTATTGGAAATACTCAGTCACTTTCTCTGATGAAAGGTCATTGACCAGAAACAGTCATTGTGTTTCTCTCTCCACAGATGCTGTCTGATCTGCTGAGTATTTGCTGTTTACATCATGTCCAGAATGCACACAAGTTATTTAATTAAAACAGATAGTCCCATAGAGTTCAGATTATTTATAAATGATATACCACATAGAAAACTATTTGTACATTCCAATATTAAAGATATAATTACAAACAAAAATATGGAGATAAACATTAAATATGTGATCATAGTCTATCAGACATATAAAGAATAACAGATCTGAGTGCTGAGTGACCTCACTCCTATGTACAATATCAAAGGTTGGGAAACAAACTGTACAAATCACCCCTACAGGCTGTAATATCCAGAAACTGAATTAATCCCACTTTCAGTTCCAAAGTTTTTAACCTTTGGATCAGGCCAATCCTTTTCCATAGCTATTTTAAAACTGATAGAATTGTGGTAAGTGTTTCCCCACTAATACCTCAGTAACTTGCCCTGCCTTATTTCCCAAGAGAAGGTTGGGTTTTGACCCTTCTCTCAGAGGGCCATCTACATATTGATTGAGAAAAATTTATTGAATACACTTAACAAATTCCTCCCAGCCATTACCAATCTGTGTTTGGAAAGTTAAGATCCCCTTATTATTCTTACAGCTATCAGTGACCTCCCTACATATTTGCTCCTCAATATCCCGCTGACTACTGGGAAATCTAAAGTAGAATCCCATCAAAGTAATAACACCCTTTTTTCACAATCCGTATAGCTTCACTAGACAATCCATCAGGGATACCTTCTCTAGTGGGCGGCACGGTGGCACAGTGGTTAGCACTGCTGCCTCACAGTGCCAGAGACCCGCGTTCAATTCCCGCCTCAGGCGACGGACCGTGTGGGTTTGCACATTCTCCCCGTGTCTGCGTGGGTTTCCTCCCACAGTCCAAAGATGTGCAGGTCAGGTGAATTGGCCATGCTAAATTGCCCCTAGTGTTAGGTAAGGGGTAAATGTAGGGGTATGGGTGGGTTGCGCTTCGGCAGGTCACTGTGGACTTGTTGGGCCGAAGGGCCTGTTTCCACACTGTAATGTAATCTAATCTACGTCCTGCCGTAATTTTTCCCTAATCAAAATAGCCACCCCCTGCCCACCCCCGCCGCCCCCCCCCCCCCCCCCCTCCCTTGTTGCCTCCCCTTTAATCCTTCCTATGAACAGTTCATTTGAGCTCAATTTTGGAGCACCCGATCTTACTACTTCTGATGAAGGGTCACTGACTTGAAATGTTAACTATTTTCTCTCCACAGGTGTTGCCAAACCTGCTGAACTTCTCCAGCAGTTGTGGTTTACCCAGCTTCAGCAGCAAGTCAAATTCAAAGTTATTTCTTCATTCCCCTTTCTCCTGCTGTGACTGTCATGCTCGGGATGTCCTGGTATTGGCTCATTTAATTGGTTTCAATGACATCTCTGTCCTGTTTCAAGCTCATCCCCAGATGTCATCTCTCTGCTCCTCTCGTCAAGATTACGGTTGAAGAAATATGTGCAGCTATCTGGGGTTTTATTTCCAAATGCCGTATCTTCATAGTCATTGTAACAATGGGACACCGTTCTCCAATACAGTGGTTATGTCTTGACTATCTTTGATGCAGTTCCTTGGTCAAGGAAACATTTCTATTTCAAAACCAATTCATGAGATGATGCCTCAGACAAATCTTTCCCACAGGTCTTCACCACAACAGGTTTATATTCATTAACATGGAATAAATCACAAACATCGTTACATGATTCATTGTGATTAAAGTAATAAAATACTAAGCGATGCATTGGATTATCATTTGTGTGTGTGCATTAGTGTGTGAATGTGCAGTAGCAACATTAATCATCTTGCACTTGACAGCCCTATAATTTTCATAGTTATCCTTTTGCTCTTCATTTCATAATAAACCACTTTTTCTTGTTGATCTTACCCACTAATATTGCCCTGTGCTTCCTTGCCCTTTCCAAGTTTGTTTTAGTTTACAGTTCACCCATTTAGATTCTAAGCTAAGCTTCCCACAGTTTTTGAATTCTTTTGTCAGGATCAGTATCTTTCTTTTACTGTTTCCTGTCACCCTGTCTGCTTGGGGACACCAATGGGACCCTAGGTCTGGAAGGATAATTATTTCTGTTGTTGGATCATGTTTACACTGTGTGTCGAGAATCTCACTTTTGAAATCCTCCCACTGATTTGTCAAATATCTGCATCCAGTCCAACTTCGCCAGATAATCACTGAGATAATAAGATTTATTCACACCAGACATCATGTTTTAGACTTGTTGTCATTGCCTTGTTCCATATTTATGCAAAATATAAATGTATTAATGTAGCAGCTCATAAAGAGGCCCTCTCTCTCAGTTCATCCAGAAGACCAGCTTCATTTCAGAACATCAATTCCTGATTTGCTCTTCCTCTCACTGGGCTCTTGTGTGCTAAAGAGGTTCGTTAAATATGATTCAATGAATGTTTCGATCTCAGTGCCTTTCACTCTGTTCCCACTCAGTGTGAGGGGATGAGAGAGAGTGGGAGCAGGCAGTGAGAGGTAGAGAGAGAGTGTGAGCTGGCAGTGTGAGGGACAGAGAGTGGGAGTGGGCAATGAGAGGTAGAGAGAGAGTGACAGCGGGCAGTGTGAGGGAGAAGGAATTGGAGCGGGCAGTATGAGGAAGAGAGAGTGGGAGCCGGCAGTGTGAGGGAGAGAGAGTGGGAGCAGGCAGTGTGAGGGAGAGAGAGGGAGTGGGAGCTGGCAATGTGAGGGAGAGAGAGTGGGAGCAGGCAGTGTGAGGGAGAGAGAGGGAGTGGGAGCTGGCAATGTGAGGGAGAGAATGGGACCTGGCAGTGTGAAGGAGAGAGAGGGAGTGGGAGCTGGCAGTGTAAGAGAGAGAGTGAGTGTGACCCAGCAATGTGAGGGAGAGAGACAGAGGGAGCGGGCAGTGTGAGGGAGAGAGAGAGTGGGAGCCAGCAGTGTGAGGGAGAGAGTGGGACCTGGCAGTGTGAGGGAGAGAGTGAGTGCGACCCAGCAGTGTGAGGGAGAGTGGGACCTGGTAGTGTGAGGGACAGAGAGAGACAGGGAGTGGGCAGTGTGAGGGAGAGAGAGAGTGGCAGCGGGCAGTGTAAGGGAGAGAGAGAGTGGGAGCGGGCAGTGTGAGGGAGAGAGAAAGTGGCAGCGGGCAGTGTAAGGGAGAGAGAGAGTGGGAGCGGGCAGTGTGAGGGAGAGTGAGAGTGGTTGCGGGCAGTGTGAGAGAGAGAGAGATTGGGAGCGGGTAGTGTGAGGGAAAGAGAGAGAGTGGGAGTCGGCAGTGTGAGGGAGAGAGAGATTGGGAGTGGGTAGTGTGAGGGAGAGAGAGAGTGGGAGCCGGCAGTGTGAGGGAGAGAGAGTGGAACCTGGCAGTATGAAGGAGAGAGAGAGAGGGACCGTGCAGTGTGAGGGAGAGAGTGAGTTGGAGTGGGCAGTGTGAGGGAGAGTGGGACCTGGCAGTGTGAGGGAGAGAGAAGAGACAGGGAGCAGGCAGTGTGAGGGAGAGAAAGAGAGAGGGAGTGGGCAGTGTGAGGGAGAGAGAGCATGGGAGCCGGCAGTGTGAGGGAGAGAGCGGGACCTGGCAGTGTGAAGGAGAGAGAGGGAGTGGGAGCGGGCAGTGTAAGGGAGAGAGTGAGTGTGACCCAGCAGTATGAGGGAGAGTCGGAACTGGGATTGTAAGGGAGAGAGAGAGACAGGGAGTGGGTGTGTGAAGGAGAGAAGAGTGGGACCCGGCAGTGTGATGGAGAGAGAGAGAGTGGGAGCGGGTAGTGTGAGGGAGAGAGAGAGTGGGAGCGGGTAGTGTGAGGGAGAGAGAGTGGAACCTGGCAGTGTGAAAGAGAGAGTGAGTTGGAGCGGGCTGTGTGAGGGAGAATGGGAGCGGGCAGTGTGAGGGCGAGTGAGAGACAGGGAGTGGGCAGTGTGAGGGAGAGAGAGAGTGGTACCAGGCAGTGTGAGGGAGAGAGAGAGTGGCAGCGGGCAGTGTGAGGGAGAGAGAGTGGGGGCCGGCAGTGTGAGGGAGAGAGAGGGTGGGACCCGGCAGTGTGAGGGGGAGAGAGAGAGTAGGAGCGGGCATTGTGAAGGAGAGAGAGAGAGAGAGAGAGTGGGGGTGGGCAGTGTGAGAGAGAGAGAGTGGGTCCAAGCAGTGTGAGGGAGAGAGAGAGTGGCAGCGGGCAGTGTGAGGGAGAGAGAGAGTGGGAGCGGGCAGTGTGAGGGAGAGAGAGTGGAACCTGGCAGTGTGAAAGAGAGAGTGAGTTGGAGCGGGCTGTGTGAAGGGAGAATGGGAGCGGGCAGTGTGAGGGCGAGTGAGAGACAGGGAGTGGGCAGTGTGAGGGAGAGAGAGAGTGGTACCAGGCAGTGTGAGGGAGAGAGAGAGTGGCAGCGGGCAGTGTGAGGGAGAGAGAGTGGGAGCCGGCAGTGTGAGGGAGAGAGAGGGTGGGACCCAGCAGTGTGAGGGGGAGAGAGAGAGTAGGAGCGGGCATTGTGAAGGAGAGAGAGAGAGAGAGAGAGTGGGGGTGGGCAGTGTGAGAGAGAGAGAGAGTGGGTCCAAGCAGTGTGAGGGAGAGAGAGAGTGGCAGCGGGCAGTGTGAGGGAGAGAGAGAGTGGGAGCGGGCAGTGTGAGGGAGAGAGTGGGACCTGGCAGTGTGAAGGAGAGAGAGGGAGTGGGAGCGGGCAGTGTAAGGGAGAGAGTGAGTGCGACCCAGCAGTGTGAGGGAGAGTGGGACCTGGTAGTGTGAGGGACAGAGAGAGACAGGGAGTGGGCAGTGTGAGGGAGACAGAGAGTGGCAGCGGGCAGTGTGAGGGAGAGAGTGGGAGCTGGCAGTGTGAGGGACAGAGAGTGGGAGCGGGCAGTGTGAGGGAGAGAGAGTGGCAGCGGGCAGTGTGAGGGAGAGAGAGTGGCAGCGGGCAGTGTAAGGGAGAGAGTGGGAGCGGGCAGTGTGAGGGAGAGAGAGAGTGGCAGCGGGCAGTGTAAGGGAGAGAGAGTGGGAGCGGGTAGTGTGAGGGAGAGAGAGTGGGAGCGGGCAGTGTAAGGGAGAGAGAGAGTGGGAGCGGGCAGTGTGAGGGAGAGTGAGAGTGGCTGCGGGCAGTGTGTGAGAGAGAGAGATTGGGAGCGGGTAATGTGAGGGAGAGAGAGGGTGGGAGCCGGCAGTGTGAAGGAGAGAGAGTGGAACCTGGCAGTATGAAGGAGAGAGAGAGAGGGACCGTGCAGTGTGAGGGAGAGTGAGTTGGAGTGGGCAGTGTGAGGGAGAGTGGGACCTGGCAGTGTGAGGGAGGGAGAAGAGACAGGGAGCAGGCAGTGTGAGGGAGAGAAAGAGAGAGGGAGCGGGCAGTGTGAGGGAGAGAGAGCATGGGAGCCGGCAGTGTGAGGGAGAGAGCAGGACCTGGCAGTGTGAAGGAGAGAGAGTGAGTGTGACCCAGCAGTATGAGGGAGAGTCGGAACTGGGATTGTAAGGGAGAGAGAGAGACAGGGAGTGGGTGTGTGAAGGAGAGAGAGAGTGGACCCGGCAGTGTGAGGGAGAGAGAGATTGGGAGCGGGTAGTGTGAGGGAGAGAGAGTGGAACCTGGCAGTGTGAAAGAGAGAGTGAGTTGGAGCGGGCTGTGTGAGGGAGAGTGGGAGCGGGCAGTGTGAGGGCGAGTGAGAGACAGGGAGTGGGCAGTATGAGGGAGAGAGAGAGTGGTACCAGGCAGTGTGAGGGAGAGAGAGAGTGGCAGCGGGCAGTGTGAGGGAGAGAGAGTGGGAGCCGGCAGTGTGAGGGAGAGAGAGGGTGGGACCTGGCAGTGTGAGGGGGAGAGAGAGAGTAGGAGCAGGCATTGTGAAGGAGAGAGAGAGAGAGAGAGAGTGGGGGTGGGCAGTGTGAGAGAGAGAGAGAGTGGGTCCAAGCAGTGTGAGGGAGAGAGAGAGTGGCAGCGGGCAGTGTGAGGGAGAGAGAGTGGCAGCAGGCAGTGTGCAGGAGAGAGAGAGTGGGAGCGTTCAGTGTGAGGGAGAGAGAGTGGAAGCGGGCATTGTGAAGGAGAGAGAGAGAGAGAATGGGGGCGGGCAGTGTGAGAGAGAGAGAGAGTGGGTCGAAGCAGTGTGAGGGAGAGAGAGTGGGAGCGGGCAGTGTGAGGGAGCGAGTGGGACCCGGCAATGTGAGGGAGAGAGAGAGTGGGAGCCAGCAGTGTGAGGGAGAGAGAGTGGGAGCGGGCAGTGTGAGGGAGAGAGAGAGTGGCAGCGGGCAGTGTGAGGGAGAGAGAGTGGGACCCAGCAGTGTGAGGGAGAGAGAGTGGGACCCAGCAGTGTGAGGGAGAGAGAGAGGGTGGGAGCGGGCATTGTGAAGGAGAGGGAGAGAGAGTGGGAGCGGGCAGTGTGAGGGAGAGAGACAGTGGGAGCGGGCAGTGTGAGGGAGAGAGTGAGCAAGTTATCCAAGATTGTGGAACAGGTGTCTTTGGCCTGTCTCCTCCAGGCTGACCATATTTCCTTTCCCTCTCTCTCCTTGTAGTATATATTTTTCTTCCTTTCTGGGGCTCTGTCGAGAGGCAGCAGTGGTGATGCATTGTGGGAAGTGTGCCAGCGGCCGTGGGTCCTGAGTGCTGTCGGATGGCATCTGGGGCGTGGATGTGGCTGTGGGCCCGAGCCTAACATGGTCAGAGCAAGCCAAAAGTGTCCAAAAGTGTCGATGGGGGAGATAGCCCCCCACCCCTATCCCCAGCATCTGCAGCATCGAGAGCAGGGAGATGGAGGTTTCCCAAACAGCGGGCCCAAGCAAATGGGATCGAGCCTTCACAGGGCGTGCACTTCAGAAACACTGTTCAACTTTTACTGTTATTCCTTTATTGTTCCACTTAACACTATGAAGGACTGTAGTGTTAACATTTTACTTTATTTCTTAATTTTTCTACTTATACTAAAAAACACAGTAATGCTTTCCTCTAACTTAATTTTTGTGTTACTATGCGTCCAGTGTTTGATGACATTTTGCACATTTCACTGCACTCCTGTACCCCTGTACTTGAGAACACATAACAATAAAGTTTACACCTGAATCTGAATACCAAACACCTTCTTCAGTCCCCATCTACCTGTGACTCCACTTTCAAACATCTATGAACCAGCACTCCAAGGTCTCTTTGTTTAGTAACACTCCCCAGGACCTTTACCATTAAGTGTATATGTCCCACCCTGAGTTGCCTTTCCAAAATACAGCACCTCACGTTTATCTAAATTAAACTCCATCTCCCACTCCTCAGCCCAGTAACCCATCTGATCAAGGTCCCGAGGTACTCTGTGGGAATTTTTGCTGTCCACTACATATCCAATTTTAGTGTCATTTGCAAAATTACTGACTTTACCTCCAATGTTCACATTCAAATTGTTGAGAAAATGACAAAAAGCGATGACCCCGCATCGATCACTGTGTCCCACCGTTGGTCACAGGTCTCCAGTCTGGAAAGTAACCTCCATCACCACCCTCTGCCTCCTTCCTTCTATCTCCAAATGGCTTGTTCTCCTTGTGTTCCATGTGACCTCATCTTGCTCACCAATCTATCATGTAGAACTTTGTTGAACGCCTTACTGAAGTACATATCGATCACTTGCACCTCACTGTCTTCATCAATCCTGATTTGGAGGTGCCGGTGTTGGACTGGGGTGAACAAAGTTTAAAATCACACAGCACCAGGTGATAGTCCAACAGGTTTATTTGGAAGCACTAGCTTTTGGAGCACTGCTCCTTCATCAGGTGGTTGTGGAGGATAAGATCATAAGACACAGAATTTATTGCAAAAGTTTACAGTGTGATGCAACTGAAATTATATATTGAAAAAGACCTGGATTGTTTGTTATGTTTCTCATCTTTTAGAATGGCCATGTTGTTTTCAGTTGTTTCATATGAAAATCCCAGAACTTTTTTTTTAAAGTTACATTTTCAAATGAACTTTACCAATAGATGTCATGTCAGTGGTGATCTCTCGGCCTGGCACGATGATCTGTCAGCCCGGTGTGGTGATCTCTCGGCCTGGCATGTGCAGTGTCTCGGCCAGCCATGGCTTTAGTGAAGACCTCTGGTCTCACTGAGGCAAAGCACATAACAAAGACTGAAATGTTTGAGCTTGCATTTTATTTGTTCATTTTCCATTTCAAACTAAGAAGGTCTGCAACATATAGCTTTTAACCTCACTTCATTTTTTAAAAATTCGTTTTGTGGGACTTGAGCATCACTGGCTGGCCAGCATTGATAGCCCAACCCTATTTGTCCTTGAGAAGATGGTGGTGAGCTGTCTTCTTGACTCACTGCAGTCCACTTGCTGTGGATTGACCCACAATGCTCGTAGAGAGGGAATTCCAGGATTCTAACCCAACGACTGTGAAGGAACAGCGGTGTATTTCCAAGTCAGGATGGTGAGTGGCTTGGAGGGGAACTTGCCGGTGATGTTCCCAGGTACTTGCTGCCCTTGTCCTTCTAGATGGAAGCAGTCGATGGAAGGTGACGAAGAAGGTTGATGAGGGGAAAGCGGTAGATGTGGTATATATGGATTTTAGTAAGGCGTTTGATAAGGTTCCCCATGGTAGGCTACTGCAGAAAATACGGAGATATGGCATTGAGGGTGAGTTGGAGATTTGGATTAGGAATTGGCTGGATGGAAGAAGACAGAGGGTAGTAGTTGATGGCAAAGTTTCTTCATGGAGTGCCGTCACTAGCGGTGTTCCGCAAGGATCTGTTTTGGGACCATTGCTGTTTGTCATTTTTATAAATGACCTGGAAGAGGGGTTAGAAGGTTGGGTGAGCAAGTTTGCAGATGATACGAAAGTCGGAGGAGTTGTTGACAGTGAGGAAGGATGTGGCAGGTTACAGCAGGATATAGAGAAGCTGCAGAGCTGGGCAGAAAGGTGGCAAATGGAATTCAATGTAGCTAAGTGTGAGGTGATTCACTTTGGGAAGAATAACAAAAAGATGGGGTACTGGGCTAATGGTCGGATACTTGGTAGTGTGGATGAGCAGAGGGATCTTGGTGTCCATGTACACAGATCTCTGAAAGTTGCCACCCAGGTAAATAGTGCGGTGAGGAAGGCATATGGCGTACTGGCTTTTATTGGTAGAGGAATTGAGTTCCGGAGTCCTGAGGTCATGATGCAGTTGTATAAGACTCTGGTGCGGCCGCATCTGGAATATTGTGTGCAGTTTTGGTCGCCATACTATAGGAAGGATGTGGAGGCACTGGAACGGGTACAGAGGAGGTTTACCAGGATGTTGCCTGGTATGGAAGGAAGATCGTATGAGGAAAGACTGAGACACTTGGGGCTGTTTTCATTAGAGAAAAGAAGGTTTAGGGGTGACTTGATTGAGGTGTACAAGATGATTAGGGGGTTAGATAGGGTTGACAGTGTGAACCTTTTCCCACGTATGGAGTCGGGTATTACAAGGGGGCATAGCTTTAAATTAAGGGGGGGTAGATATAGGACTGAAGTTAGGGGTAGGTTCTTCACTCAGCGAGTCGTAAGTTCATGGAATGCCCTGCCAGTAGCAGTGGTGGACTCTCCCTCATTATGGACATTTAAGCGGGCATTGGATAGGTATATGGAGGATAGTGGGTTAGTATAGGTTAGGTGGGCTTGGATCGGCGCAACATCGAGGGCCAAAGGGCCTGTACTGCGCTGTATTCTTCTATGTTCTATGTTCTATGTTGGTTTGGAAGGTGCTGCCTAAAGATCTTTGGTGAATTTCTGCAGTGCATCTTGTAGATAGACACACTGCTGCTCCTGAGCACCGATGGCGGAGGGATTGAATGTTTGTAGATGTGGTGCCAATCAAGCGGGTTGCTTGGTCCTGGATGGTGTCAAGCTTCTTGAGTGTTGTTAGAGCTGCACCCATCCAGGCAAGTGGGAAGGATTCCATCACACTCCTGACATCACATATTTTATGCAGCACTATTATTACTGTAAAAATAAAAAAAGGTTAATTTTTAAGTTTGTTCTTTCTTTCTACCTTCTGCTTAAGATTCTATGATTAGGTGTTTGTGCCAAAGATGGTGCATTGTGTGGTGACATTATACACTTCTCACTGTATTCCTGTACCTTTGTACTGAGGACACGTGACAATAAAATCAAAATCAAATTACAGACAAAAGAAAGAAGAGTTGGAATAACTATTGGAAAACTTAACAGGATAATGGGTTATTTATCTCATAAACAGCAACTGCTCCAATAGCATAACATTCCATAAACACATCCTTGGCGCAGGCAAATTCAGTAAAATAGATTGTCTCACATGCAATTTTGGACAAGGATTGTAATAGAGTTGTTCAAGATTACATTTCCTTTCAGTGTTCTGGAAACAGTTCAATATTTATTTATCCCTTTAAATCTTTCCTATTCATGTCCCTGTCCATATGTCTCCGAAATGTTGTAATTGTACCTGCCTGGACCACTTTCTCTGGCAGCCCATTCCATGCACACACCCTCTCTGCATGAAAATGTCACCCCTCAGGTCCCTTTTAAATCTTTTCCCTCTCACCTTAAACCTGTGCCATCTGGTTTTGGACTCCCCTGCCCTCGGGAAAAGACCTTGGCTATTCATCTTGTCTCTGGCCCCTCATGATTTTATAAAGCGCTGTACAAGAAGCTGTGTAAAAGATACTGCATAAGATATTGTTGCATTTTGCCAGTGATGATATATAAGCAGGGCAAAAGATGAAAGCCTGATTACCAGGAAACAGAGAATCAGAATAAAGGCTTCAGTTTCAGACTGGTAACTAATGGAGTGTCACAGGGATCAATGCTGTGACCTCAACTATTTACAATCACATTAAACTACTGGGTTGAGCAAATGGGAAGGAAAAGGAACCTGGAGTATAATGTGGCTGTGGCATGAGGTTGTTTGCTTGACAGGAATAACAGAGGGCAGAACATTATTTAAAAGGGGAGAGACGACAGAATTCTGTAGGAGGGGGATCAGCCTGTCTAAAAGAGTAACATACAGGTACATCAAAGAATTCGGTAATCAGATGGAATATTGACCTTTAATGTTAGGGAGTAATGAATAAAAGGAGGGAGGTCTTACAGCCACACAGTCACTGTTCAGACCACACATTGAGTATTGCGTTCAGTTTTGGTTTCCTTTATTAAAAAGATATTGGAAACAGTTCAGAGAAGTCTCAGTTCCTGGGAGGACACTGGATTAGAAACGTTAACTCTCTGACCCCTCCACAGATGCTGCCAGACCTGATGCGTTTCTCCAGTGATTTCTTTCTTGTGTTTTCCAACATGTTTCTATATCGAATAGTAAATATCCTGGAGTGAGTTACACACTGGAATCCAATAAAGGGGTTCTGGGTATTGATCTGACTAGAAAGACACTGGAATTCTGAAGATGTGATTGCATAGATATTTTTATCTCACTAGTATCCGGGGAGGGGTCTTTTTAAAAGTAAAACTCAATAATGAAACTTTTATGTGCATTAGTCTGGGAAAGCCCACCTGGGACTGTACCCTCCAAGGTGGGTCTGTCTCTCAGTGACCTGGAGTTGTTTCCTGGTTACTGCCTTTTCATAGCATCCCTGTTGCAGTGTTTTAAATGCAGGATGAGCTCACTGAACAATGAAGAACAAAGAACAATACAGCACAGGAACAGGCCCTTCGGCCCTCCAAGCCTGCGCTGACACATGTTACCCTTCCATACTAAAACTGTCTTCATTTCCAGGATCCGTATCCCTCTATTCCCTTCCTATTTGTGTATTTGTCTAGGTATTCCCTTGAATGCTGCTAATGTGTCTGCTTCTATCACCTCCTCTGGCAGTACATTCCAGGCACTCACCACCCTTTGTGTGAAAAACGGGCCTTGCACATCTCTTTCATACTTCCCTCCTTGTGGTTTGAACCTGTGCCTTTCGTAATTGACTCCTCCATCCTGGGAAAAAGCCTCATATTTCCACTTCACAATCTTATAAACTTCTACTGGGTCAGCCCTCAATGTCCTGCATATCCAGTGAAAACAAATCCAGTCTATCTCACCTTTCTTCAAAATCCCCATACCAAGACAACACCCTGGTAAACCTATTCTGTACCCCCTCCAAAGCACCAACATCCTTCTAGTAGTGTGGTGATCAGAACTGGACACAATATTCCAAGTGTAGTCTCACTGAAGTTCTATAAATCCGTAGCATAACTTTCCGAACATAGAAATCATAGAGTGCCTACTGTGTGGAAACAGGCCATTTGGCCCAACAAGTCCACTCCAATCCTGTGAAGAGTATCCCACCCTGACCCACTCCCCTCCTCTATTACTCTATATTTCCCCTGACTAATGCACCTAACCTACATATCCCTGAACACAATGGGCAATTTAGCTTGGCCATGTCACCTAACCTGCACATCTTTGTACTATCCATATACTCAATGATCCTTCCAATGAAGGTAAGCTTGCTATAGGCCTTTTTTACCCCCTTATCCACCAGCACTGTCACCTTCAGTGATCTGTGAACCTGCATACCCAGATCCCTCTGCATGTTAATGCTCCGAAGGGTTCTGCCATTCATTGTATAATTTCCAACTGTATTTGACCTTCCCAAATGCATCACCTCACATTTGTCTGGATTAAGCTCCATCTGCCATGTTTCTGTCCATGCCTCCAACTGATCTATATACTGTTGTATCCTCTGACAATTCTCCTCAATATCTACAACTCCATCAATCATTGTATCATCCCAATCTTTTTATCGTCTGCAAACTTAGACCAGCCACGTTTTCCTCCAAATTATTTATAAAGACCATGAACAGTAGAGGTTCCAGCTCTCACCCCTGTGGGACACCACTAGTCACAGCCCACCATTCTGAAAAGCATCCTCCACCACTCCCCTCTGTCTCCTACGATTGAGTCAGATCTAAACAGGAAAATCCATCCGGACAGTTCACCCCTGACACCATGTGACTTCACCTTTTGTACTAGTCTGCCATGAGGGGCCTTGTCAAAGGTTTTACTAAAATCCATGTGTACAACATCAACTGGTTTTCCCTCATTAATCATCTTCATCATCTCCTCAAAAAACGTGGTCAAGTTAGTAAGGCACGATCTCTCCCGCACAAAAGCATGCTGTCTGTCACTAATAAATCCATTTTCTTTAAAGTGCATATAGATCATGTCCATGTGAATCTTTTCCAATCATTTCCTTAACACTGACATAAGGCTCACAGGCCTGTAATTCCCAGGATTATCCCTGCTATCCTTCTTAAACAATGGGACAACATGAGCTATTCTCCAGTCCTCTGGGACCTCACCTGTGGCCAGAGAGAATACAAAGATGTCTGTCAATGCTCAAGCAATTTGTTCTCTTGTCTCCCTCAATATTCTGGGATCGATCCCATCAGGTCCCAGGGACTTATTTATCTTAATACTTTTTAAGACACACAGAATGTTTCTGTGTCCATGTTTAACCTGATGTCATGAGGCTTCATGGGGTCTGGCATCAATGCTGAGCACTTCCAGAGCACAGCCCTCTTGACTGTATCCCACGGAGCTGTTCCCTCTGCTGGCTCTGTCCTGCCAGTGGGACAGGACCTGCCCTGAGATGGTCATTGTGTTGTCTGGGACACTGTCTGTAAAGTGGGATTCTGTGAGTGTGACTATGTTCGATTGTTGCTGGATTAGTCTATGAGGAATATACTGCAGGGCAGTTTTATGTTGTCTACAATAAAGAGTTGACTCCTCTTGATTTCTTTCAATTTTAAAATCAAGCCGGACCAAACTAATTTTTTCATTTGAAGACAATTTAACTATTTTTCACTTCAATAAGCCGAGTACACAACTCAATTCAGTAACTAAAGTAACCAGCTGGGTCACCTTCCCACACACTGCCCGACCAAATACATTGAAAACGGCTTCGGAAAGGCCTGAATTCAAATATAGTGCTGCTGCACCTCACTGTCCCTCCAATAAAGAGTGAGTCAATGATGGGATCTGAAATCTGTCCAGAGAGCTTCCAAACTGGGTCCAGGCAGTTATTCAAATATCCCCTCACTACAGACAATTCAGAACTATCTCAGAGAGGGTGCAGAATATTCCCAGAGGGGAGAGGGACCAGCAGGATGTTGCTGTACACATTGGAACCCATGATACAGGATGGGAAAAGGACGAGGTCCTGAGGAGAGAAAATAGGAATTTAGGCAGGAACTTAAAAAGTCGATCCTGGAGGGTAGTTGTAGGAGGGGATGAGGGTGTGAGTCCCTTTAAGGTAGAGAGTACGGGAAAGAATATCAGGCTTATATGATTTAACCAAATCAGAAATTATAGATGTACTTAATAAAAGCAGAGGGCTCAGTAAACGGATTCCCGCGGCTGGGTTTTGAGATTTCACTCCCTATTGCCGGTCTCCTTCCTCATTCATTCCATTTCACGGAGGCGCGATTTGACAGTAACTTTCTTAAAGGGGACAGGGACCCCATTCAATCTGTATCTAACAGGTCCGTGCTGATGGAGCAACTTGTTTGATGTCCTGCAAGCTGTTCAAGTCCCGGTAGATGGTTCTGAGGGGGATTAGTATTCTCATCTTTTCATAGTTTCGGGTGAGATAGTGCGCTGGGGAGTGGGGAGACCACAGTTTGATGAATGACTGAATGAAATGCGGAAGGAGTAAATACCGAGCGATTGTGAGTGGGTTGGCAAATAAAGGGCCTTAATATAAAAATAAAGAAACATATAGTACAATATCTCACACAACCATAGAATAAGATGTTTGAAGGTGATTGACTCTCCTCATCAGTAAAGACACGCCAGCTCGCCCACGGAGACATTGGGAATGATTAACTGATATGGGTGAGCAGGGCAGAACCTCAGCAGATCACAGGATATTCAGGGACAAAGGTTACAAGATAAACAAGTGACCACATCAGCGAACAGGCACCGTGTGTTTGAATCTGACCGGTAGGTATGTAATAGACAGTGACCTGATGTCATCAAAATGCCGAGTTAATTGGATTATTAATTTGATGTAGTTAATTTACAGACCTGATGGAATTAACTGCCTGGCCAACTGATTTACAGACCTGATGTAATCATCGCCCAGTTGGTTGACTTGTGGACTTGATATGATCAACTGCACAATAACAGTTAGTTTGTAGACTGACATAACTTTGATGTCAGAAAGTGTAAGAATGGTATTGTGCGGGTGTTTGACAGAGAGAGCTGGATTGTCCTGTGTGATGGTCTGGAGTTCCTCTCCTGGCTGTAATCGATTCCCGCTGGAATAAACTGCTGTTCCTGCTGAATTGCCCAGGCCTTCAGAGTCTTCTTGTCTCAGAGACAGCGGTCACTCCTACAGCAGTGATATCTGGATTACTCCCAGTGCCGTGTCCCAGTGGGAGTAGGAATAGGGGGCTTGAGGAATGTCTTCTGGGGTAGAAGAGACCTGTACCAGAAGGAAAGGTTACACCTGAATTGCAAGGAGACTAATATACTGGTGGGGAGAGTTGCTCGAGCTGCTTGGGTTGGGGGAGATGGGGATGGAATTAACACCGAGGGAGATAGTGAGGGAAGGGATCAGTCTGAGACTGGTATAGTTGGGAAAAGGGGCAAGTCAATTACACCAGGGCAGGCAGGAAAAAAGCAGACAGTGAGGTAAGACTGATAAATTAAACTGTATTTATTTCAATGCAAGTGGTCTAACAGGTAAGGCAGATGAACTCAGGGACATGGGACTGGGATATCATAGCAATTACAGAACCGAGGCTCAGGGATGGACAGGACTGGCAGCTTAATGTTCCAGGGCATAGATGCTCGAGGAAGGATTGAAAGGGGGGGGGGGGGAGGGGGCAAGAGAGGAGAGAGAGGCATATTTCAATTAGGGATAAAATACAGTTGTATTTTGGGATGATATTCTTGTGAGTATATCCAGGGAAATTATTCAGTTGGAACCAAGAAATAAGAAAGGGAAGATCACCTTATTAGGATTGTACTATAGATTCCAAACAGTCGGGGGAAATTGAAAAGCAAATTTTTAAGGTGATCTCAATTATCTGTAAGAATAATAGGCTGGTAATGTTAGGGAATTTGGACTTTCCAAAGCATAGAGACTGCCACAGTGTTAATGACTTGGTTGGAGAGGAATTCGTGAGTCGTGAGTTCATGGAATGCCCTGCCAGTAGCAGGGTGGACTCTCCCTCTTTATGGGCATTTAAACGGGCATTGGATAGGCATATGGAGGATAGTGGGCTACTGTAGGTTAGGTGGGCTTGGATCGGTGCAACATTGAGGGCCAAAGGGCCTGTACTGCGCTGTATTTTTTCCATGTTTCTATGAATTTATTAAGTGTGCACAAGAAAATGTTCTGATTCAGTATGTGGATGTACTTTCTAAAGAAGGAGCAAAACTTGATCTACTTTTTGGAGATAAGGCAGAGCAGGTGAGTGAGGTGTCAGTGGGGGAGCACTTTGGGGCCAGGAACCATAATTCTATTTGTTTTAAAATAATGATTGGAAAGGTAGAATGGATCTAAAAGCTAAAGTTCTAAATTTATAGGAAGGTCAATTTGAATGATATTAGGCAAGAACTTTCAAAAGTTGACTGGGGACAAATGTTCGCAGGTAAAGGGGCAGCTGGGAAATGGGAAGCTTTCAAAAATGAGACGAGAGTCCAGGGACAGTATGTTCCTATATGGGTGAAGGGCAAGGCTGGTAGCTTTAAGGAATGCTGAATGATGAGAGAAAATGGGGCCCTCAGGAGAGAATAGGGCCCTTTAAAGATCAGCAAGACCACCTGTGGTACTACAGGAGATATGGGTGATGCTAAACAAATGTTTTACGTAAGTGTTTATTGTGAAGAAGAAGATGGAATCGAAAGAACTTGGGGAAATAAATAGTGACACCTTGATAAATGTCCACATTACAGAGGAGGAGGTGCAGGAAATCTTAAAACATATAAAGGTTGGTAAATCCACAGGAACTGTTCAGGTGTACCTTGAACTCTGTGGGAATCTAGAGAAGTGATTGCTCTGCCCCTTGCTGAAATATTTGTATCATCTGTAGTCACAGGTGAGGTTCCAGAAGACTGGAGGTTGGCTAATGTGGTGCCATTATTCAAAAAAGGGGTAAGGAGAGAGAAAGGAACTATAGACTGGTGAGTCTGACATTGGTGGTGGGTAACATGTTGAGAGGGGATCCTGAGGGACTGGATTTACATATATTTGGAAAGGCAAGGGCAGATTTGGGATAGTCAACATGGGGCATTGTGTGTGGGAAATCATCTTTCACTAACTTAATTGAGTTTTTGTAAGAGGTAACAAAGGATTGATGAAGGCAGAGTGGTGAACATGATCTATAAGTACTTCGGTAAGGCGTTCAACAAAGTTCTGTATGGTAGATTGGTGAGCAAGATTAGGTCACATGGAACACAAGGGGAACTAGCCAATTGGATACAGAAGGTTGGAGACAGAGGGTGGTGATAGAAGGTTGCTTCCTAGAGTGGAACCTGTGACCACCAGTGTGACATAGTGATCGATGCTGGGTCCACCACTTTTTGTCATTTATAAACATGATTTGGATGTGAACATGGGAGGGATAATTAGTAAATTTGCGATGACACCAAAATTGGAAGTGTAGTGGACAGTGGAGAAGATTCCCTTAGAGTACAACAGGACCTTGATCAGATGGGTTGCTGGGCTGGGGAGTGGCAGATAGAGTTTAATTTAGATAAATGTGTGGTGTTGCATTTTGGAAAGGCAAGCCAGGGTGGGACATATGCAGTTAATGGTAAAGTACTGGGGAGTGTTGCTAAACAAAGAGACCTTGGAGTGCTGCTTCATAGATGTTTGAAAATGGAGTCACAGGTAGACAGGGGAGTGAAGAAGGTATTTAGAGATTGACTTAAGCTTTATTGTCACATGTACTCAAGTACAGGAGTACAGTGAAATGCGTGACAATGTCTTCAAGCACGGTGCCATTTCAGGTACGAAGGTACCTAAGTACAAGACGTAGGAGCACGGACAAACACAAAAACTGAGAAGGAAAGCATTCCTGTGTTTCTTTTATTGGTCAGTGCATTGAGTATAGGAGTTGGGACATCATGTTGTGGCTGTGAAGGACATTGGTTAGCTCACTATTGGAATGCTGCTTTCGAATCTGGTCTTCCTCCTATCGGAAGGATGTTGTGAAACATAAAATGGTTCAGAAAACATTTATAAGGATGTTGCCAGGGTTGCAGGGTTTGAGCTATAGGGAGAGGCTGAAGAGGCTAGGGCTATTTTCCCTGGAACGTCAGAGGCTGAGGGGTGATCTTGTAGGGATTTATAAAATCAGGAGTGGCCAGGATAGAGTAAATAGACAATGTCTATTTCCCAGGTGTTAGGAGTCCAAAACTAGAGGTCTTAGGTTCCAGGTTAGAGGGAAAAGATTTCAAAGGGACCTAAGGGGCAGTTTTTTTCTTGCAGAGGGTGATGTGTGTATGGAATGAGCTGCCAGAGGAAGTGGTGAAAGCAGGCACAATTACAACATTTAAAAGGCACCTGGATGGGTATATTAATAGGAAGGGTTTAGAGGGATTTGGGCCAAGTGCTGGTGAATGGGACTAGATTAATTTTGGATATTTGTTCAGCATGAATGGGTTGGACTGAAGGGTCTTTTTCCATGCTGTACATCTCTATGATTTGATAACAACTGGGAAGTGCACGGGGCAGACTGACTAAGTACTGGCACAGGGCTGACCTAAACATTTTTCAACATTTAGCCAAATGGCCTGCCAATGACCATGCCTCATGGTTTTCTCTGTACTGATGACTTAGAGTCATAGACGTGTACAACACAGAAACAGACCCTTCCATTAAAGCCGTCCGCCCTGAACAGATCTGGTCCCATGTGTCAGCATTTGGCCCTTATCTCCCTTAACCCTTCTTATTCAAATATCCATCCAGATGCTTTCCAAGTGCTATAACTGGAGAAGTGTTCCCTGGAGGACGAATGTCTCATATTCTGCCTTGGGAGCGTGCAGCCACTCGGGTTAAATGTGGATTTCAACAGTTTCCTCATTTACCCTCCCCCCACATTATCCCAGTCCCAAGCCTCCAACTCAGCACCGCCCTCCTGACCTGTACATCACCTTTCCCATCTGTCTGCTCCACCCCACAGCCCTCTGACTATCACCTTCACCCTCACCTTCATCTGCCTATCGCTTTCCCAGCTACCTTCACCCCAGCACCACCCCCCAGCCCCCTCCCATCTATCTCTCCCGGCCTACAAGCCTTATTCCTGATGAAGGGCTTATGCCCAAAATGTTGATCCTCCTGCTCCTCAGATGCTGCCTGACCTGCCGTGCTTTTCCAGCACCCCACCATTTGTGGGCGGCACGGTGGCACAGTGGTTAGCACTGCTGCCTCATAGCGCCAGAGACCCGGGTTCAATTCCCGACTCAGGCGACTGACTGTGTGGAGTTTGCACGTTCTCCCCCTGTCTGCGTGGGTTTCCTCCGGGTGCTCCGGTTTCCTCCCACAGTCCAAAGATGTGCAGGTCAGGGGAATTGGCCACGCTAAATTGCCCGTAGTGTTAGGTAAAGGGGTAAATGTAGGGGAATGGGTGGGTTGCGCTTCGGCGGGTCGGTGTGGACTTGTTGGGCCGAAGGGCCTGTTTCCACACTGTAAGTAATCTAATCTAATCTAATCACTCTCGGCACTGATCTCCAGCATCTGCAGTCCTCACTTTCTCCGTGCTGTTAGGTAGTTTCATGCTATTGTGTATCACAGGAGAGTTATGGCTGGTCGAGTCCCATAGAAACAAACACAACCCATTGGGTCATTGTTTCTGGAAGATTTATTCTTCTCGAAGGACTCTGCAGGGTTAGTGGTTTGACCAGACCCTCCCACAGACCAGTTTCTGCTGTCTCCATGGTGTCGGTTAGAAGTGGATGGAAGGCGGACTGTTTGTTGACTTCACATCACACGTTCTGGAATAAAATGATGCTGTAATTCTGTAAAATGTCAGACTGTGAGGGAGTTGGGGAACAGATTGCTGGGCCTTTCTTTGAGTTATTCGTATAATTGACAGCCAAGGCTGAGGTGCCAGAAGACTGGACAGTGGCTACCATTGTGCTATTATTTAAGAAAGGTGGTAGGGAAAAGCAGGGGAGCTATAGATCTGTGAGTCTGCTGTCAGTGGTGGGTAAGTTTTGAGAAAAAAAGAAGTTAAAAAGGTAGATGAAGAGGGACAGATTGTTTATACATAAAGCTTATGGAGAGGCCTGAGCGGACAGTGAAAACTGAATGGTGGATTATTGAGAAGGAATTGTTGTTTTCATTTGTTCAGTTCAGTGTTTGATTTCTTTTTAGTGTTTTTACTTTTTTTGCATGCTTCATTTTAAATCTCTGGGTAAGGAAAGGTATTTAATTTTATATATAAGGTGCTACTGAGAGCTTCTTCTTTTTTGGATTCATGTTACTGACAGCCTGCAAGAGACATTAAGGTGTGATGACATTGAGGTGTGATAATCACAGCAGGATCATTCAGATCGATAACTGCCCGTCAGGAAGGGTATGAAGGTGGTTTAGAAATCTCCTATGGATATTCCTCTCTCAAATAATATTCCGTTTTGGGTATCATTGAATGGGGAAAATAGGAGTGGTTGTCAGATCTTGGGCACCAAAAATGAATTTCATGTTAAATAGGTTTGTCAAGATTTAAAAGATTAATATTTTTTGGGAACTCATCTGCGAGGGGCACAGACAGGAGATTCTGCGGGAGTGAGTGTGAATCTAGGATAGTACGTTGCTTTTCTGGTGCCAGGGTGAAGGATGTCTCAAAATGTTTGAAACAGATTGTCAAAGGGGAGAGTGAGAAGCTGGAAGTTGTTGTACACATTGTTAGGAATGACATTGTACAAGAAAGGGTTAAAGCATTACAGAGTGAGTGTAAGAGGTTAGGTAGAAGGTTAATAAACAGATTATGAAAAGTAGTAATCTCTAGTTTACTTCTGGTGCCAAGTTCTAATGAGTGAAGGAATAAAAGGACAGGGCAGATAAATCAATGGTTGAAGAGGTGCTGTAATGTACAGGGATTCAGTTTCTTGGATCGTTAGGATCTCTTCTCAGACAGAAGAGATTTAAAAAGGATGGGGTTCGCCTGAGCTATAAGGGGACCAATATCCTGGTGGGGAGATTTGCCAGTTCTATATTAGGAACTTGTGAACGTTTAGAGAGGTGGGTGGGGGCTTCCTAAGTAACATTGAAAATGGAAAGAAAGATGGCAATGGTTCTGAATCAGAAAACAGCACGATATTTAGAAAAGACAGACAAGAACAAGTCAGAACAGAGAAACTCTGAACACTTAAACTGCATTTATTTCAATGTAAGAGGCCTTATTGATAAGGCTGATGGACTCAGGGCATGTAAGGGAACTTGGGACTGGGATGTCATTGCTATTACAGAACTTGGCTGAGGAATGGAGAAGAGTCGACAAGTGTGGTGCTGGAAAAGCACTGCCGGTCAGGCAGCATCCAAGGAGCAGGAAAGTAGCTCTTCACTAGAAATGAGGGGATGGCCCAAGGGAGAGATAAATGGGAGGGATCTCGGGCTGGGGGCAAGGTAGCTAGGAATGTGATAGGTCGATGAAGGAGACGGGTAATGGTGATAGGTCAGAAAGGAGGGTGGAGCGGGATAGGTGGGAAGGAAGATGGACAGGATGGTTCAAGAGGGATGTGCCAAGTGGGAATGTTGGATCTGGGATAAGATGGTGGGGGAAATGAAGAAACTGAGGAAATCTACATTGATCCTGTGTGGTTGGAGGGGCCCAAGGTGAAGATGAGGCTTTCTACCTGCAGGTGGTTAGAGTTTGGCAAACACTTTAACTCCCGCGCCCCCTCACTCTGGCAAGGACATGCCAGTCCTGGGCCTCCTCCACCGCCAAACTCTAGACACCCAACATCTGGTGGAAGAATACGTTATCTTCTGCCTTGGGACCATGGAACCACATGGGATCAATGTAGATTCGACCAGCTTCTTCATTTCACCTTCCCCTCCTTATCACAGAGCCAAACGTCCAATCAGGCACCACCCTCTTGAACTGTCCGACCGGTCCATCTTCCTTCCCACCTACCTGCTCCACCCTCCTCCATTTACCTACCACATTCCCAGACCCCTCCCATTTAAGTCTCAGCCCCACTTGGGCCATCCTCCCATTCCTGGTGAAGAGCTTATACTTGAACTGTTGGCTCTGCCTAACCAGCTGTGCTTTTCCAGCACCACACATTTTGACTCTGATCTCCAGCGTCTGCAGTCCTCACTTTCTCTTAAGGAATGGAAAAGACTGGCAGTTCAATGTTCTGTTTTAGGGTTTTCTCAGAAGGATATAAAGAGAGGCAAGAGAGGAGGAGTGTTGCATTTTTGATTAAGGAAAATATTACGACTGTAATTTGAAAAGATATTTCTGAGAGACCATTTCATGAAGAGTTGAAGTTAGAAATAAGAAAGGGATGATCACCGTGATGGGATTGTACTATCGGCTCCCCAATAGTCAGAGGGCAATTGAGAAGCAAATATGTAGAGAGATCTTAAATATATATAAAATGATAAGTATGAAATAGTAAGGGATTTAAATTTTCTAAACATTGATTCAGATTGCCAGAGTGTTAAAAGTTTTGACGGTAAAGGATTTGTTAAATTGCAAGAAAATTTCATTTATCAAGATATAAATGTTCCTACCAGAGAATGATCAAAACCTGAACTTCTGTTGGGAAATAAGACTGACCAAGTGACTGAGTGTTAGTCAGGGAATACTTTGGGAGCAGTGATCATAAAAACTATCAGTTTTAAAATAGTTATGGAAAGGAATAGGTCTTCCATGAAAGTTAAATTTCTCAATTAGAGTCAGGCAAATTTTAAAAGTGTGAAACAAGAACTTTCTCACTTTTGGAGTAGACTGGTCACAGGTAAAAGGAACTAGGAGGAAGTGAGGATGCAAATGCTGGAGATCAGAGTCGCGGGAGTGGTGTTGGAAATGCACAGCAGGTTTCCGACTCGTGAGATGCTGCCTAACTTGCTGCACTTTTCCAGCACCACACTCTCGACTCTGTTCGCAGGTAACAGGGTGACTGACAAGTGGGAGGCCTTCAAAAGTGTGATAACAAGAGTCCAGAAACATTCTGTTCCTGTTAGAGTGACAGGCAAGGCTGGTAAGATTAGCGAACAATGGATGAATAAAGATGTTGAAGTTCAAGTCAAGAATAAAAAAAAATCTATTAGAGAGACGACTGGGATGAACAGAATGTCTTGAAGAGTATAGGCAGTGAAGGGACATCCTTAAGAAGGAAATGAGGAAGGCAATGAGGGGATAGGAGGTAGCCTTGGCAGATAAGGTAAAGATAATCCAAAGAGAGTCTATAAATACATTAAGAATGAGGGAGTAACTGGAGAGAGATAGGACCCCTTAAAGATCAACGAGGTTGTCTTTGTGTTGAACCTCAAGAGATGGGAGGGATATAAATGAATATTTCTGTTTTACTGTTGGGAAGGAATTGATTGCGAGAGAAATCAGGGAAATAAATACTGATGTTTTTGCAGTACAGAAGAGGAAGTGCTGGAGATCTTAATAAAACATAAAGACAGATAAACCTCCAGAACCTGATCAAGTGTGTCCCAGGACACTGTGGGAAGTTAGGGAGAAAATTGCAGGGCCCCTAGCAGAAATATTTGTATCATCAATAAACACAGGTGAAGAATTGGAGGACTGGGGTGTGGCTAATGTGCCATTGTTTAAGAAGGGATGTGAGGGGAAGCCTGGGAATGATCGACCTGTGAGTCTCACTTCGGGGGTGGACATGTTTTTGGAGATGATTCTGAAAGATAGGATTTACACAGGGTGCAGAGGAAAGGATTGATTAGAGATGGTCAGTATGGTTTAGTGTGAGGGAAATCATGTCTGACACACTTAGTTAGGTTTGTTTTTTGGAAGTAACAAAAACCAATGAGGACAGAGTGGTAGATGGTGTTTGCTTGGCCTTCAGCAAAGACTTTGACAAGGTTCTGCACATTAGACTAAATAGTAAAACTAAATCACATGGGATTCAGGGTGGGCTTGCCAATTGGATATGTAATTGGCTTGATGGTAGAAGACAGCAGGTAATGGTGGATCATTATTTGTCAGACTGGAGGCCTGTGACCAGCGGTGTCCCACAGGGAGCGGTTCTGGCTCCACTTCTGTTAGTCATTGAAATGAATGATTTAGATGAGAATATCCGAGGCACAGCTAGTAAGTTTGTGGATGACACCAAAATTGGTGAAAATGACAGTGAAGAATGTTACCTGAGATTACAAGGAGATCTTGATCAATTGGGCTAAAGGGCTGAGGGATGGCAGATGGAATTTAATTTGGATGAATGTGAGGTATTGCATTGTGGAAATACAACCAAGGACAGGACTTAATGGTAGGGCCCTGGGAAGTGTTGCAGAGCGGAAAGTCTCGGGGTTCAGGGACCTATTTCTTTGAAGTTTGCATCACAGGTAGACAGGGTAGTTAAGGAGGTATTTAGCACCCTTGCCTTCATTGCACAGACCTTTGAGCATAGGAGTTCTGACATTATATTGAAGTTGTACAGGGTATTGGTGAGGCCTCTTCTGGTTTAATGTGTGCAATTCTCATCACCCTGTGATAGGAAGGATATTATTTAACTGGAGAGGGTTCAGTAAAGATTTACCAAGATGTTGCCAGGAATGGAGGGTTTCAGATATAAACATGGACTGGAAAGGTGAGGACTTTTTTCACTGTTGTATTGGAGGTTGAGGAGTGACCTTATTGATGTTTAAAAAACCTTGAGGTGCTTAGATAAGGAGAATGACAGGGGTCTTTTCCCTCGGGTGGGGCGTTCAAACCAAAGGGGTATATTTTTATGGTGAGAAGACTGTGAGAAACAAAGCTCACTGACTTCAATAATTTCAGTCCGAGACAAGATCTGGAGCAATCAGTATGTTTATTATACCATTGCAAGCGTGGTGCCTAAAATAGACACCCAGAGTTTAGCAAGTACATATCTTATATAGGATTCACTACTCCAAACTCGGTGCCCATTACCATTGTTTATCTCTTGCCTTATCTGGCCTTGTGCATAACAAAGTACAAGTTTTACTCGGCTATTTCACCACATCCTGATGTGGCCCATTGTTGGTATATCCTTCATCATGATTATCTACTTCCTCCATATGTGCTGTTTCCTCCCTTTCCCAAACCATTTTGATCCTTATGACCTTTTACTTGGGGTTTGTTCCTGTGTTTCTGCAAAAGTGGAAAACAGGTGCTTATAACTACTGCTTGTACAAGCATATCTGGCTTAACCTATGTCCTCACAGCACCTTATCTATTTGTCTACCATTGTTAGCAATCACGTTTCATTCTTGCATTCAAAGTTTAGCTTATACAAAAACAATTATATATTTCCTCCACATGGTTTTCATTCTTGTTGACTCAGCTCATGGGTTAAAACAATTATACACTGGTGTGAGTGCATTTACCTTGCATAAGTAATTATGATGTAATGCAGAAGTAACACTACTTTACCTATATCCCACAATTTCCCCCTTTTTCTTTTATTACCATTTGTTATCTTCTGCACTTTCCTTTTAAGCATCGCTCCCAAAATTCGCAAGCATCATTCCGGAGATTTCATCCATCTTGGTCTCACTCATCCCCTCATTATTTAATTGATAAAGTTCCTCTGCCTGATTCCCTTTTAGGGGCAACTGTTTCATTAAGGCTGTCTCAATCAGTCTTTGGGTGAGCCCTCGTATACAGGGTATGATACAACAGCCAATGGCCACCAATACCCTGACAACTACTATCAGGGAAGTAAGGATGGAAACCACCACCCCCTTCCAGCTTCCAAACCAGGATTCAAACCAGGAGATGTGTCTACTCCTGAATTCTCAGCCAGTTCCTCTGCTAAGGTAGTCAATCCCCTTAAGGTCCGAGTAATTGAACCATCAGGCGCAGTGTTATTAGGAATCAAGGTACAACAGCTTCCTCCTAACATCACACACACATACTCTTTTTCTGCTAAAATTGTATCAAGGGCCATTCTGTTTTCCCATGCCATCCTACTTGTCGCATCAAGCTGTTCCGATATTCCTTTAACCGCATCTCTTGTATAATTTATAAATCGCTGTTAATTATAGAAAATGTAAATGATCCAATCTACATTTTTATTAATGTTACCCACCAAAAGAGAGCTGACTCATAGCCTGCTGTAATCTGACTACGAGCCTTGAACTAATCAGGTACCCCCCTACAGAATCGAAATAAATCCTGTCATCGAAAGAAGTGTCTAACAGTGATCTCTTACTCCTTCCCTTTTTCCCTACTATCTTTTCCTTCTCAAATGCCAGGGTAAATGGAATTGCGAATTGCACAATTGCACATATTCCTCCCCAATCCGGAGGGAGGGTGGGTCTCAGTATTTTGCCTCCACAGTACCACCACAGATCCACTCGGGGAACCTTTAGTGCTGAGTAGTTCCCTCCCTTCTCCGTTTCAATGACATTCTTAATCTCTGTACATAATTTCAGCTCCCCCAAATCTCTCGACCGACTTGTACCTCGTCTGATGACGTCTGATTTCCAACTGCGGCTGAAAACGTAGGGGGGTGCTTTTGAATCTTTCTTCTCCAAGGGAGGGAACATCAGAGATAGGGAGGTACAGTTCCTATCATTCCATGCAGCCTCATCCTGGTACAGGGCTATCATCCATTTCATGCCCTTCCTGTCTCGCTTCCATCTGTGCGGAAAGGGAACCACCTGGGCCACTGGCCTACCGGAGGCACATGCATAGCAATTGCTCTTGTTCAGACGTTTTACAGTATACTTTACCCATTCAACCCAGGCATTTGCATCCCCATATCCAGTTTCTATTTCAATGGTCTGTTTTAAGTCCTTTACCTCGATAATTTTTACTACTTTAAGGTCATCGGGAGGGGTGAAAGGTTGTACCTTATTATCCAGTAGTTCTACCCAATTTCCCTGTCCTACACTAATTCGAAAACAACAGCCTGAGAAATCATTCCCGTTTGCTTTCATTTCTATCCCAAATGTTTCATCTAATTGTATCTCATAGGTGCCCCCCCCCCCCCAGAATTGCTTCGTGCCATGTGGTTTTCTTTATCGTTAAGTTTATTGGGTTACACTTTTTATCGGGACAATCGCGAGCTGGTCGGAAGGGGGCCCGTTGTACAGTGACGAGTCCATTATACCAAGTACCATCCCCAAGGCCATCCCCATAGGACTTAAGATGTATCTCAGAGCTGCGGTACTGTCTCTGACTATCCACATCCCCACAATTTACTAAGCTGCATGCATCAGCGTCTATTACTTGTGGATTATCAGACTCAGGAACCGTTAATAACACGTATGAAAATGATATGTGACAAAATCCCAATACTAAGAGGGCTAGCATCATAACTCTAAGCATTCCCAGTATTCTAAACATCATACTGAAGCACAAAAAGAGTTAATATACAAACTAACAGAAATAATCCCGCGCTCGCGTCGCCACTGTATAATCAGTTACTCAAAGTATCTTTAGTCTGAGTTTTAGCGGGTCTTGCGTTGATTGGGCTGTCCAGACTTCTTCCTCAACTGGAGAGTCCACTGGCCCTTTGATCCGAGTGTAGTGAGTCCAGCCTTTCTCCGCCGTCCTTATTGCTGTTTCGGTCAAAAGAGCCTGGTACGGCCCTTCCCAGTCCAGCTGCAATTTAGTCCCTATCCATGATTTTACTAAGACCCAGTCTCCCGGCCGGATGGGATGGACGGTGAATTCAAGGGGTGGAGTCTGTGCCAATAAACCCTGTTTCCTGAGGAAAGACCAAGAGGAGGACAAGCCCAGTGTATACTTCTTTAAGAACAAGTCTTTAGTTTCGGGAATTGGCAATTCTCCCTTCATTCCCAGGTAAGGTAATCCAAATAAGATTTCATAGGGGGATAGTCCCAAATCTTTCCTTGGGGCTGTTCGTACTCGCAAGAGAGCGATTTGTAAACATTTGGTCCAAGGGAGTCTGGTTTCTATTATCAATTTAGAGAGCTGTCGTTTGAGTGTTTGGTTCATTCTCTCAACCCTTCCCGATGATGGCGGATGCCATGGAGTATGGAACTCCCAGGAAATTCCCAACCCTTTCATTACCCCCTGTAACACTTTAGAGGTAAAATGAGTTCCTTGGTCAGAATCTATACGGTTAACTAGCCCATATCGGGGAATTATGTGCTCCAATATTGTTTTAGACACCCCACTTGCAGTGGCAGTAGTCAGGGGGTGTGCCTCAACCCAACCGGATAAATGATCTACTATGACCAACATATATTTTAGTCTTCCTACTCTGGTAGTTCAGTATAATCTACTTGTATACTCTGGAAGGGTCTCAATCCTGGGCCTCTTCCTCCCGGGGTCTGTTTTCTCAAGACTTTCTTATTTACCTTTCTGCATATTACACATCCCTCACATATTTGTTTAGCAATGGTATATATTCCTTTCCATCCATATTCCCTAAGAACTAAATCACACATTGCTTGTACTCCCCAATGACTGCCTTGGTGTAGACAGCCATAATCTCTCACATCATCATTTTGTTTAACATTTCCCTTCCATCAGGTAACCTCCAATGCCCGTCTGCTGTTTTTGCAGCCCCTAAATCTCTCAATTCTTTTTCTTCTCTTTCAGTAAATATAGGAGCTTCCCTAGGACCTGGGACAGTAGGTATTAGGGAATGAATCATCACTCCTTGTGGTTTCGGGGCGGCTTCCTTAGCCACTTCATCGGCTAATCTATTTCCCCTAACTTCTGGTTCATTTCCTTTCTGATGACCATTTACATGCACTACCGCTATTTCTCGGGGGAGTAATAGGGATTCCAAGACCCGTTTAATCAATTCTTCATGTATTAAATCCTTCCCCCGGCTATTGATCAGTCCTCTTTCCTGCCATATCTTTCCAAAAGTGTGCACAACACCAAATGCATATTTAGAGTCAGTGTATACTATTCCCTCTTTATTTTCTAACACCCTAAGGGCTCTTTCCAATGCATAGAGTTCGCAGTCTGAGCTGACCACCCATTTGGCAACCTTCCTGCCTCCACCACATGACCTTCTGTCCCGTCTACGACTGCATACCCATTATGTCTTTTCCTTTCAGTCACCTGGGATGATCTGTCTATAAAAAGTCTAGCCCCTGCATGAAGTGGAACATCTCTCAGGTCCATGTGGACCTTAGTTTGGTATCCTATAATGTCAAGGCAGTCGTGCTCTGGATTCTGAGGAGAGTCTCCTTCCCCTTTCCAAAGAAAGGCAGCTGGATTTAAACAATTGTCCGTAACCAACACTAGATCATCTTTTTCTATTAATATCGCCTCATATTTCAGAATCCGTGAGTCTGTCAACCATCGCCCAGGTTTTGGTTTAGGATCGTTCTCACTTGGTGTGGGGTGCTTACTATTAGGGCTCCCCCAAACGTAAGCTTCCTGCTTTCCTCTACCAACAGTGCAGTGACAGCCACGGCCTGCACACACTCAGGCCACCCTCGGGATACTGGATCCAATAGCTTTGAAAGATATGCTACTGGCTGTCTCATCCCTCCCCACCTCTGGTTAATACCCCCAAGCCGCTCCCTTATCTACGGTGGCAAAGAGGTGGAAGGGTTTATCTAGGGAAGGTAAGGCTAACACGGGGGCATGGATCAGATCTCTTTTGAGTTCCTCAACTAGTTCTTTTTCCTCATCATCCCAACTTAGACATTTTGGTTCCTCCTCTAATAGTTTAAGATATAATTTCTTAGTCTTCTGAGCATAGGAATCAATCCACGATCTGCAATATCCCGTTAGACCCAAACGTTTACGTAACTCCCATTTAGTCCTGGGCAGCGGCATCCCCACTATTCCCTCTATCTGTTCCAGGCTTATCTTTCACTTTCCCTCACTAACTAAATGTCCCAAGTATTTTACTTCTTGCTCCACGTATTGGAGTTTGTTTTTAGATACTCGCAGTCCTTGCTGGCCCAGGAAATTCAATAATTTGTTAGTGGCTTCTACTACTCTTTCTCTTCTTATTCCTGTTACTAGGAGGTCGTCTACATACTGCAACAGGGTAGTCCCCTTGGGGCTGCTAAATGTCTCTAATATTTGTTCTAACATCTGTCCAAATAAATTCGGGGATTCCGTAAACCTCTGGGGGAGCACAGTCCACCGGTATTGCTGTTTCCGTCCTGTCTTGGGATCTTCCCATTCAAATGCAAACAAATTCCTACTTTCCTCCACCAAGGGACAAGCCCAAAAGGCATCCTTTAAATCTATCACACTAAACCATTTGTGGTCATGAGGGATCTTACTTAATAACGTATAGCGGTTTGGCACCACTGGGTGCCTGATCTGTACTATTTGATTTAACGTTCTCAAATCCTGCACCAATCCATAAGTTCCATCAGATTTCTGCACTGGTAGTATTGGGGTATTATAAGGAGACATACATGGCTCCAACAGTCCATCTCTAATCAGTCCTTCAATTACTGGCTGCAGTCCCATTTACCTTTTATGGAAATGGGATATTGTCACTCACAGACAACGTCCCCTTTCCTTTTTAAACTTATTAAAAGGGGAGGGATCTGTAGTTTTCCACGATTCCCTTCTCTAGCCCATACAATAGGGTCTATCTCTCTCTCTGCATCTCTGTCAACATTACCATTTGTACAACTAATTTTTTTTCCTGAATTCCAATCTCCAGTCCTAAGAGGATAATTAGGTCTCTCCCCAGTAAGTTACTTCCTATATCAGGGATATACAGCAGTTCCCCTGTGACCCTATCCTTAGGACCTTCTATCATCATAGGTTTAAATACTGGAACAGTAAATCCTTCCCCGTTTACCCCCGAAACAGTAATTGACCGTGTCGACATTTCTACTTTCTTTGGTTTAAAAATCAGCGATGACCGTGCTGCCCCCGTATCTACTAGGAAGACTACCTCCTCCCTACAGGGTCCCACCTTCAGGTTTATCAAGGGTTCCTGGTGCCCCCCCGAGGGCAGGAACCCCTGACACCCTTATTCTTCATCAAAATTCATAAGCGGAATTGCCCTTTCTTCCCTTTGTAGATCAGGAGACTCCCACCTAAAATGCCCTATCTTTCCACAATAATCGCATCCTTCCTGTGGAGACCTCCATCTCTGCCCCTGTCGCTCGAACCCTCTATCAAATGCTCCCCCTTGTCCTCTCCCTCTCTCCTTTCCTCTCTGTCCTACATGCTGCCACCCCCCACTCCGGGTGCTCACTATTGGTTCCATTCTTTTCTTAACTACCTCATCAATCATAGCTACCATCATTTCACCTTCTGTTTTTGTCTCTCAGCCTCTCTCTTTACAAACACTTTCTGTGCCTCTCTTAACAATTCATCTAATGGTTTTTCACTCCACACTTCTATCTTCTCTATCTTTCCCTGTATGTCTGGCCATGCCTTTGTCACAAAATGTACTTTCAAAAGACCCTGTGCCACTGGGTCTTCAGGGTTCATTCCAGAATATTTCTGCATTGAGTCTCTTAATCTTTGCAAGAAAGCTGAGGGAGTCTCATCTTTCTCCTGTCTAACTTCAAAGGCTTTAGTCAAATTCTGTGACTTCGGAACTGCCTCTCTTATTCCTTTTAGAATCAGGTCTTTCAATTCCCTCATTTCTTCTCTATGCTCCGGGTTTTGATTTTCCCACTGGGGGTCTCTGAGGGGAAACTTCACCTCTCCCTGTCTAGCATCCCCATCTCCAATCGGGTGTTCCCTGTCCCATATTTTAATGGCTGCTCCTCGTATAAGTCCCCTTTCTGCCCCAGTAAATAGTATATTCAAAATAGACATTAACTCAGCCCAGGTATACAGACTGGGTCCCAGAAATTGATCAATTTGTTCAGACAACCCCACCGGATCCTCAACTAGGACCTTCAATTCCTTTTTAAATGTTCTGACCTCCCCACTGGTGAGGGGGGCACTTACAAACCCAATCTCTTTGTCCCCTATTGGTACCTCCCGAAGGGGATAAGTTGTTACGTTCTTCCCTTTTTTTTTGTTTTTCCCCCTTAGGCTTTGATTTAGATCCTCCGGAGGCCTCCTCTACATCTACTGTAGCTTCCCTTTCTTTTGCTGAGGATTGAGGGTAAGGAACAACAACATCCCCATCCACCGCCCCTTCATCCTCCTCTTGTGAGTCATCTGTTCCCTGTCCCTGTCTGTCTGTCTCTCCTCCTCCCCATTTTCACCTAACCTGATTTTATGGTTTGGGGGGGGGGGGTGGTGGCAAACAGCCAAGAGGATCCCAGGGACTGGGTGGGGCAGAGGGGGAATCCCTTGTCTTTACTCCCATCATTCCCAAACTGCCCTTCCAACAGGACGCATAGTCCGCCTCCTCTTGACTAAAAGGTTGTTTTTTATTCACATACAAATCTAAATACTGACAGATCCAATCCTCGTTCGAACCATGCTTTGGCCAGAAGACAGCCGGGCGAAGGATTGGTTCTTTGGTCCATACTAAACAATAATATTTAATCATTTTCTTTTTATCTTTTGCCCTTGTACAAGTATTACTTGTCCATTTCCGCAACATCCTCTCCAACGGACTTTCAGGAGGAATGTTACCAGGGACTTTTTCTTCTTCCTTTACTCCGTGACAGCTACTCTGCCTACCCCCCATTTCCCAGGGCCCTCGCCAGTCCCTCAGCGAGTAAATACCCCTTTTCCCGTCCACCAAGGCAATACTTAAAAGTCAGGTTTCTTACCTTGGTCTGTGCACAGAGTTGCCTGGCCCCTTTTCGCCATATTTTCCATCGACCTCCTATCACTGTCTGATTCAGATGTCCCTCTTGTGGGATCCGTACCAGTCGCCCAAGGGAGCGGACCAAACCGGGACACGAGACCGCTCCTCAATGGGGAACGGGACGCGTCTTCCCAGTGTCCAAGGCCAGCCACCCTCCCGGCGATAGAAGAACATCCTGGACAGCCCCCAATTGTGAGAAACAAAGCTCACACACTTCAATAATTGCAGTCCAAGACAAAATCTGAATCAGTAGTGTCCTTTATTTTACTCTTGCAAGAGGATGTGATGTCCATTGCCTACAAGGCAAGGGACACACACACTAAATTCAATTAATACATGATATTTATATAATTTGTTTTTTTTTTCATTGATCCTCCCCTGTTTACATCTTCCACTTCCCTAAGACCAGCACCCATTACTCCTGTTTATCTCTTGCCTTATCCGGCCTTGTCTGTGACAAAATGCTTATTTCTGACCTCATCCCACTGTGGGTCATTGTTAGGCATATCCTTTCTTCACCATTATTTACTCCCTCCATCTGTACCTTCCCCTACCAACCTGATCCTTATGACCCTTTTAATTGGGGTTTGTTCCAGTGTTTCTGTAAAAGTGGGAAACAGATGTTTATACCTACTGTTTGTACAGGCATATCTAGCTTAACTTCCTCCCCTCACAGCATCTTATCTATTCGCTTGTAATATCTACCATTGTTTTGCTGTCACGCTTCATTCTCGCATACAATTTTAGCTAATACAAAAACAATTATGTATTTCCTCCACATAGTTTCCATTCTTGTTGACTCAGCTCTTGGCTGAAACAATTACACACTGGTGTGAGTTCATTTATTTTGTATAAGTAATTATAATTGTAGAAGTAACACTACTTTTCCTATATCCCACAACACCAAAATTGGATATGTAGTGGACAGTAAAAATTCCCGTAGAGTACCATGGGACCTTGATCAGATGGGTTACTGGGCTGAGGAGTGGGAGATGGAGTTTAATTTAGATAAATGTGAGGTGCTGCATTTTGGAAAGGCAACTCAGGGTGGGACATATGCACTTAATGGTAAAGGTCCTTGGGAGTGTTACTAAACAAAGAGACCTTGGAGTGCTGGTTCATAGATGTTTGAAAATGGAGTCATGGGTGGACAGGGGAGTGAAGAAGGTGTTTGGTATTTAGATTCAGATGTAAACTTTATTGTTACATATTCTCAAGTACAGGGATACAGGAGTACAGTGAAATGTGCACAATGTCATCAAACACGGTACGTGTAGTAATACAACAACTAAGTTAGAGGGAAAGCATGACTGTGTTTCTTAGTATAAGTAGAAAAATCAAGAAATAATGTTCAATGTCAACATTACAGTCCTTCATAGTGTTAAGTGGAACAATGAAGGAATAACAGTAAAAGTTGCCCAGTGTTTCTGAAGTGCACTCCCTGTGAAGGCTCGATCCCCTTTGCTTGGGCCCGCAGTTTGGGAAACCTCCATCTCCCTGCTCTGAATGCTGCAGATGCTGGGGGTAGGGGTGGGGGGTGTCTCCCTCTTCGACACTTCGGACTTGCTCAGGTTTAGGACCACTCGGCGCAGCCATTTTGGCACCGAGTGATTTGGTGCGGCCTGTTTGGTGCAGCCCATTTGCCGCAGACCCATTTAGGAGCAGAACTATATCAGCGCAGCTCATATTTATTCCTTTTCAGGCTTAGTTAAAGCATTAATCAAAGCAATAAAAATAAAAATAATGTTATTCTCTTTCATAAAAATGTTAAAAAGTAAAAGAAATAAAAGAAATAAGTTAATTACAAAAAATCTAAAATATGACATTTATTCAAAATTATGGGCAATCCCCCGTAAATACTCAACATCATTTCTCTCACTAAATTTTCTTGTGTTTGTATTCTAGCGTCTGCTTCCCTGAATTTCTTTAATTTAAATGAAATATCATGCCCTGCTACAAGATGCTCATAGTAAATGTTCCTTCTTCTCTGAACTTTTCGTAAACTGTCAATAAATTTCCTAATAACTGGATGTTTCACTCCAAGTTCACATTGTAATCTCCTGTGGGCAGCTTCTGCATGATTGTTTGTTCTGTCCACATTGCTTAAAGTTCTTTCATATAAATTCCACATTCCAACTGGAAAAAGCGGTGTACGCCTACCATTTCCTCTGCGTAATCTTCTCCCTACATAGTTATCCTCGAACCAGCCCAGCAGCAGCTGCAGTTCATCTGGAAGTGCATCCGCCAAATGTTCAATGTTTTCAATCGGAATAAATGCAAGACCAATTATCATTTTAGCTCTCAAAGAAAACTCCAAGTCAATGTTATACTTTAGTGTCCCAAACTGGCAAGATGTTTTCTCATATTTTGAGCCAGGTGATAAAAAAAAACATCCCCGGATTTCTGCAGAAGGAAAATGCTGCTGTAAACGTTTGAAATTTGCAAGTTCAAAGTCACAGTTGATAATGTCAGGGTGGCATTCAGGCTGTATTTCCAGAACCATTTCAAATAATTTATCATCTGTTGTTTGTAACTTATTTGGGAGTAAAGCACACAACAATGGGAACACACCTTTATGTATTTCCCCTAAAATAACATAAACTTGTGAAAATAGAGCTGGGGAAATTTTGAATGTTCCATCAACATATAACTTTTTTGATTGTTTCAGAAACGTGACATTCCTTTTTCTTCCAAATATAAGAAATCTGCAGGTGGTGCTACTGCTGTCAAGATAGTAAAAATTGTTCTTCACTATATTCATTAACAGAATATGTTTTAAAGCTGTCTGGAATTACAAGTTCTTCTAAATTTCTTGGAATTACTGGGTAATCAGCAATTTCTTTCCTTGTCCAACTAATCATTGTCTTCAGTGCTCTGTTGTTAGGCATCGTTCCTTGGCAAGTTTCCAACATATTTTCTAGGCACTCGTTAATCACTTGTAAACTTCCCTCTACAGTTTAAGCATCTCATACTTTTATCTTTGAAATGACGGTATGTCTTTCCATCTACTTTAATGGGTTATATTTTATTTTAATAATAACTACAAACTACTTGAAACCATATATCTGCACCAAAACGGTTCTGCGGCAAAATGGGCTGCGCCAAACAGGCCGCACCAAATCGCTCGGTGCCAAAATGGTTGGGCCGAATGGTCCCACTCTGGGCTTGCTCTGACCATGTTAGGCTCAGGCCCACAGGCACATCCACACCCCAGCTGGTCATCCGACAGCACTCAGGACCCACGGTTGCTGGCACACTTCCCACAATGCATCACCACTGCTGTCTCTCGGCAGAACTCCAGAGGGAAGGAAAATATATATTAGAAGGAGAGAGAGGGAAAAAAAATATGGCCAGCCTGGAGCAGATGGGCCGAAGGTGCCTGTTCCACAATCTTGGATAACTTGCTCAATCTCCCACTCACACTGCCGGCTCCCACTCTCTCTCTCCCTCACACTGCCCACTCCCACTCTCTCCCTCACACTGCCCGCTCCCACTCTCTCTCTCTCTCTCCCTCACACTGCCCGCTCCCACTCTCTCTCTCTCTCTCCCTCACACTGCCGGCTCCCACTCTCTCTCTCCCTCACACTGCCCACTCCCACTCTCTCCCTCACACTGCCGGCTCCCACTCTCTCTCTCCCTCACACTGCCCACTCCCACTCTCTCCCTCACACTGCCGGCTCCCACTCTCTCTCTCCCTCACACTGCCCACTCCCACTCTCTCCCTCACACCGCCGGCTCCCACTCTCTCTCTCCCTCACACTGCCCCCTCCCACTCTCTCACTCACACTGCCGGCTCCCACTCTCTCTACCTCACACTGCCCACCCCCACTCTCTCTCACACTGCCGGCTCCCACTCTCTCTCTCCCTCACACTGCCGGCTCCCACTCTCTCTCCCTCACACTGCCCGCTCCCACTCTCTCCCTCACACTGCCGCTCCCACTCTCTCTCTCCCTCACACTGCCCACCCCCACTCTCTCTCTCACACTGCCGGCTCCCACTCTCTCTCTCCCTCACACTGCCCGCTCCCACTCTCTCTCTCCCTCACACTGCTAGGTCCCACTCTCTCTCTCCCTGACACTCCTGCTCACTTTCTCTCTCTCCTCTGCACTACCGGGTCCCACTCTCTCTCCTCTGCAGTGCTGGGGAATGCTTGCTTTTTTTTGATCAGTGCATTGAGTATAGGAGTTGGGAGGTCAAGTTGTTTCTGTGAAGGACATTGGTTAGCCCACTATTGGAAGACTGCATTCAATTCTGGTCTCCCTCCTACAGGAAGCATGCTGTGAAACTTGAAAGGGTTCAGAAAAGGTTTTCAAAAATGTTGCCAGGGTTGAAGGGATTGAGCTATCGGGAGGGGCTGAATAGGCTGGGCCTGTTTTCCCTGGAGCGTCGGAGGCTGATAGAGAACCTGATAGAGATTTATAAAAATAGGAGGGGCAGGGATAAGGTAAATAGCCAATATCTATTTCCCAGGCGAGAGGAGTCCAAGACTAGAGGTCAGAGGTAAAGTTTGGAGGGGAAAGATTTAAAAGGAACCTCAGGGGCAGTTTTCTTCTTGAAGAGAGTGATAGAACATAGAACATAGAAGAATACAGCGCAGTACAGGCCCTTTGGCCCTCGATGTTGCGCCGATCCAAGCCGACCTAACCTATACTAACCCACTATCCTCCATATACCTATCCAATGCCCGCTTAAATGCCCATAAAGAGGGAGAGTCCACCACTGCTGCTGGCAGGGCATTCCATGAACTTACGACTCGCTGAGTGAAGAACCTACCCCTAACTTCAGTCCTATATCTACCCCCCCTTAATTTAAAGCTATGCCCCCTTGTAATACCCGACTCCATACGCGGGAAAAGGTTCACACTGTCAACCCTATCTAACCCCCTAATCATCTTGTACACCTCAATCAAGTCACCCCTAAACCTTCTTTTCTCTAATGAAAACAGCCCCAAGTGTCTCAGTCTATCCTCATACGATCTTCCTTCCATACCAGGCAACATCCTGGTAAACCTCCTCTGCACCCGTTCCAGTGCCTCCACATCCTTCCTATAGTATGGCGACCAAAACTGCACACAATATTCCAGATGCGGCCGCACCAGAGTTTTATACAACTGCATCATGACCTCAGGACTCCGGAACTCAATTCCTCTACCAATAAAAGCCAGTACGCCATATGCCTTCCTCACCGCACTATTTACCTGGGTGGCAACTTTCAGAGATCTGTGTACATGGACACCAAGATCCCTCTGCTCATCCACACTACCAAGTATCCGACCATTAGCCCAGTACCCCATCTTTTTGTTATTCTTCCCAAAGTGAATCACCTCACATTTAGCTACATTGAATTCCATTTGCCACCTTTCTGCCCAGCTCTGCAGCTTCTCTATATCCTGCTGTAACCTGCCACATCCTTCCTCACTGTCAACAACTCCTCCGACTTTCGTATCATCCGCAAACTTGCTCACCCAACCTTCTAACCCCTCTTCCAGGTCATTTATAAAAATGACAAACAGCAATGGTCCCAAAACAGATCCTTGCGGAACACCGCTAGTGACGGCACTCCATGAAGAAACTTTGCCATCAACTACTACCCTCTGTCTTCTTCCATCCAGCCAATTCCTAATCCAAACCTCCAACTCACCCTCAATGCCATATCTCCGTATTTTCTGCAGTAGCCTACCATGGGGAACCTTATCAAACGCCTTACTAAAATCCATATATACCACATCTACCGCTTTCCCCTCATCAACCTCCTTCGTCACCTTTTCAAAGAATTCAATAAGGTTTGTGAGGCACGACCTGCCCTTCACAAAACCATGCTGACTATCCTTGATCACATTATTCCTATCCAGATGTGCATAAATCCTATCCCTTACAATTCTCTCTAAGACTTTGCCCACAACAGAAGTGAGACTCACCGGCCTATAGTTACTAGGGTTATCCCTACTCCCCTTTTTGAACAAGGGAACCACATTTGCTATCCTCCAGTCTTCTGGCACTACTCCTGTAGACAAAGAGGACATAAAAATCAAGGCCAATGGCTCTGCAATCTCCTCCCTTGCTTCCCAGAGAATCCTAGGATAAATGCCATCAGGCCCAGGGGACTTATCTATTTTCACCTTTTCCAGGATTTCCAACACCTCTTCTCTACATACCTCAAAGCCATCCATTCTACTTATTTGTGACTCAGTATTCACATCGACGACAATGCCCTGTTCCTGAGTAAATACTGAAGAAAAGTATTCATTCAGTGTCTCCCCAATCTCTTCCGCCTCCACACGCAACTTCCCACTACTATCCTTGACTGGACCTATTCCTACCCTAGTCATTCTTTTATTCCTAACATACCTATAGAAAGCCTTAGGGTTTTCCCTAATCCTACCGACTAAGGACCTTACATGTCCCCTCCTTGCTGCTCTTAACTCTCTCTTCAGGTCCTTCCTGGCTACCCTATAACTCTCAATCGCCCCAATTGAACCTTCACGTCTCATCTTGAGATAGGCCGCCCTCTTCCATTTAACAAGGGATTCCAATTCCTTATTAAACCACGGCTCCCTCGCACGACCCTTTCCTCCCTGCCTGACAGGTACATTATTATCAAGGACACTCAATAGTTGCTCCTTGAACAAGCTCCACATATCATTTACACTCTTGCCTTGGAGTCTACTTTTCCAGGCCACACATCCTAAGTCATGCCTCACCGCATCATAATTTCCCTGACCCCAGCTATAACTCTTGCCCTGTAGTACACACTTATCCCTCTCCATCACGAGAGTAAAAATCACCGAATTATGGTCACTATCCCCAAAGTGCTCACCTACCTCTAATTCTAACACCTGGCCTGGTTCGTTACCCAGAACCAAATCCAGTATGGCCTCACCTCTTGTTGGCCTGTCTACATATTGTGTCAGGAAACTCTCCTGCACACATTGAACAAACACTGACCCATCTAACGAACTTGAGCTATAGCTTTCCCAATCAATATCAGGAAAGTTAAAGTCCCCCATAACCACCACCCTATTACTGTCACTCATCTCCTGAATCACCTTCCCTATCCTTTCTTCTACGTTTCTAGGACTATTGGGAGGCCTGTAAAAGACTCCTAACAGGGTGACCTCACCTTTCCTATTCCGAACCTCAGCCCAAACTACCTCAGATGGCAAGTCCTCATCCATCGTCCTTTCCACCACTGTAATACTATCTTTGACAAGCAATGCCACACCTCCCCCTCTTTTACCCCCACCTCTGACCCTACTAAAACATTTAAATCCTGGAACCTGCAAAAGCCAATCCTGTCCCTGTTCTAGCCATGTCTCCGTAATAGCCACAACATCGAAGTCCCAGGTACCAACCCACGCTGCAAGTTCACCTACCTTATTTCGTATACTTCTTGCATTGAAGTATACACACTTCAAGCCACTTTCCTGTTTACAGACACCCTCCTTGGAAATTGATGCCATGTTCCTAACCTCCCTACACTCCTGGCCCTGCACCCTGAAGCTACAATCTGGGTTCCCATGCCCCTGCAGAGTTAGTTTAAACCCCCCCCAAGAGCACTAGCAAACCTCCCCCCAAGGATACTGGTGCCCCTCAGGTTCAGGTGTAGACCATCCTGTTTATAGAGGTCCCACCGTCCCCAGAAAGAACCCCAGTTATCCAAAAACCGGAATCCCTCCCTCCTGCACCATCCCTGTAGCCACGCATTTAAGTGTTCTCTTTCCCTATTCCTCGAATCTCTATCACGTGGCACGGGTAACAAACCAGAGACAACAACTCTGTTCGTTCTAACTCTGAGCTTCCAACCTAGCTCCCTGAAAGCCTGTCTAACATCCTCGGCACTCCTCCTACCTATGTCGTTGGTGCCAATATGGACCACGACTTCGGGCTGCTCCCCCTCCCCCTCCAGGACCCGGAAAACACGATCAGAGACATCACGTACCCTTGCACCTGGGAGGCAACATACCAATCGTGAGTCTCTCTCGTTCCCACAAAACCGCCTATCTGTGCCCCTAACTATCGAGTCCCCAATTACTACTGCTCTGCTCTTCTTCACCCTTCCCTTCTGATGTGTGCATGGAATGAGCTGCCAGAGGAAGTATTAAAAGCGGGCACACTTCTAACATTGAAAAGGCATCTGGATGGGTAGATTAATAGTAAGGGTTGAGAGGGATGTGGGCTAAGTGCTGGAGAATGGGACTAGATTAATTTCGGATATCTGGTCAGTATGGATGGGTTGATCCGAAGGGTCTGTTTTCGTGCTTTTGTGACACTATGTCTCTCTGACACTATGTCTCTCTGACACTGTGTCTCTATTAAAGCTAGGAAGTGCATGGAGCAGGTGAACTAAGCATTGGCGCAGGGCTGATTGTGGGCGGCACGGTGGCACAGTGGGGGTTAGCACTGCTGCCTCACAGCGCCAGAGATCCGGGTTCAATTCCCGCCTCAGGCGACTAACTGTGTGGAGTTTGCACGTTCTCCCCGTGTCTGCGTGGGTTTCCTCCGGGTGCTCCGGTTTCCTCCCACAGTCCCAAGATGTGCAGGTCAGGTGAATTGGTCATGCTAAATTGCCCGTAGTGTTAGGTAAGGGGTAAACGTAAGGTTATGGGTGGGTTGCGCTTCGGCGGGGTGGTGTGGATTTGTTGGGCCGAAGGGCCTGTTTCCACACTGTAAGTAATCTAATCTAAACACTGTTCAACATTTAGACCAATGATCTGCCAAAACCATGTCTCCCAGTTTTCTCTGTGTTGACGACATAGGGTTAAATTGTCATAAACTTGTACAGCACAGAAATTGACCCTTTCATTCAACCCATTCACCGTGAACAGATTTAGTCCTATTTGCCAGCATTTGGCCCATATCCCTCTCAACCGTTCCTATTCCTATACCCATCCAGATACCTTTGCAAATGCTGTAAGTGTACCAGCCTCCATCACTTCCTCTGGCAGCTCATTCCATGCACGTACAAGAAAAGTTGCCACTTACGTCCTCTTAAATTTTCCCATCTCAACTAGTTTGAACTCCTCTTCCCTGGAGAAAAGACCTTGCCAATCACCCTCTCCATGCCCTTCATGATATTACAAACCTTGATGAGGTCACCCCTCAGCCTACGATACCTCAAACCCTTGAGCCCCAGTAACATCCTTATAAATCTTTTCTGCAACATTTCTACTTTAACAACATCTTTCCTTTCGCAGGTAGACCAGAACTGAATGTAATATTTCAAAAGTGGCCGAACCAATGTCATGTGCAGCCACACTCCTACACTCAATGCACTGATCAAGAAAGGCACCCCGTAATTCTGCCCCCTGGACCAGATCCTTAATGAAGGTGTTACAAAGGTGATGGAATACTGCAGCATATGGGTCTTACATTGAATCCCTCATCAGCCATATCCAGCACATGTCAGCAGATGTTTTAAATCAGAAACAAAAGCAAAACTTGCTGGAAAAGCTCAGCAGAATCTGTGAAGAGAAATCAGAGATAACCTTTCGTGTCCAATGATTGTTCTTCAATACTAACCGTGTCCACTTTGATTGTCCAATAAACACAGGTCCACCATTTGTTTGGTTTAATTTTCAGACTGAAATCTGTTGAACACAAAGTGCACAAATGTGCCTGGTTATCACACCCAGATCAAATTATTATAAAGTTCAAGCACTTTTGAAAATATCTCATTTGGATACTAACTGTGTTTTCAAATATTCTTCAGTCCAGATACAAATACATTTTAAATTGCTTCCACCTATCTTACGTGTGAGTAATCTGGTATATGAACTTCAGTGTCTGTGTGATGCTATGTATGTAGGCCATGCCTCTGAAAGACTGACAGACTGTTCCAAACAGCATTTCTCTTCAGTTCTTCATATCAAACAGGTTACTGCCTGGACCCAACCAGCTTACACTCACAAAACCTAAAACCCAGTGCCCCCCATTGGTTGTGATTGGGTAACATTTTAATGAATTCTAACCCATTCCTGGGCATCGCTGGTTGGGCCGGCAATTATTGCCCATCCCTAGTGGTTGTTGAGAATGTGCTGTGGGTTTGGAAAGTGCTGTCTAAGGAGCTTCTGTGAATTTCTGCAGGGCACCTTGTCGCTGGTGCACATTGCTGCTCCTGCGGGTCAGTGGTGAAAATAACATGGATGTTTGTGGATGTCGTGGCAATCAAGTGGGGTCTTTTATCCCGACTGGTGCCAAGCTTCTGAAATACTGTTGGAGCTGCCCCCATCCAGGCCTGTGGGGAGTATTCCATCACAATCCTGACTGGTGTATTGTAGATGGTGGACGGTCTGTGGGGGATCAGGAGGTGAGTCATTCACTGCAGTACTCCGAGCCTCTGACCTGCTCTGTTGTCACTGTATTTATATCGCTAGTACAATTCAGTTTCTGGTCAATGGTAACCCCAAGATGTTGACAGGAGAGGATTCAGCAACGGTAACCCCATTGAATATCAAAGCATGATGGTTTGATTTTCTGTTGTTGGAAATGATCTGGGATAAAGTGGGGGGAGGTGAAATGAAGAAACTGGTGAAATCTAAATTGATCCGATGTGGTTGGAGGGTCCCAAGGTGGAAGATGAGGCGTTCTTCCTCCTTGAGTTTCACAGTGGAGGAGGCCCTGGGCTTGCATATCCTTGGCAGAGTGGGAGGGGGAGGTAAAGTGTTCAGCCACAGAGTGGGGGGGGGGGGGGGGGGGCTGTTTAGTGCATGTATCCCAGAGATGTTCTCTGCAATATTCCACAACTAGGCACCCTGTCTCCCTAATGTAGAGGAAACCACACCGAGAGCAACGGACACAGTGGATGATGTGTGTGGAAGTACAGGTAAATCTCAGCTGGATTTGGAAGGATCCATTTTTGGAGGTGAGGGGGGAGGTGTGAGTGCAGGTTTTGCACTTCTTGCAGTGGCCAGGGAAGGTGCCGGGAGGGGAGGGTGGGTTGGTGGGAGGTGTGGACCTAACAAGGGAGTCACGGAGGGAATGGTCTCTGCAGAATACAGATAGGGGTGGGGAGGGAAATATATCCCTGGTAGTGGGGTCTGTTTGTAGGTGGCAGTAATGGAAGAGGATGATGCGTTGTACCCGGAGGATGGTGGAGTAGAAGGTGAGGACTTGGGGGTTCTGCCCTTGGTGTGATTGGAGAGATGGGGTTCAAGGGCAAAGGTGCAGGAAGTGGAGGAGATGCATTGGAGGGCATTGTCAACCACGTGGGAGGGGAAACTGTGGTCATTGAAGAAGGAAGCCATCTGGGATGTTCAATGGTGGAATTGGTCCACCTGGGAGCAAATACGGCAGAGGCGGAGGAATTGGGAAGCAGGGAAGGTGTTTTAACGGGAGTGGGGTTGGGAGGAGGTGTAGTCCAGGTAGCTGTGGGAGTCACTGGGTTTGAAGTCGATGTCCATGTTGAGTCTGTTGCCAGAAATGGAGATGGAGAGGTCCAGGAAGGAGAAAGGGGAAAGATTCCTTCCTAACATGGTGCCATTATTTCAGAAGGTGGTAAGGAAAAGCCAGGGAACTATAGACTGGTGAGCCTGTTGTCAGTGGTGGGTGAGTTTTGAGAAAAAACAATCAAGTTAAAAAAGTAGATGAAGAAGGGCAGATTGTTTATACACGGAGCATGTGGAGAGGCCTGTAAAGGGACGGCTCGGGAGAGGTTTGTGTATCCGGACAGTGAAAGCTGAATGTTGGATTATTTGAGGAGGAGCTCGTTTTCTCATTTTTTTCAGTTAAGTGTTTGATTTCTTTTTATATTGTTAATTTTTCCTTCCATGCTTCATATTAAATCTGTGGGTAAGGAAGGATAGTTTAGTTTAACAGTGGTTAGCACTGCTGCCTCACAGCACCAGAGACCCGGGTTCAATTCCCGCCTCAGGCGACTCTCTGTGTGGAGTTTGCACATTCTCCCCGTGTCTGCGTGGGTTTCCTCCGGGTGCTCCGGTTTCCTCCCACAATCCAAAAATGTGCAGGTCAGGTGAATTGACCATGCTAAATTGCCCGTAGCGTTAGGTGAAAGGGTAAATATAGGAGAACGGGTCTGCTTCGGCGAGTCGGTATGGACTTGTTGGGCCGAAGGGCCTGTTTCCACACTGTAAGTAATCTAATCTAATCTAATCTAATCTTAACAATTAATGTGCTATTGAGAGCTGCTTCTTTTTCGGATTAATGTTACTGATGGCCTGTAAGAGATATTGAGTGTGATGACAAATAGATTTAGCGAAGTGATTACACTGCAAGATCATTCAGATCGATAACTGTCCGTTGGGAAGGGTTTGAAGTTGGTTTCGAAGTCTCCTGGGGCTATTCCTCTCTCAGACAGATATTCCATTTTGAATATTGTTGAATGAGAAAAATAGAAATGGTCATCAGATCTTGGGCACCATGTTAAACTTGTTTGTCAAGATTTAAAAGAATAAATGTTTTCAGGAACTCTCCTGCAAGGGGCACAGACAGGTGATTCTGCGGGAGTGAGTGTGAATCGAGGATAGTGTATTGCTTTCCCACTGCCAGGGTGAAGAACATCTCAACTTGTTTGAAGCAGATTGTCAAGTGGATGAGTGAGAAACCGGAAGTTTTTGTACATTGATAGGAATGACATAGTTAGAGATAGGGTTAAAGCTTTACAGAGTGGCACGGGGGCAGCACGGTGGCTCAGTGGTTAGCACTGCTGCTTCACAGCACCAGGGTACCAGGTTTGATTCCAGCCTCGGGTGACTGTCTGTGTAGAGATTGCACATTCTCTCTGTGTCTGCGTGGGTTTCCTCCGGGTGCTCCGGTTTCCTCTCACAGTCCAAAGATGTGCAGGTCAGGTGAATTGGCCATGCTAAGTTGCCCACAGTGTCAGGTGCATTAGTCAGAGGGAAATGGGTCTGGGTGGGTTACCCTTCGGAGAGTCGGTGTGGAATTGTTGGGCTGAAGGGCCTGTTTCCACACTGTCGGGGAATCTCGAAGATAAATCAATGGTTGACGAGGTGCTGCAATGTGCAGGGAGTCACTTTCTTGGAACATTGGGATCTCTTCTGGGACAGAAAAGACTTGTTTAAAAAGATGGGGGTTTCACCTGAACTAGACCAATATCCTGGTGGGGAGATTTGCTCGTTCTATTTCAGGAGATTGTAAGATTTGAGAGAGGTGGGGCGGGGCTTTCTAAACAACAGTGAAAATAGGAAGAAAGATGACAATGATTCTGAATCAGAAAACAGCACGTTCTTTTGAAAGGACAGTCAAGAACAAGTCAGAGAACAAAGGAACACTGAACACTTAAACTGCATTTATTTCAATGCAAGGGGTCTCATGGATAAGGCTGATGAACTCAGGGCCTGTAAGGGAACATGGGCCTGGGATGTCATCGCTATCACAGAAACATGGCTGAGGGATGGAAAAGACTGGCAGCTCAGTGTTCTGGGATTTAGATGGTACAGGAAGGACAGAAAGAGGCAAGGCAGGGGAAGAACTGGCATCTTTGATTCAGGAAATTATTACTCCTGTAATTAGAGAAGGTATTTCTGAGGGATCATTTAGTGAAAATATATGGGTTCAAATTAGAAATAAGAAAGGAATAATCACCTTGATGGGATTTCACTATTGACTCCCCAATAGTCAGATGGCAATTGAGAAGCAGATATGTCGAGAGATCTCAAATGTACGTAAGAATAATAAGGTTGCAATAGCAGGGGATTTTAATTTTCCAAACATTGACTCAGACTGTCATGGTGTTAAGGATTCGATGGTGAAGAATTTGTTCAATTGCAAGAAAATTTTCTTTATCAGTATATAAATGTTCCCACTA